>NW_012138080.1:5933515-5983775 GCF_000956105.1 Propithecus coquereli
AAATATAAATATTCTAAAGTTTTATGAAAATAACTACCTTTGCTCTTGACATGAGAAATTTGACAGCTCGATCATGGCATATATCTGAGGCACTATACAATAACTCCTGGATATTATTTGCCAGCTTTCCTAGCTCTAAGTCAGTTAATTTCATGTCTTCACTGACCCTGAAAATGAAAAAATGAGACTTAGGGAGAGTTGTAAACACAGTATTCTCCACAGGTGACATATCAATGAAAAGGATGAAAAACTTATAAAATTCACATTTGAGGAAAAAATACAAAGACCACTAATTCCATGTCAACAGTTTAGTGTTATCAAGAGCTGAGTTTAGCCTTAACATAATTTCTCTTCCTTTCAGTTGAATTAAAATAATTTTCAAAGCTATTACAAAGAGGCTCTGATATATGCTAACTGGAGGCAAACCACTACTCTGGGTTAAGGTATTAAAGAATATTATTATCTGCTATCCTTCAAAATTATAATATCTCTAAATTTATTTACTAATGCTTTAAAATAATAGAGGAATTAATATTCTTAAAGTACTCTCAGAAATATTACCTTCTTCTATTCTCACACTCTGAGGCAGGTAGATAAATATCTACTTACAAAGGAGAACACTGAATCTTAGAAAGCTTAAGTGACCTACCCAAGGTCATAAGGTTAAGAGAGTAGGACGAGAACCAAGAATTAGTCAGTCTATCTTTATTTGGCTTCTTTTGCTCCAACATTTATTTCTATATAAACAGTCCACTGATATTTCAATACCAGCTCCTAAAAAATATTCTGCTTAAATTTCAAAGTTTAAAATTGTTACTGAAGTAAAATTTTATTTTTGGAAGGATTACTAAAATTTTCCCCATGTAACAGAATGATTAAGAAATTTGCAACTCTTGGCAATATGCTACCAATTCACAAAAATATAAATATTAGGTCATTAAATATGAAATGTCTGATTTCAAATCAAAAGTGTAGTTTATTATATCCCAAACAAGAAGCAGTACAATTAATCAAAGTATGCACCTAAACTATCGACACAATTTTGCCATCTTAACGGTAAGTTTGCTTTTGCCAACAGCAAAGAAGCCTGGAGAACAAGTGGTGATGAAATCACGAAAGTTGTTTTCCACAGCTTGTTGAAAATTGAATATTTTTCCTTGCAAGAAATGGTCCAAATCCTGGAAGAAGTGGTAGTCAGTTGGTGCAAGGTCTGGTGACTACAGTGGATGACAGACAATTTCCAAGTCCAGCTGCTGTAGTTTGAGCAGCTTTGTTTGTGCCACATGTGGTCTAGCGTTGTCTTGCAAGAGGACTGCCCTATCTCTAGTGACCAATCTCGGCTGCTTAATTGCAAGCATCCTCAACATTTGGTCCAATTGGTTGCAGTAGACTTCTGCTGTAATTGATTGACTAGGCTTCATGAAGCTATAGTAGATAATGCCAGTGCTGGACCACCAGACACCATTAGCTTTTTTTAATGAATATTCGGTTTTGGACTGTGTTTCAGCACTTCATCTTTATCTAACCATTGTGATGAACACTTGTGATTGTCAAAAAGAATCCATTTCTCATCACACATAACAATACGGTGTAGAAATGGTTCCCCTTTATGTTGTGACAGCAAAGAACGGCAAGCTTCAAGATGATTTCTCTTCTGATGCTCATTTAAATCACGCGGAACCCCTCTATCCAGCTTCTTTACCTTGCCAATTTGTTTCAAATGGTCCAATATTGTTGGAATACTAACATCAAACCTTGCTGCTAATTCATACAGAGGTTGAGACGGATTTGCTTCCACTACAGCTTTCAGCACATCATCATCCACCTTGGTCTCACGTTGCCCATGTCTTTCATTTTCAAGATTAAAATCACCAGAACAGAACTTCTCAAACCAACGACATACTGTGCGTTCATTAGCCACATCATTCCTAAACAATTTGTTGATATTTTGAGCTGTCTGTGCTGCATTGGTTCCACAATGGAACTCATGTTCAATCAAAAATAACACGAATATTTGACTTATCCATGGTTTCACAAAAATTGGTCTAAAAAAATTTTGAAAGATAATCACAACCCAAAATGTGCGTTTGAAAGACTGAGGATGTACCTTCATAATAAAAATAAAACAAGATGATACTTGGGAAGAGGGGGAAGTAGATCAGAGAGACAGCTGCCTGGAGGACATGATGTCTAAGTCAAAACTAGAAAAGCATGCCAGGTAGGCAAGAAGAAATGGTATACACTGAATCATCATCTCAATTTTCTGTATCCAAGTGTTTTAATATACTGGAATGTTTAAGATGTATATGAATATAAGAGGACCTTTATAAGAGCAGGCCAATAACTTGACAGTGTTAATGTGGCACATATATCTTAACCAGTACCAGGAGACCCCTATACAGTGTATTTCACAGCCCATCAAGTGGTGCCATATGGGCCCTCATTGATTTTTAGAATCACCCTTCTGGAAATCTCACCCTTCTTTGGGTTGCTCTAAGAAGCTGTAGTGAATCCCCGCTCCCTGGAATCTTCCCCCTCTAGAATCTAGAAAAGTTAACATAGGCAACTACATTATTTTCTCTATCCACATTTTCAGACATAGCCTTATTTTTTAAAAAGAAGTACACTTGGATAGAAATATTCAAAAACTGAGTTGTGGCGGTGGCTATAAAATTCTCTATATTTACCACAACCAATGTATGGTACCCTTACAATGGATGAATTTTAAGGTTGTGTAAATTATACTTCAATATAGTATACCTAAAAAAAATAAAAAATAAAAAAAAATAAAAATAAAACAAGATGTGTCAAAGTGAAATGTCAGAGATATCAACTGTCAAACTTACTACTTAAGGAAATCAGACATTTCATACTTAATAACCTAACAGAAAATAATAAAAACAACTCAAATCTTTAAAAAGTAGGGTAACTTAATCTAAAAAGCTGGAAACTTATTTTTTTAAATCATTTAGTTAGTAACAATTTGTTTTTAAAAAGATTGTTTATTTTTAAAATTTAATTAGATCTCTAACTTTCCTGGCAATGGGAAAAAAGAAAAACTGAAATATAATCCAGCAATCCACTTCTGGGTTATATATCCAAAATAACTGAAAGTAAGATCTCTAAGATATTTTTGTACCCCCTAGTTCATGACAGCATTATTTGAAAGAGCCAAGAGGTGGAAGCAACCCAAGTGTCCACTGATGGATGAATAGATAAGCAAAATGTAATATATACATACAATGGAATATCATTCAGCCTTAAAAAGGAAGAATCTCTGATACATGCTATGATATGTGTGAACCTTTAGGACATTATGCTACATGAAATAAGCCAGTCACAAAAGGACAAATATTGTATGATTCCATTTACATGAGATTCCTAGAACAGTCAAACTCATAGCGACAGAAAATAGAATGGTGGTTGCCAGAGGCTCGAGGTAGGCAGAAATGCAGAGTTGTTGCTTCATAGATACAGAGTTTCAGATTTGCAAGATGAAAAAGTTCTGGAGATGGAGTGCACAACAATGTGAATACACTTAACACTACTGAACTGTACACTTAGAAATAGTTAAGATGGTAAATTTTATGTTGTATTTTTTAACCACAATTAACAATGAAAATTTTTTTTAAACACCACAACTCTTCCTAATCTTTTCCATTATTTTCCCTTTCCTATTTCATGCCCAGATAAGTATTTACTCTTTTGTATCCATATTTACATTGCAATAAACTTACAGAATTATAGATTACTTTGACAAATAATATTTTGACAAAAGAAAATAGGGAGAGTCTACCACTAACAAAGTTAAAATGTCAGATATCACTTGTGCGTGTTCTATATCATATCCATGATTCAACTATATACTGCAAAAACACTTAATACAGGAATAGAGCCCTTGTATGAAAAAACTAATTAGGGCCACACATAAATATATTAAATTAATTCATTGCCCCTTTGAGCTGGGTAGTTCCCAAATATTTATGTGCCTATTGAACATAGAAAGAACCATCTATAGAACCCATGTTTCATGCTATGGGAGTGTGTGATTGGGAGAAAGCCAGAGAAGGTTCAATGTATAAAGTGTCACAATGGAGGTAAGAGGGGAAAGACATAAACTATTAGACTGCATCTGGTTTAAAAGAATCTCAAATGGTATGGCAGACTGCTAGCCATCTTTCAATATCTGTTCTGTCTTCTCCACAACAGTACCTTTAGCTGGGCAAATAGCCAACAAGTGAAAGAGCCTCCATTATACCTAGATATAGTCATGCTGGTCACTAGGATGTGAGTGGAAGTAATAAGTGCAAATTCTGAATTATACTCTTTTTTAAAAAGAAAGAATAAAATATAAACAAATTTATGTGAAGGCAACAGAGAACTAACAAATCTAAAATGTATACGGATTTGCAAAAGACCAAGGATAGTCAAGGCAATGTTGAATAAGAAAAGGTAGAAGAAATTACTCTTCTAGATATTAATATTTATTAAAACCTGTAGTAACTAAGACAATTTTACTTAATGGTAATGGTTTAAAGACATAAAAATGAAAAAAAAAAAAAAGTCCAGAAACAGACACACATATATCTGAATATTTCATTTATGGCAAGAGTGGCACTATAGAGCAGTGAGCAAAATAATTTTTTCAATAAATGGTGCAAGGTCAAAAACATAGCCACATGGGGCAAAAATACTTAGCCTTATACTGCACATAAAAATCAATTCCACATGGACTGTAGATCTAAATGTGAAAGGGACAGTAACAGAACTTCTAGAAGAATACATAAGAAAATATCTTTAAGGCCTTAAGGTAGGGAAAGATTTCTCAAATAGGATACCAAAAAAGCATGAACTGTAGAAGAAAATAATGAGTCATAGGATTATATTAAAATTAAGAACATCTGTTCACTAAAGACCCCAATAAGAGAGTGAAAAGGCAATCCACAAAGTAGGAGAAGATATTTGCAATACAGATAATTGACAAAGGGCTTACATTGAGATTGTATAAAGAAAGAATTCTCATAAATCAATAAGAAAGAAGACAAACCAATAGAAAAGTTAGTGAAGGCCTTGAATAGGCACTTCACAGAAGAGGATATCCAAACAACCAATGAATGTATGAAAAGGTATTCTCCTACCAGTCATCAGGGAAATAAAAATTAAAACTACTACACCTAAAACACGCCCACCAGAATGGCTAACATGTAAAAGACTGACAATACTAAGAGTGAAGGAAGATGTGGAGTGATATGAACTCTTCCACACTTCTTACTGGACTGTAAATGAGTACAACCACTTTGAGAAATTGTTTGACATTAGCTAAATTGAACATTCACTTACCTTATTTATTCCCAAGTATATATACAACAGAAACGCTTGTAACATGTGCACCAAAGATATCTACAAGAATGTTCATGACAATCCAAAATGGAAATAACCCAAATCTTATCAACAGCAGAACGAATACATTGTAGTTTAGTCATAAAATAGAGTATTTGTACACAAACAAAAATAAAACTAGTGCTACATGCAGCAAGTTGGACAAGTATCACAAATATAATAAGGTAGAATGAAAGAAATCAGAGATAAACGAGCAAATGTATGAATCCATTTATATAAAGTTTAAAAACTGGAAAAAGCAATAGTTTTCATGATTTTCTTTCAGAAGGGGTAGTGTAGTAGCATAGTAGCAGGGAGGATGGTGTGTGGTGGTCTGGAGAGCTGGCAATTGTTCTAATTCTATACTAATGTGTTTTGGGATAATTGAGCTGAACACTTATAATTGGTACATTTTCCTATATGTGCATTATACTCTAATTAAAAAGTTAAAAAAGCAAAACAGGTAAGGAGGGTACTATTCCTTCATTCTCTCCTTCCTGCTGCTAGGAATACAGGTGAAATGATAAAAGCTGGAGCGGCCACTTTAGACACAGATGGAAGCTACACGTTTCAAATGGTAGTGCTGTCTTCTCAGCTGAGAATCTCTTACCTCTGAAATGTGACCATGAGAGAAATAAAATTCTATATTGTTTAAGCCATGAGTTGTTTGGTTTTGTTTTTTTTTTTTTGAGACGGTCTTAATCTGCCGCCTGGGCTAAAGTGCAGTGGCATCATCATAGCTCACTGTAGCCTCCAACGCATGGGCTCAAGTGATCCTCCTGCATCAGCCTCCCGAGTAGCTGGGACTATAGGCATGTGCCACCATCACGCCCAGATGATTTGTCTATTTTTTGTAGAGACGGGGTCTGGCTATGTTGCTCAGGCTGGTCTTAAACTCCTGGCCTCAGGCAAACTTCACCCCTTGGCCTAGAAAAGGTGTGAGTCATTGCATCCAGCCTTCAGCTATAGAGTTTTACATCTTTTTAAAGCAGTTTTAGATTTTAGACTGCGCTCTAAATAGTAAATGTGAAAATATTAGCCTGAATACAGAAAAAATATTTTTATAAGTATGTAGCTCAGGTTTTCTTTGTTTGTTTGTTGAGAAGGGACATATTAAAGCTGACTTGATGTTGTAACTGTGACCTTTATAAGCTCCTAGACCACAAGGTTGATTTATGTAAAGACGAATAAAAGTACTGAGTTATTGTTACACTTAACTTATTCTTAACAATAACTAAATCCAAACTATATTCTTGGACCTGAAACAGTTTATCGGTTTTGTTTTATTTTTGTTGTTGTTTGGATTTCTTGTTTTATTTTTTATTTATTTATTTGTTTATTCTTTTTTTTTTTTTTATTTCAGCATATTATGGGATACAGATGTTTAGGTTACGTGTGTTGCCCTTGGTTCCCCACCCCCCAAGTCCGTGTTTCAAATATGTCCATCCTTCGGGTAGTGCGCATTGCACTCCTTGTGTTTTTTTGATACCAGAGATTATTGAGACAATTGGTGAACTTTGAATGGGATTTGTGGATTAGATGGTAATAATGTATCAATGTTTTCTTGTATTTAATTGGTATACTATTCTTATATAGGAGAGTGTTCTTGTACTTAGGAAATATGCACTGAAGTATCTGGGGATAATGGGGCATCATGTCTGCAACCTACTGTCAAATGGTTCAGAAAAAATGTTAACATAAGAGACAAAGAAAGAAAGAAAAGGAGAGAAAAATGGAGGAAGGAAAATAAAGGGCAATGTGGTAAACTGTAAACAAGTGGGAAACTGGATGAAGGAGAAATGAGAGTTTTTTGTTCTAGCAACTTTCCTGTAAATTTGAAATTATTTCACAATAAGAAGTTTAAAAAAATAATGTTTCAGGCCGGGCGCGGTGGCTCACGCCTGTAATCCTAGCTCTCTGGGAGGCCGAGGCGGGTGGATTGTTTGAGCTCAGGAGTTCGAAACCAGCCTGAGCAAGAGCGAGACCCCATCTCTACTAAAAATAGAAAGAAATTAGCTGGACAACTAAAAATATACAGAAAAAATTAGCCGGGCATGGTGGCACATGCCTATAGTCCCAGCTACTCGGGAGGCTGAGGCAGAAGGATTGCTTGAGCCCAGGAGTTTGAGGTTGCTGTGAGCCAGGCTGACGCCACGGCACTCACTCTAGCCAGGGCAAAAAAAGCGAGACTCTGTCTCAAAAAAAAAAAAAAAAATGTTTCAAAAGATAGTGTGATCCACTTGGAAATTCATGTCTTTGAAAAACCAAAGGTTGTAAATCAAACATACCTTCACCATATATAAAATATAAAGGTGACGTACCAGAAGAAAGAAAAATGACCAAAGCAATAAGTAACCTGGGTTCCAATACAACTTTGGCCACTAATAACTTTAAGTCAAGTCATCTAAGCTCTGTGGGCATCAGTTGCCTTATCACTGAAATGAGGGCATTTAATTAAATGATCTTTAAAGTTCCTTTCCAGCCTTAAAATTCTGTGATTATCAATTACTTCCAATGTTTACCTCCTTACCTTTCACACATTTTTGAAAAAAGATGCTTCAAAAAATTAATATATTTTTGTTGAATTCTAAAGTTTACATGGTTTTTCAAAAAATTGAATAATCAATCTTACTGAAACCACTAATAAGATGACTCAAAATCTTGTCGATTTGGCAGTAGTCACTCTACTCACATAATATCCACTCCTCCTGGAGTAGCAGATGATGATGTCTGCTCTTTACTGGATGAAGAATCAGTACATTCTGGCTCTGACACGGAATCACTGCTGCAGGGCTCACTATTTGGAGATGCATTCCTTTGAGAGGCAGTGTCGACTGTCATAGCTGTCAATTCACCCTCACTGAATGCATCACTTATAAACATGCCTTCATGGATTAAATAAGCCACCTCTGTGTCCAATGAATTATCTTTTGCAGCATTCTTCTGTTGTGAAATCTCCTCCAATTCTCTAGTCCTTTGGTTTTTGTCAAGAACTGAGAGAACAACACTGTGAATGATATTTAATGTTGCCTACAAGAAAACAGGATACACTTTTAAAGAATTCAAAATACCTTGCACCTAAAGTTCCTAAAAGTGAATCCATGCATGTAATTTTGAACATCTATGATCATACATAAGTCAAAATCATATATATCAAAATTTCTACCAATCTCTTATTATACAGTAAAAATGACTAAAGCTTAGAAATAGAGTTCCTGTATTTTAACTAATTTTTAAATGCAAGTCTCTCTAAAATATATTGCATATTTCTCTAACCTCTTAAACAGTTTACACTAAAAATAATTTGCCTGTCAGAGAATCCTATTAGGTGATATGCTTGTCTAAAAGAAAAATAATTTGTATTGCTTTCCATGCCTAGCCCCTGCCCATCTTTCTCCTCATCTCATACCTTCTCTCACTTATCCAAACATTCTGGTTCTCTTTCTATTCTTCTGTTACTCTAAGACTGTTCCCACCTAGTGCCTTTGTTGTTCCCTCTGCCCAGTACGCTCTTCACCTTGATCTTTGTACACATTTCCTTCTCATCGCTCAGGTTTTGGCACAAATGGTCACTTCCTCAAAAATGCTTTCCCTAACTGTCCTCCCAGCAACTCTATCCTATTACCAGTGGGGAAAAAAAAAAAATATTTATCATTATCTAAAATTATCTTTTTAAAATTTGTTTATTCTAGGTTTCCTTCCAGTACAATGTTAGCTCAATGAGATATTGTAATCCTAAAGCCTAAAATAGTGCCTGGCGAATAGGAGGTTCTCAATAAATATTGAAAGCTAGATGAATGAAGAGTAAACTTATGTAAATTAATGTCTTTATGGACTATTAAGAAATAAGGGGCTACTTGCCTATTTTAACATTCATGGTTGCATTTTCATAACTTGTTTCTCCCTTTCTCAAAACATTGCTTTCATTTTGGGATCTACATGGTTCTATAAAAGCAGACTCCAACTTCAAGTCTCCAAAATCAGGATAAGGGTCTAGGCTAGTCCAATCAGCAAACGGAACCACTATTACCTGAGCTTAAAGCTAAAGAAGGTACATAGAAGACAGAATTGCAAGGAAACAAAGCCAAGGCTTGATGACATCATCAACCTCTGTATCGAGCACCTAAAGGCTGACCTACATTTTTCAGTTATCTGAGCTAATATACTCCCTCAATTGTTTGAGACACTCTGAGCTGTGTTTCTTGTTATTTGGAACTGAAAGTACTCTACGTGAGACAATAGCCGATATAGTACACAGCAGATACAACCTTAAAAAACTTCAATACCAAAGTGTCTACGGATAGTGCATTTTTTACTTTCTTCATTGATCACTAACTTCTTCCGTATTGTCACAAATTTTCTGCCTGCTACACTCTACTACTACTGTTTTTAGTCCTTACTACTGTCCAATCTTTGATGTGCTTACTTCCCCCATCTTGTTTTGCTTTTCTTATTTCTTTCTTGCTTTTCTTTCATAACTGTTTTTTTAAATAAAAAGACCATGGTGATGGATATAGTCTTTCCTCCCCAACATCTATTCTACACCACCTCCCCCATGGTATAGCAGCCATGTGATTTAGGTGGAACTGAGGCCACCTTTTAGCTTCAAGCGTTAGTACTTAATAGCCCATTGGGTGTGCTTCCAACTTCCTTGCCTCGCGATTAGTTCAGAGTTGAGAAGAATATCCAGACCTATAACAATCAGTGCATGGCATTTTCCTGACCATAGTGACTGGGCATGTGACCTAAAGTGGTTCAATCAATTAAAGCTAAGAACTTTCATTTGATGACTAAAGAAGAAAAACTCTAGATGAAAAATTCTAAATTGGTTCAATCAATAAAGGAATTTCATTTGATGACTGGTGAAGAAAAACTCTAGGTAAAAAATAGGAAGAAAAACTCTAGGTGGTATAGAATTGTGGCAAATGTAGAAGACCTGGAACTTATGAAGTCAACAAAGAGGAAGGCAGAACAAAATTTAAAACAGAGAAACTAAGCTGGAGAACCAAGACAAAATTATGTATAAAGCCCATCTAGACTTGGACTTTTTTAGTTACCTGCGCCAATACATTCCTTTTATCATTTAAACTCATTTGATTGAATATTTTATCCCTTTTAATAGCAACATCCTAGCTGATACAATAATAAATTTTTTGTATACAGTATATCAAGTGTTCTCTTAGGGATTCCTCTCTATTTTCATCATATCTACAGTTTTAGAGATATGCTAATTATTTTTTCCAATTCCAGAGCCATTCTTGCTAAAGGATGCGAGAAGATTCGTCTCCAAAAAACAAGAATTTATAATATATAATAGGTTTGACAGTAGATAACATGATTTAATTTCTGAACTATTACACAGTCTGTAGAAAAGTCCATGTTTCAAAAAAAACTAGGACAGCTAAACCAAATTTAACTTTCCAATCATTAGAATAGAGAAAATGAAATATGCTGGTAATCATATTGATAAGTCTCTAAAATGACAGCCTAGGATTATTTGTCCACATAACAAAATGCAAATCTGGCCAGGCATGGGTGGCTCACACCTGTAATCTTAGCACTTTGGGAGGGCAAGGCAGGATTGCTTGAGGCCAGGAGTTCGAGACCAGTCTGAGCAAGAGCGAGACCCTGTCTCTACGAAAAATAGAAAAATTAGCTGGGCATGGTGGCACACACCTGTAGTCCCAGCTACTCAAGAGGCTGAGGCAGGAGGATAGCTTGAGCCCAGGAGTTTGAGGTTGCAGTGAGCTATGATGACATCACTGTACTCTAGCCTGGAAGACAGAGACCCTAACTCAAAAAAAAAAAAAAAAAAATTCCTTGAAAAGGATGTAAGCTCCGTTTAAGGACTTTTCTTTTTCAGCTATAAAAATCACCTAATCTATGGGGTATATACAACAAACAAGAATTTTAATAAAAATTGAAAATAGGATTAACTGTAAAGAAGAAATTATGGAGGTCTCATACTTCCTGATCTCAAAACTTACTACAAGACTAGGGTGATCATAATAGTGTCATGCTGGCATAAAGAAAGATATAATAGCAACGAAGTAGAATAGAAAGCCAAGAAATGAACCCTCGCATATGTGGTAAAACGTTTTCCAACAAAGGTGCCAAGACCATTCAATGGAGAAAGGGCAGTCTTTTAAAAAATGGTGCTGGGAAAACTGGATATCCACATGCCAAAGAATGAAGGTGGACCCTTAACTTATACCACATATAAGAACTAACAAATAAATAAAAGGCCTAAGCATAAGGCCTAAAATTATAAAACTCTTAGAAGAAAATACACAGGGAAAGCTTCTTGACATTGGTTGTGGCATTGGTTTCTTGGATATGAAACCGGAAGCACAGGCAACAAAAAAATAGATAAATTGGACTACATCAAAATAAAAACACTTCCGTCCATCAAAAGGTACAATATTAGGAAAAGGCAACCCATGGAATGGGAGAAAATATTTGCAAATCATGTATCTGTTAAGGGGTTAATATCAGAATATACAAAGAACTCCTACAACTCAACAAAAAAACAAACAATCCTATTAAATAATAGGCAAAGAAGACATTTCTTTAAAGACAGAAAAATGGCCAATAAGCACATGAAAAAATGCTCAATATCACTAATCATTAAAGAAATGCAAATTAAAACCACAGTGGAATACCACTTCACACCCAGTATGATGGCTACTCTCAAAAAAAAAAAAAAAACTAGAAAATAACAAGTATTAGAAAGTATGTGGAAAAACTGTAACCCTTGTGCACTGTTGGTTGGAATGTAAAATGGGGTAGCTGCTGTGAAAAACAGTATGAGGATTTTTCAAAAAATGAGAAACAGAATTACCATATGATCCAGCAATCCCACTTCTAGGTATATAACTGAAAGAACTGAAAGCAGGGACTCAAAGAGATACCTGTATACATCATGTTCATGGCAGCATTATTCATAATAGCCAAAAGGTGGAAGCAACCCAAGTGTCCACTGACAGATGAATGGATAAACAAAATGTAATATATATACATATGATGGACTATTATTCAGCCTTAAAAAGGAAAGAAATTCTAACACATACTACAATATAGATGATGCCTTGAGGACATTAGGCTAAGTGAAATAAGCCAGTCACAAAAGGATAAAAAGAATTACATGATTCTACTTATATGAGGCACCCAGAATAGTCAAACTCATAGAGACAGAAGTAGAATGGTCGCCGCTAGGGGCCAGAAGAAGGAGGGAATGAAGAGTTATTTTTTTTAATAGGTACAGAGTTTCAGTTTAGCAAGATGGAAAGAGTTCTGTGCGTGGATAATAGTGATGGTAGCACAACAGTGCAGATGAACTTAATGTCACTGAACAGTACACTTAAAAATAGTTAAAATGGGCCGGGCACAGGGTCTCACACCTGTAATCCTTAGCACTCTGGGAGGCCGAGGCAGGAGGATCACTTGAGCTCAGGAGTTGGAGACCAGCCTGAGCAAGAGCAAGACCCTGTCTCTACTAAGAACAGAAAAATTAGCCAGGCATGGTGGTGTGTGCCTGTAGTCCCAGCTACTCAGGAGGCTGAGGCAGGAGGATCACTCAATCCCAGGAGTTTGAGGTTGTAGTGAGCTATGATGACGCTACTGCACTCTAGCCCAGGAGACAGAGCAAGACTCTGTCTCAAAAAAAGAAAAAAAAAAAAAAAGTTAAAATGATAAATTTTATTGTTATGTTTACTTTACCACAACAAAAAAATTCAAAAAATACATACTAAAAAAATCGCTAATAGCAATATAGATCCTCAAGTCATTAATCATTCAAATATGAAATTTTCAAACCTTAATCTTTTTATTATTTATCTGTTTAAAGTAGAAAGTATTATTAAAATGCTCTGGCTGAAATTCTGTGCTTTAATTTCTTTTGAAAAGTATAATTTACTTCTAATACTAAACTGAAATAAGGAATATCCCTTGTTTTTGAGAAATAAATACAAGAATATAGGAAAGTAAATTATTAACCCTGGTAAATTAAACAAGAAATTCAAATAGTTTATACCTATAATGTGGTAAACACTATTAAAAAGCAAAGCAACTTTTTCTGATTATTAAAATAGTACCTCTCTTCGTAGAAAATTTAGGGAAAACAACAAAGAATAAAAATCTTAAATGACATATAATCTGATCACCTAAAGACACTCATCAAAAAGCCAAGTTGTATCTTTGTTCTAGGAAGATAAACAGATTTAAAAAATTTTTAACATAGCTGAGATCATACTATATAAGTAGGTCTCTCTATATTTTGCCTTTTCACTTAATATTATAATGTATGCATTTTCTTCTACCATTAAAAATCCTTGGCTATATATGATGTTCCATGGTAAAAAATGGATCAGACATAATTTATTTTATCATTCCTCTAAAGTTAGACACCAGGGTTCTTTCCAATATTTAGTTATTTAAAAATTCTTCCTTAAAAATGACAGGTTGTAATTAACACTATTTTTCAGTGAAATCATACCTTTATAAAATAACGAACTTTTTTCAAAAAAAGTACATTTAAAGATTATATGCCATTTTCAAAGATGCTCTACGTAAGTACTATTTTAAGTGGCCCAAATGTGAAAATGAGAAATTACAACTATGACAAATCACTGCTCCCATATTGTACATACATGAAATAACAAATTCTACTTAGTTTAACTGACACAGAGCCTAAAAGTGGAGTAAGTCAGTCCTCACTTAATGTTTATGGGTTCTTGGAAACTATGACTTTAAGTGAAACAATGTACAGCAGGTAGAATAAACTTGTTACAATGTTAATGAGAAAAAAAAACTGGTTTTGTTATACCCCCTTTCACTTAAAGTCACAGTTTCCAAGAACCTATCCACTATGTTAAGTGAAGACTTATTGTACTTTAAAAATTATTGGCAAAAAGTTGGGCCATTCTGCACTATGCATGCAGGAGTTCTATATATCCAGATACGCAATAATAGAAGTATGTGATGTTGAGGTCATGGTCAGAATATAAGAAAAAGTGAAAATGTGGCCTAGTTATTAACAATCCATAGATACAAGTTTGTTTCTATCACTATCAATGGGTGGGATCAACATTTTAGAAGGAGTCTAAATTAAGCACAATGAATCACATTCTATAAAACTTGTCCCAACCTGATTGGTGAGCTTACACGTGTGACTTAGCATTGCTCCAAAGTCAATAAAGAAAAGCCATGTCATAGACAATTACCAAAGTCCCCCAGATTATTTAGCATGGTACTCAGGAGATGATGGGGATGTTAACTAGTATAATGCTGACACTTGATAACTCAAACAATATCAAATTTCACAAATGGTCCCTTTTAACTGTTACATTCAGTAATACCTAATGACTGTCTTCTTTTTAAAACGTAGCTATAACATGTTGGTGATTCCAACCAGTATGTTTTAGAGTCGGTGACATCTGAAAAATGTTATGTGACAGATATTCTTTTCCTTATATTAAGTGGCTTCAAATTAAGTGGTTTGACTAAAGAGACAAAATAATTAAATGTAATACATGATCTTCAATTGAACCCCTACCCAAAAAATTAAAATCTGCAGTAAAGAACATTAGTGGGATAATTTGAATATGAACAATATGTTAAAAAATAGCACTATATCAACACTGAACTTATAGAAAAATTAGTGGTTTGGGATGGATTTTTGAGTTGTACCACCAGATAATCTGAAAGGATTCAAATATCACAGAATCACTAGAGGAAATATTATTTTATAATATACAATGTCCAGTAAGCATTACAATATTTCTTTCTTTCGTTCTTTTTTTTTTTTTACAGACAGGGTCTTGCTCTGTTGCTCATGCTCGAGTGCAATGGCACAATCATAGCTCACTGCAACCTCCAACTCCAGGCTCAAATGATCCTCCCACCTCAGCTTCCCCAGTAGCTAGGACTATGGGCACACACCAACACATTCAGCTAATTTTTTTTTTATTTTGAACTGTTCTTGAACAACTGGGCTCAAGTGATCCTCTCGCCTCAGCCTCCCAAAATGCTGGGATTATAAGTGTGAGCCATCATACCCAGCCATACAATATTTCTTTTTAATATAAAACAAATCATCCAAAATTATAAAAATTGCCAAAATACTCTGAGGCACTTAAATTCTTAAAGTTTCTTTAGAAAAATTACAAAAACAAAGTAATTGTGTTTTATTCTTGTTTGACTATATATATATATATATATATGTATATATCTAGAAAGCTGACTTAATTTTAGGGATATTCTGTACACACTGATACATACCTTAACTCTCTGTAGGAAAATTGTAAACTTAGAGAAAATATCCTTTAGCAGATCAAACCACTGGGGGAAATTCAACATTCTCATCTGGTCTGCAAGCCTAGAAAAAAAATAATTCAAACAAAAATAATCATTGTCTCTGGGTCAATATGGTAACATCTACAAACTGCAGGAAACAATACTAAATACTATCTAATGACTGAAGAATAAAATGCAATTTTATCTAGATACCTAACTAAAATAATGGAATCTTGAGTTGAAGAGGTCAATAACCAAACAACGATGACTTGTTTAAATATCTTTAAGACTAGTCAAGTATACTGACATATGAATCTTATTACATATTAATTTCATGTGAACGTGCTTTGTGACCATTGAATGAATAAACCATAGACAAACCAATTTTAGATAAAGGTAAAGATATATTCTGGAATAAAAATAGAAACATAACAGCTCTCCCAACAAATTTAATAATCTACCTTTCTAACTACAACTTAAAAAGTACTTTTCCATATATGAGAGGTACTATGGCATGATAGCTCTGGAGCCACACTATCTCAGTTCAAAATTCCAGCAGCTTACTGGAATTAATAGCTATGTGACTCTGGCAAGTGACTTAACCCCTCCATGTTCCAATTTTCTCATCTTAACATGAGGAAAACAATGGAACACACCTTACATGGGTGTTGTAAACATTAAATAAGTTAATAAAAAGTACTTAGAACAATGCATAGTTTTTTTTTTTTTTCTTGAGACAGAATCTCACTCTTTTGCCCGGGCTAGAGTGAGTGCCGTGGCATCAGCCTAGCTCACAGCAACCTCATACTCCTGGGCTCAAGCAATCCTTCTGCCTCAGCCTCCCGAGTAGCTGGGACTACAGGCATGTGCCACCATGCCCGGCTAATTTTTTCTATATATTTTTAGTTGTCCGATTAATTTCTTTCTATTTTTAGTAGAGACAGGGTCTCGCTCTTGCTCAGGCTGGTTTCGAACTCCTGAGCTCAAACAATCCGCCCGCCTCGGCCTCCCAGAGTGCTAGGATTACAAGCGTGAGCCACCACGCCCGACCGGTATATTTTTTTAAAGTGCTATGTATCAGTCAATATTATTATTCTGATAATTGACATAAATCATTAACTTCAAGGTGAAAAGATTAATGCAAAATAGAATTCCACAGATACTTTATAGTATTAAAATGACTTATTACTTGAAATTTTTAATAAATGCTGCTGCAGCTAGGAGTTTATTCAAAAGATACTCCTATACTTGTTATATAGGAAGTTCTCTACTTATGTTGAGAAAAATCCCTAGAGAAGAAAATAAAAAGTAACTGACTCTGCACCTCCATTGGGCTTCTAACAGAGTCCTAATGACATATTTTTTCCAACTACTAGCAATTCCCCCATTATTACAGTTGTCTCAAGTCTGAACTGAGTTTTCCCCAGGTAATAGTATGGAAATTAAAATGCCACAATCTCCACTCTGTGGGTTTGGCCCAGGGAAGCTTCATATTTGTCCATATTACTGTTCATATCTTAGGCCAGTTAATAAAGTTTAGATATCTATATGTATGTGAAATCCAGTCATAAAATACGTATCCCTAGTTTTCTCAAAATAAAAGAATAAGAATTTCAAGGGTGAAAAAAAATTGCAGATGTGGGCAATTCAAAAATCATATACTCAAATTCTCAAGCCAATTGGAAGATGTATTTTAATTATATAGCTAAATAATTCAAACTTAATACTTGCTATGTTCCTGTATGAATTATCTTCAATTCCCACCCCCTCCATATTTACGTTCTATACCTCTCCATTCTGCTCTCTGCCCTGGGAGGCCAACCTGCTCGGCTTGGCCAATGAGGAGCCCTTACAAAGACTGTAAGGAGGAAATGTACTGTAAGGAGGAAATGTACTTACTCCTTCAGCTCTCTCCCTGAAGGGTTGCCTCAGGATGACTGCTTCCCTCTACTCAAAGCCACAGCTTTTTTTCAACTACTACCTGTCTTTCCTGAATTCTGCTAATTGCTATCTTTCTTTGTCTCTTAAAGGTTCTCCAAGCTCACTTGTGATTTTCCCAGATCCTGCTCATACTTTAGTAAATAATTCCTTAACTAAATCCTCCTTATTCCAATTTTCATGTATCATCTTTTCCCTGATAACCAACTTATATATTTATACTTACTTCACAACAACATCTGTGTCTATTTCTTCTATTTGTGAAACTTTATTAATCACACACTGAAAAATTTAAGAAAAAACAAAAACAATTTGATTAATTGTCTTTCAAATCCTAAGTATTCTATGTTCCATTTGTACATTAAAAAGGACCTCACTGACTACAATAACCATTTTACCAGACTTTTCTTATATCTTCTACACATATTTCAAGGTGTTTTGAAAACTGCAGCATTACCTTTACACAAGTAAATAATTATTTCATAGTTATGTTTGAACGGTAATAATTAAAATCTCCTACTACTTAAAACTGTTCAACAGAAAAACAGGACTATAATACTTAGGAACAAGGTGTAAACTCCATATTAAAATCCCAAAAGAAATTCATATTGGAAGTTACATTTCAATACACCCAGCAGTTTAAAGTTAAAAAAAAAAAATGCTTAGACTTCAGGAGAAGTCTAGGAATGAAACACAGCAATTTAAAAAATTTGTTTGAAAGTAGACATACATAAAAATTGTACAAATTATGTTTACAGTTGAATACTTTTATACAAACAGAATACGTGTGTGTAATCAGAACTCAGCTCATGAAATTGTATACTGCCAGTACCCAGAGCTACTCTCCTGCTCCCCTCCCAAAAGACACTACTATCTGGATTTCTAAACCATAGAGTAATTTTGCCAGTGTTTAAATTTTACATAAATAGAATCATAGAGTGTATACTCTTTAGTGTCTGGTTTCTTTGGCTCTACATTATGTCTGTAGTATTCACTTATGCTGTTCTGTGTAATTTAATCATTCTCATTGATGTACAGTATTCCACTATATAAATATACCACAATTCTATTTATACTTTCTACTGATGATGGAATTTGAAATGTTACCACTTTTTCATTATAAATAGTACTACCATGAACATTCTTTCACTGTGTTTTGGTGAATTTACATATGTATTTTTGTTGGGTGAATACCTAGAAATAGAAATGCTGGGGCACAACATGTGTATATTTAGCATTAGTAGATATTGTCAACAATTTTTCGAAGTGGCTATACCAATTTAAAAATAGTGTTTTAATCATTGTTAGCGAGAGGTGAAAAGGGGTGAAAATTATAATTTCTCAAAGATCAAAGTAAAAAAGAAAGAACCATTTGTCTACTGCTGGTGGGACTGATTATAAATTGGTAAAATCTTTTTAGACAGCAATTCAGTACTATGTTATCAAATGACTTAAAAATACTTCTAACTCTGACCAATAATTCCACTTCTGGGAATCAGTCTAAGAAAGCAATCTTAAATATGAAAAATAAACAAATAACTTTATACTGACGATGTCTGTCATGGTGTTATTTACAGTGTCACATTAAAAACAACCTAAATATTCAACATACAGGAAATTAAGTAGGGTTACCAACATAATGTTGACGGAATTTTATACAACCATTAAAATGTTTCTGAAGGCTTATATAATCATGAGAAAATGCTTATGTTATGATTCTAATTGAAATATAGGTTCAAAATCATATATAGGTTATGACAACAATGAAAAAATCAGTAACCATCTACACATAGAAATATTCTTAAAATGATAATCTTTTGGCTGGGAAAGCTATGTTTTTTTTTCTTTTAATTTTTCTATATTTTCTAGTTTTAATTAATGGATCAAGTATTACTATTATACTATATATATTATTACTAAGGTAGCATAAAAATAAACTTTGCAAAAGATTCTAGCTCAAAATATATCATATGAAAATGTATAATTACCTGTTTAATGATATTTTTTGCTGTAATAATCATTTCTTCACTATAGATTTCTAAAAAATTAAGTTTTCTTTGTTTTAAAAGTCCAAATACAAGAGATACTAGTCTTTCCTATTAAAGTAAAAGAAGAGCATGTAACATCACATTTTAAATATGAAATAATCTTATTTAGAGGTAGAAATATTCAGTTTTATTTGATTCTCAGATCTCAATCCCTATACATGATATTTTCTAGCAGCCTGACAAACCCCTCTCACAGCAATCTTGTCATCAGATTTTTGGAGTCAGTGTTCTAAAACAGGTAAACCTTGCATTACCACAGAGGATCAAATGAAGCTGGTTTGGGGACAAAACAATACAAGGGTATTTTTTGGCCCAGTTTCAACAAATAGTTAAAAAATATCCTTCTCAATCCCTGATGACCAATAAATACAATGTCAGCCCTGTGCTTTTTAATTCACGTTTGGTCTAGAAGACTAGAATGATGACTAGGACTCTCAGACGGAGAGACCAGCGGACCAACTTCTAACATGTACCAAAATTTCTTCAACTACTTTGGCTGTTATCAGAGCTTTTTGAATTCTTTACTAGTTCTTGGCAATGATTAGCACTGAGAAGTTGCCGGATAAGTGAAGCTTGGATATGATGCATTTGTATACACATATGCATAAAACATGTTCATAATAGGTATATAATCGGTGCTTTTTAATTTCTCCAAAAATGTTTGTTTCTATACAGTACCAATCTTTCTTCCACCATTTGCTTTAGTTTCAGTGCCTGCATGATAGAACAGTCCATGTCATAAAAGAAGTCAAAGGCAGTCTTGAATAATTAGAACTCTTCTGCCAGATTATCTAATGTCAGTGAATATGAATTATTGATAAATTACCATATCAAATAATCACTTTTTACAAAAGATAAACTCCAACGCATACACACATGCACATGGAATATAAATTAATCCATCCTATATTTATATTTTGAACTTGATTTGTAAGCTATAAGGACCTCATTTTAACACTAATTTCTAATTAAGCTATAAAATTATTTTATTCTCTAGGTTCACTATCCCATAGGATAGTGGTACTAGCCAAAGTCACATAGTGAAGGACTTCATAGATCTGACAGACCTTAAAATTTAAGATAATTTTGCTTACTATAATCTGAGAAAAACAAGTTCTAAACTAAGACTATTAGGGATTAACACTAAGCAATGACATCAATTTCATTCCACAGTTCAAAATACATACCTCTTCTAAAACTTGACAGTCATCTTCCAGTGGTCTATTTAAGTCACTGTGAGAATAAGTAGAAAACTCTGCAATCATCATTTTATCTATCAGTTTTTCTAATTCACAAAGCTGTGATCCCAAATGCCTATAAAGGAAGAGAAAAATGTTACATGTGTCTACTAAAAACCACAAATTTACTCCACGATCAAGGGAACTACTAAGCAAAACTTTTCCAGTTGACAGTACCTGTGCAATGTGATATTTATTAAAATATAGTCCTTTAACTTGCCAAAAGAATCGCAATCATTTCATCTCCCAAATTTTATTTTTCTCTTTATACTTGACTCTTGAACAATGCAGAGGTTATGCTGAATCCCCTGCACAGCTGAAAATCTGCATATAACTTTTGACTCACCCAAAATTTAACAACTAATTGCCTACTGTTAACTGGAAGCCTTACTGATAACATAAATAATAAATTAACACATATTTTGTACGCTATATGTATTATATATGGTATTCTCATAATAAAATAAGCTAGAGAAAAGAAAATATTATTACGAAAATCATAAGGAAGAGAAAATATATTTACTATTCATTAGATGGTAGATTCATAGAAGTGGATCATTATAAAGGTCATCTTCATGTTTAATAGGCTGAGAAGGAAGAGCAGAAGTTGGTCTTGCTGTCTCAGGGTTGGCAAAGGCATAAGAGGTGGAGGAGGTGGAAGGGGAGGCAGGAAAGGCAGGCACACTTGGTGTAACTTTACAGAAATACATCGTAATTTCTGCCTTTTTTGCTTTTTAATTTCTCTAAAAATGTTTGTTTCTATACAGTACCAATCTTTCTTCCACCGTTTGCTTTAGTTTCAGTGCCCGCATGATAGAAGAGTCCATGTCATAAAAGAAGTCAAAGGCAGTCTTGAATTATTAGAACCCTTCTGCCAGATTACCTAACGTCAGTTTGTTCTTTGGTACTGCTTTTTCTATGTCTTCTTCCTCATTGTCTGGCACTAGTTTGGAAGCATTCATCTCCACCAAGTCATCTTCTAATAATTCCTCTGGTTTAGTGTCTATTAACTCTTTAATTTCTCCAAGATCCACATCTTGAAACTCTACATTCCACATACATACACACCTTTTTTGCCATATCCACAATCTCTTTTATGATTTCCGTGATTGGCTCTGTCGTTAATCCTGTGAAGTAATGCACAACACTTGGACACAGTTTTCTCCAGCAGGAATTTATTGTTTTAGGTTTGATGGCTTTTATAGCTTTTTCTATAACAATAATGGTGTCTCCAATGGTGTAATTCTTCCAGACTCTCATGATGTTCTCTCTTTCGGAGTTCTCCTCCATAGCACTGACAATCCTTTCCACAGAGCACAGTGTGTAATGAGTGGTAACGGTCCTTATGATCCCCTGATCTAGAGGGTGGACTAGAGATGTTGTGTTTTGGGGACAAGGAGACTATTTTAACACCTTCAGTGTTGGACTCATGGGGTTCTAGGTTGCCAGGGGCATCGTCCAATACCAAAAGAATGTTAAAAGGCAGTCCCCTTAATGACAAGGTACTTCCCGACTTCAGGGACAAAGTATAGATGGAACCAATCCAGAAAAACAGTTCTTATCCAGGTCTTCTTCTTGTACATCCAAAAGACTGGCAGCTGGTATTTATCTTTTCCCTTCAAACCTCCTGGGTTTTCAGCTTTATAGATAAGGGCAGTCCTGATCATAAACCCAATTGCATTTGCACAAAACAGTAGAGTTAGACTATCCCTTCCTGTCATAAATCCCAGTGCTCGTTTCTTTTCCTTACTTATGCCCTTTGTGGTATTTTTATCCAGAACAGAGGACTTTCTTCTACACTAAAAACCTGTTCAGGCAGGTACTTTTTCTCCTCAATGATTTTCCTAATGGCATTTGGGAACTCTGTTGCCTCTTGGTTGGCAGAAGATGCTTCTCCTGTTAACTGGATATTTTTTAAGCCAAACCTCTTTCTAAAATTATCAAACAATATCCTTTGCTGGCATTATATTCTCCAGCTTTAGATCCTTCACCTTCTTCTTGCTTTAAGTTGTCATGTAATGACTTTGCTTTTTCTCCAATCCTATTAGAATCTATAGGTTTGCCGTCTTACAGCAATCCTGCACTCACATAAAAGCTGCATTTTCAATATGAGATAAAAAGGTTATTTTACAAAACGTGCAAGGCTTTCACACCTGCTGGTGTAGCTGTGGCAACGAATTCATGAATTTCCTTTTCTTTTTTTTACAATGGTCATTAAACTGGATTCATTTATCTTGAAATAGCTGGCAACCGCAGCTGCAGACCTCAATCTAGGGTGCATATCAAGCAATTCAATATTTTCTTGTATAAATGTCATGATTTTCTTTTGTTTCTTGGGAGCAGTTCCAGCAACACTAGTGGCACTTCATATGAGTCCCATGGTGTTATTCAAAGTTTGTGGTTTGCACTAAACATGATGAAAAATACACAAGAACCATGAGAGATCACTTTTTACTGCCACACATAATTTACTGGAGAGACGAACTGCTCATGCAGAGATGATTAGTATCACAAGGCATTTTAAATGGATACTTGTAACACTTCAGCTCACCACAAGAGCAACAGGAGGTGACTACGAAATTATTATACAACATATGCTATAGTGAATTTTTTGCAGTTATGATTTAATACTGTATGAATGATTCCATGTATGGTCTAAGTTTTGATAAATCTAAAGTTTTTATAATAGATTATTGTGTATTTTGTGGTCGTATAATAAATAATAGACTAGTATTTATGTATATTTTATGCATTCATGACATATCTTAACTTTCTCTTAATTTTTTTTTAATATTTCTAGGCTATGCAGTTTGGGAGTTTTTTTTTTTTTCAAATTATTGCAAACTTCCAAAAAATTTTCCAATGTCTTTATTGAAAAAAACCTGCATATATATAAGTGTACCCATGAGGTTCAACCCTGTGTTGTTCAAGGGTCAACTGTATATCTTTAACCTGTAGACAGTTAAATGCATTCTAGAAAACCAGGTTACTTCATAAATTTGGGGACTACATTTCATGGACAATATACTCAGATATTTTAAGTCCTTTCCTTATTAACCATTTACTATATATAAATGGTGATAGCTTCCCAGCCATTCATTTATTCAACAAATAGAAGTGCCTACCGTGTGCCAGGCCTTGTTCTGAGTACAAATAAGTATTGGAAGGACCACACGTACAGTCTGACTCAATTCAATCTCTGTCACAATCAGCTTGAGTTACTGTGCAACATCCCTCATGTCATTAAAATGAAAGTCATTAGAATACAAAACTGAAAGTGTAAGGATGAAGTACCTTCATATATAAAGGGATTTTTGCCACACTATCTAATAGCTTCATAAAAGCAATGAGCTGAAGAAACTTAGATAACTTAACTGGTCCAAAGTATTTCAAAACTTCAGTGAAATAGGCCAATGGAAAAATCTGTTTATTCCTCAGGGGAAAAAAAAATTTTTAAAGCTCTATCTTCTGGGGCAATTTTAAAACATTTAAATATAAATGATTAAATTTAAATAAAAAATAAAACATTTTAAATATAACTATACTGCATTTACTTGAAAAAGAAATCCTTAATGTTGGCGACTGTCTTTACTAAGAAAGAAGAAAGAAGAAATGTAGCACAATTTTTAAAAAATTAGTTAAAACCATTTGACCTTTTAGATAGATGCCTTCGTCTTCTTTTATAAACAACATATGATAAGTAGGGGTAGTGATAATTTTGAAAAAAATCTGATAAGTGAAATAACATATTAATAGTTTGCATTTTGCAATATGAAAATTATATTTCCTGTAGCTAATTAGAAGACTAAAAAGGTTCTCATCAATGGCAATGCAATCTCACAATAAACTAATTTAGAACATATCCACTAGTACAAACTAAAACATTGCCATAAGAGGAATCTGGCAGCATCTAGCAAAATTACATAGGCAATTACCCTTTGACCTAGGAATCCCACTTCTTAGAATCTGTATCAAAGATGCACTAGCAAAAATACAAAAGAACATATGTTGATTTGCAGCACTGTTGGTAACTGTAAAGAAATGGAAACAACCCAAATGTTGACCAATCAGGAACTAGTTGAATAAGTCATAATACATTCTTAAATAATTATATACTTTTAAAAGAACTGATAAATACCTACATACACTGCTCTAGAGCAGTTTCTCAATCTTTTTTCATTATTGTCCCTCCAGAAACCTCTTTAGATATTTTTATTCCTAATCATACACACACACTTTCCGTGAAATTTTAATACCACAGATATATTGTATATCTCTTATGTACTGTGGCCCTTTGGAGAGCCACAAACCATTGTAATATCCAAGATTATTTTCACTCTTCAAGAACCAATTTTTGGCCTCTTGGGGTGATATCTCCCATTGAGAATGCATGCTGTAGCGCATGGTACAATATCCAGGGTATATCATAAGGTGAAAACAGCGAGCTGAAGAAAAGTATGCACAGTGTGCAAATGCTTACCTAAGGTGAGGGACAGAGGGATGCATAGAGAGACAGAAATTAAAACTTTTTAAAATAGTGACTTACGGTGGGGTGGGGGGAATATGGGGTCATACTGATACTTTCAATTTAAATTCGGGACTATCGGTTTTTAATTCTTCAATATTACATATGTATCTCCTTTTGACAAGGCTGAAAATTGTGGTTCCTAATGACACCAACATAATTTCTCACTTGTTTTATCCCACAATATACATATAATGCTCCCCAAACAGTATTATTATTACAAACAATATAGGATTTTTTCCCGTCTTTTCCTTAAGATCTATCCCATGAGCGATGAACAGTTAAATTACTGTTTTAAAGTTACTTGAAAAGGAAAATTATTTTCTAGCTCTATCAACTACAGAAGCCTAGAAATAAAGACCAACCTAGTGAGCAAAGGACATTTCAAGTACCTTGACAGATTTTTAAATACCACTTCCTACTAAAAGAAACTAGGGTTTTGTTCCTTAGACAAATATATAATATGAGTATCTTGTCATAACACAAAGTAGGAAAATTATCAAGGACTACTTATGGAATCATGTCAAAAGGATTCAAGTATGAACTTGAGGAGGTTCCTATAAAAGGACAATTTGAATGCTGATAAAAATAAAAATAGCAAAGAACTTAAATACTTCAAATGCATATAAATCTATGTATTTATTCTACTTAAAAAAACCCCCATCAGTCATCTTTGGAGGATAATAGATTTCCAATTCATTATTTTGAAAATGCTAAATAAAGTAAAAGTGTCTAGTATTTATCCTGGCTATCCTTATAAGAATTGTCCTTCAAATGGTGACCAACTATTATGGAGAAACATCACTTTATAGAAATATTCCAGTTAATAAGGGGAAAAAATAGTATAGAATTAGCACATCATGATTTATAACCCACAATTAATGATAAATCTAGGCAATGTCCATCGAATGGCCACTAATCATAAAGAGATTTTTTATGCTTAATTGAAATACACAATTATAAGATGCTCCTGTCAAAAAGTAAAACTTAAATCTGATCAAGCTTTTAAATCTAACTATCAATTACAGAAAATATAAGTAAAAGAAGAACACACTAATCATGGGAATGCAGTTGGCAAAATCCAGACTGTGGGAAGACTACAAGACAACCCAATTTCTTCAATAAACATTTTGAAAGGGAGAAAATGAGAATAGTGAACTACACACCAAAGGACATTTGAGATCTATCAACCAATTTCAATGTACAGATACTATCTGGATCTTGATTCCAACAAGCACCCTGTAAAAATGAATTTTGAGACAAAGGGAAATCTGATCACTAAATAGGCATTTGAAAATATAAATGATATTAGAGTTATGTTTTTAAAAAATCCTTATCTTTCAAAGATCCATAACAAAATATTCATAAATGAAATGAAATAATGTTTGGGATTTGTTTCAAAATAATCCAGGAGAAGTGGGAGGGGTGTAGATAAAACAACAAAAAAAACTTGGCCATGAGTTGATAACTCATAGGTGATATATAATTTATCCAGCCTCCTATAATTCTCTTCCTATAGTATAACTTGCTTCATTTTTGTATATGTTTGAGTTTTCAATAAGTTTTTTAAAAAGGGTAGAATATAAATTTACACATAACTTCAATGTTGCTTGATTCTCAATTTTTTATAAAGATCATAGATTCCTTTTTAATGCATATCAGAGGTTAACATCCAGGTATGTTTTACCTCGAGGTATGAATAGTCTTTGACAAATCACCATAAAGAATTATGGTGGGAAATCCATATGATTGCACCTACTGATATTTAGGCACCAAAGTAATAAAATTCTTTGTCATTTCAGTATAATGACTTAAACGTAAAGTTTTATTTGACCTTAGATATTATCTTAAATAACCTGAGCAGTATTTTTATGCATTCTTCAACTAATTTTAAAGTCTGATTATTCTAATATGGAATATTATATAATTAATTTAATAAAGAACTTCAATATTAACACCACATAGTATTTATTATGTAATCGCAGGTATCTGATATATATATATGTAAGGATTTGTCTAAACAAATTCTTAAACACAACCTCCAGAACTATAATGTCCTTTAAGATTCAACCATTCATCCTTGCTCTAATTGTTCTTTTTGCATTCTTGAGTATTTTGATAACAGATGCAATAATAACTGTCTGTGCATTATCAACCTTAACAAAAATATTTAGTAGTGGATGAATCTGCTAACAGTTTACTTTAAAAACATGTAACCTAATAATCACATATAGTAATTTAGAGTGGCGAGAGAATATCCTGAAAAGACAAGTAACTAAAATATCACTTCTGAAAAAGTATGTTAAGTCCATATATCCAACTAAATAAATTGGAACAATTCCAATACTTTCTACTTAGATATGCCTCAATTTGTACATTAATTCAGATTTTCTACTAAGCTGTATGTTCAATACAATGACTTTTGTGCTGCTTTTATCAGAAAAACTTGTATATCAATCAATTCTACAGTAAATGTAGTTTCATCAAATAGGAGAAAGTCCAATATCTTGGCTTCATTCCATAACATATGATGTGGATGTTTTCTTACTACAATGTTTTGAAGTCTAAACTACAGATTATTTTAGGATCAAATAAAATGTTAAATACCTTTTGATATATCCAATAGTAAAAATCCCTTAAATGGAATCCCAAGGTGGGCTCTGATCAATGAAACTGTAATAAACTGGAATTTATAATTAACTCTACATGTTTTCCACCTTCTTTCAAAAAAAAAAAAAAAAAGGCTTACAACCAGAAAATAAGCTAGTTTCAGTAATTTTTACCCTAAAATCAATTACTATGGTAGTTCCTGGCTCAGCAAACCTATAGCTCAACTGTCCACAGTTTTAACGTCTCTTGTACTATTAAGTTAGTGTTGATGTTCACAGTGATCCATTTGATGTCCTATAAGATTCTCAAACAAATACATTAAAAAGCAAAGCTCTCAGGTCCACTGAGACCTACATTAAATCTCTACTCTATTGTTTTACAACTTGCTGTATGACCTGAAGCAAGTTATCTAAGATTTTTAAGCCTATTTCCCTATCTATAAAAATGAGGATAACATTATCCATCTCATAGGGGTTTTTTTGGGGGGAGGGAGTCAAATAATACACGCAATATACTTAGCACAGTACCTGGTACAGAGTAGTAAAGTATTCAATAAATGTCCTCAGTTGTAGGGTGGTGGCAGCAGTAGAGTAATTGTGGTAGTAAGTAGTAAGAAAAGAACATTAACAATGATGAAAACTAAAGGAGTTTCTACATAAAAGCTTTACAATAAGAGCAAATAACAGCATTACAGTCCTGAACTTCACGGTAAATGAAGCTTTTCTATATCAAAATCTGTAAGATATCAACGTTCAAATGTATTCTTAGGCCCATATGAGATTTCTGTATTATATCTGCTTAAGCATTTGAATGTCATTAGCCTCAGCAATGACATCAGTATAGAGCCCAAATGATATATATTACTTCACTGATTACCATTTGTATTGGTAAGAGATAGCAGAATTTCATTTCATAAGTAATGGTTAAAAATATGTATGTCCTAATAATTAAAAATGTCCAATTTTGCAACAATTTAGGCAGTAAAATCATTTAAAATCTTTGAAAATTATAAAATCAACAAATGTACAAAGGAGTCATTATAATAATTACGCATTATGCAATGAGCCAAAATTTCCCAATGTGAAAATTACCCTTCAGATTCAGCAGAAGGCATCAAACTTTGGAATTTTTACATTGCTATCAGATACATTATACCCACTAGCAGAAGCCTCTTTGAATAGAGACAGGAAGATGTTAAGTTGAATATTTTGTGTTAAAAAGAACAAATTTATGTAGGAAGATATTACCACTTTAATTCCAAATCCTGAAAAAGTAGAGTACCCAATAGTAATTATAAGCTAGGCTTCTAAATTTTGGTGCACATTAGAATTTCCCCAAGAGCTTTAAAAAACACGATGCTCAGGCCTTACTCTCTGGGAAGTCTGATTTAATTGGTTTGGTTGGGGTATGGCATACTTTTTTAAAAGTTCTTCTGGGGATTCTATTATGCAGCCAGGATTAAGAACCACAGTCATACACAAACTATAAGGGACAATAATTATGGAAATAATTATGGTTAATTAGGGACAATAATTATGGAAAGAAAAAAAGAAAAGAAAGAAAAAGAGAATGGTACAAAGTATCAAAATACATTTAGCAATAAACTGGATAGTTCATAGATTTCATAAATATTTATTAAGATGTGTATGACACAGATCTTGTCCAAGACATTTAAAGCCCAATAAAAGGATTTAAAATAAAAACATAAATGATAATAAAACATGATAGAATGCTGTCTGATTTCATTAGAGAGTATAATCAAAGTGTTCTGGAAGTTCAGAAGTCACAAAAAAAGTTTATACAGAAAATAATTTCAAGGTCAAAAATATAAAAAGAATGAGAAAAAAGAAAACATAAGCATTATTTACTACCACTGACCAGAAAAAATATGATGTTAGGTTAACAGTACATAGAAAATGGTACACAAATAAAAATATTTAAATTCTTTTAAAAAACAGATTTGCCTTTGTGGTAATTTGACTATTGGAAGATTTTGGTATAAAGGTTCCCTTTAAAAACAAAAGAAAGAACATTATAGCCCAAAGCAAAACTTGGACTAAACTATAAAATGGAAAGACTACTAACAAATTAATTCAATAGAGTCCTTTGGTTCTTCCACTGAGAGAAAGATTTCATATTTCAAGTAAGACCCTATGCTTTCCTAAGATATATCCCACAAAAATGACTAAAAGTTAGTCTCTGATATGAAAAAAAGAGAAAAATGTGTTAGATTCAAGTAGAATAGTTCTTATCTCCTAGCAGGAGAGCATAATCATTTTAATAAACTAAGGAGAACACAATTTATACTACTAATGCTTGTAGTAGGCAAGATATCTATAACACATGCTTTCCCGATTGATTAGACAAAAACAAAAAAGTCCAAAACTAATTCTTATGCTTCTAAATAAAGTTAAATGGCCTTAAAAATATCTGTGAAGCTATACAAGAAAGCAACTAATACTGATATTTAACAACCTTATAGCAAAAGGAAAGATAAAAGTCAAGAAAGTAAATCATCACACAGGATTTGACAGAAATTTAAAACGAAAAATACTGAGTTACAAGAAGCCAGTCGTAATCTATTTCAAGTATGATTCATTATTCTTAATCGATGAGAAAAATATTTTCTTATAGAGTACTTCTATTTTGAAAAATTTGCTTATGAAGATGTTTATCAGAAGTCAGAAACTCAAATTCTGATATCAAACTTTTACACAGTTATAAACATATTGGAACTGAATTTGGTAGGCAGCTTTATAGAAATGTTTTACATGAAGAATAAACATGCTTTACCCATGGGTAGGTTATAAAAAAGATAATAGTAGAAAGATATTTCAGCAAAATGTAGACAATCAGAACATTTGAAAGTCTTTCTGAAAATCATATACATTTTTTAATGAACAGTATTTTGTCCTTTAAGGTGCAAAAAAAACACATAAGTATGAAAATAAAGGTAAGCTCTTCCTTACCTCAGAATAAATACAAGATTATAAAATTTTCATTCTGTAGTCCAGTAAATCTTAATCTATTGAGAATAAATGTCTAACCCTGTTCTTAAAATTTTTCCAGATAGCTTTGGATAACTATACTTTTCATCAATATTACTAGGCATAAACTTATGAGACAAGGAAAATAAAATAAAATAAACTACATGAACTTCGGGGTAAAAAATACAACAGTTTTAGAATTTGTGTTTGGGAAGCAAGCATTCAATCTTTGGTTCTATTTCTCAGCATTGTAGTACCCAGAGCATATCAGCTCCCAATTCATCAACATCAATCATATTACATAGTATGTGACAAGTGAAAAATACACAGCTTCTGTCATTAAAGAAGTCCATTTATCTAAAGTAATGACAAAATGGATACTATTTACTAAAAAATACATACCACATACAAATTCAAAAGACATACTTAAAATTTCAGAGATGAAAGGGAAATTAAAAATCATTTAGTCACTTTGGGTTCCATTCTGGAGAATCCAAAGTAGGCTTCAAAGGACCATGAATCACCCAAAATTGATTGAAAAATTTTATGTACAGGTATATTTTTATGGAAAGACGGTCTAACAATAGGTTTCAACAGACTCTCAAAGAGGTTTGTGATTCAAAACATTTTCCGTAACCGTCCAAGTCTGGATTAGGTCCTTCCCCTGCAGTCAGAGCTCCACAGCAATATGTACGTTCACCATCATAATGCATTGCACTGTATCATAACTGTATAGTAATTTGCCTGTTTCCCTCCCCCTCCCTCTGTCAAATAAATTGTAGAAACTCTTAGAGCAGAGAGCATCTTTGCTTTATTCACGACTTATTCCCAGTATTCTGCCTGGTGTCTGACATGTAATAGGTGCTCTATAGCCATTTTTTGAATGAAGGAATGAATGAATCCATCAATTTTTCACCTAATTAAATTCAAGTTAAAAAAAAATACATTCTAAAACAATGTTTAGGCTGGGCACAGTGGCTCATACCTGTAATCCTAGCATTCTGGGAGGCCAAGGTAGGAGGATCACTTGAGCTCAGGAGTTCAAGACCAGCCTGAGCAAGAGCAAGACCCTCTCTCTACTAAAATCAGAAAAATTAGCCAGGCTTGGTGGCACAAGCCTGTAGTCCCAACTACTCGGGAGGCTGAGGCAGAAGGATCGCTTGAGCCCAGGAGTTTGAGGCTGCAGTGAGCTATGATGATGCCACTGCGCTCTACTGGGGGTAACGGAGTGAAACTCTTATCTCAAAAAATAAATAAATAAATAATTTTAAAAAGGTCTAATTACATATCTTTAGTCAATAAGAATTTATAATTCAATTAAAATAAGTTTATTTTGAAACTAACTTTTCTAGAATATATTAAGTTATATAGCATATCTTTCATAAAACTTCTTTGTAGTTACTTAGTAGTACATGGTTTGAATGGGTTTCCCAGCAGATAGAAACTTCTACAAGGACACTGAAAGCCTGCCTGAATGAAATTCTGATGGCTTGCATATCTATCTATAAAATAAACATTGTGAAATGATTTCACATAAAGTATCTAGAATCATCATCTTAAAGGTATTTTCAAGATAAAAACAGGAGAAATTGGGTCTTTTCTATCACCATGTGGAATTTTTAGTAATATGATAAACAGACTGCAAATCAGAAATGAATTTTAATAATTATTCAATTTAAAATCTATTAAAGGGCTTTTTTAATTAACTTAATTTTAAATATACTGGTATTCCCTTCTACCTTCATCTACCATCTTGACACAAAGTTATTTCAACATTTTCAAAATGTTATTTTCAATGTGTGACTGGCCTTGCATTTATTTCATCTACTAGAAATTTTCATTTTGCTTCTCCATCCAAATGTCTCTGAATATAATATTCCTTATGGGCTTTGTTTGCTTTGCTAATACTAAAATATCAGAATAATGACATTATTAAACAGATCAATATGGAAGAAAAAATACCCATTTAACTTTGAATATGTTCATACTTTTAACATTATTTGCTAAAATTTGTCCTTCAAAAATTTCTAACAATATATCTAATGGCTTACTTAATGGACATACCGGAAACTGTGAATGCCCTGAAGTTCCTGCTGTAGAACCTCTTGTGTTGTTGCTATTAAGTCCAGTGCTCCAACAAATTCAGAAGTAGATAATAACACCTGTACTGTAGGCTGAGTCTGGTGTACAGTAGCCATTAACTTCAGTTTATTGTACACTTTAACACAATTATTTCTGGTGAGTGCCAGTCTTAAAACGTGTAGTGATCCTTCACACATTACTTTATCAATCTGTGTGATTTTATCTCGAAGCATTTTTACAGCCTGGGAAGTTTTCTTGAGGTAGTCCTGCAATTCATGTTGAGAGGTCATCGCATGAAAAAATGCTTCTGAACGTAGAGAGATCTGGTGAGCAATGTTTACTTCCACAATATCCAGATAATGGCTCAGCTTAAAAGGGAAAGAAAAAAAATTATGGAGTATTATAAGTATACCTTCTTTGACTATCCAAATGCTTTCTGAAAATGAAAAAAAAAGACCTCTACATGTATTTCAAATTCCATTGTGTGAACTGTTGATTGTGAGACCCTTGGAATTAGGCACAACAAAACGGAAGGGAGATGAAAGGTGCAGTCCAAAGATTAATAAATATAAAACAGAAGAGTAGAAGTTGATTTACCTTCTTCCTCTACTCCTGCCACTACTACCCTCCAAACATTAACTCCTTTCTTTTTTTTTTTTTTTTTTTTTGAGACAGAGTCTCACTGTGTTGCCCGGGCTAGAGTGCCGTGGCATCATCCTAGCTCACAGCAACCTCAAACTCCTGGGCTCAAGCGATCCTCCTGCCTCAGCCTCCCGAGTAGCTGGAACTACAGGCATGCACCACCATGCCCGGCTAGTTTTTTCTATATATTTTTAGTTGTCTGATTAATTTCTTTCTATTTTTAGTAGAGATGGGGTCTCGCTCTTGCTCAGGCTGGTTTCGAACTCCTGAGCTCAAACAATCCGCCCGCCTCGGCCTCCCAGAGAGCTAGGATTACAGGCATGAGCCACCGCACCCAGCCTCATTAACTCCTTTCTAAAAGATAAGAGTACCTCACAGCCATCTCAGATTATAATTCTAGTTTCAAAAGTTCTAAGATATGAGAAAGAATGATTTCTTTACCCCCACCAACATCACACATCACTTATCTGATGGAATAGATGACTATAGTTTCCATTTATTGAACTCCTCCTTCTATATGATACCAGGCACAGGTATTTTATATACCCCTGAAAAAACTCAGAGACATTAGGTAACTTGAATAAAGTCATATGGTTAGTAAGTGGCAAAACTAAAATGTAAACCCAGGTCTGTCTGACTCAAAACTGAAGGTCTTTCTACTGTACCGTACTGCCTCAAAATGCTAAAGAATCCACGAAAGACAGATTGGCGGTTCAGTCACAAATTATAGAAAGTACTAGGATTTATTTGGATCTTTTTTTCTTCAGGTGCTTATTTTACATTTCAAAAATGATTCTTTTACCTATTAGTAAAATTCAGTTTATTTTCAATGTATTTTCCTCTTAAAAGGTTATTAACAAATACCTTAAACAATTAGTTCATGTATATTTTATCTGTAATACTACCAAGAGTAATTCTTACAGTGAAATATATTAAAAATACCTTCTAAATTCAAATATGAACGTCTAAAACTTGATTTGTCTTTTCTTCCTAACTGCATAAGCCTTTTTTAGCTACATTATCTTTCCATTTCTCTTCCATTTTTTAGTAATAACTTATAGCTCAGACTTTAGACATTATCTCTGAATATCTCAGGAGAATTCATAGCATTTAGGACTTAGACGATTAGAAGAGATTATTTGGTCATCAAATCTGTTTCCTTAAAACCATACAGTATCACTTGTATCTTCAATAACGCTCTTTCAATAATCTTATTATAATATCTAAATAGTTACAAACAAGAAATTTTTCCACAGTTTAAATCTCTTGAGTTTATGCCCTTTTGTGTTGTTCTTTGCATCCTCAATACAGCTGTATATTTATTTACCTAAAAAAGTAACATGGGCACAAATGTATAAGGGTAGATTGCACACTAAAGTAGACTCAATTCTTACAACAGTAAATGGAAAACGGATAATTCCTTTAGTACAGTGCTACTCAGAATATGGGGTATATGCTGCTGCCAATCTGTGGACTAACATGGCCATAATAAAATAAGGAATTTTGCCGGATAATAAATCAACTACATCACTACTAAGCACATTTCATTTTTTTCCCATACACCTTCTTAATAAAGGAAATAGTACAGTGATTTGTATTCCAGTGCAAACTCCTTATCTCATTGCAGCCCAGCACTTGGGGTAGTACTATAATAGGATACAAATTTCTTGAATTCTGGTTGTAGCATCCCCTCTCTTTAAAGCTAACAAGATAAACCAGCTGTTGTCCAACATAAAGAGAGTTTGAAAGTGCTCTTTTGGAGTTCATTCCATTCCTATTCTAAGAACAGAGCAGAACAAAAAGGAGTCAGAATGTCAATATAGCAAACTTGATTCTACAACTTACAAATAAAAAAAAATCCATTACTTTAGTCACTTTAAACATTCAGCATGAAAAAAAGCATTTCATTTGAATTTCAAAGATTTTTGGAATTTATCAATATTCCATTGATCTATTCTTTTCAGAGGCATACAATAATTATCACAATTATTTCATATTAAAATGCTATAAAGGAAACAATTTTTAAAGTGTTCCTAAAAATATCTCTATAGATTGATAAGATTTTTATTGGCTTTTGTTAAGGTATTATTGTTTTTTCAAGGTATTAGTCTACCAAGGCACATACTTAGAATGTAAACAAGCGGTCTAGGAGCAAGCCTGTGTCTATAAATCCACGGTTTTCATCAGATTTATGAATCTGTCCTTACTCAATGAAACCTTTTATAGATAAAAATGTTGCCAAAAGAAAAGGTTAGCTCATTTTCATCTGTGAGAAAAGGAATGCTCATGATTCTTTACCCACATTTCTTCTCCTCTCCTCCCCCAAGCTAGTCTTTTCTTCAGTTTGTGAAGACTGGACCTAGTTTATTAAATACTCTTCCTGAGACATGCTTTCAGATTGCCAAGGGATGTCACTAGAGTGAAATAAAATGATTTCTTCTCATTTTAAGAACCACAGTCAGTTTTAGAAAAACTCTAAACGGAATGCTGGGAAACGAGAGAGATCAAAGGTCTTTACTACCATTCAAGTTTTATACGATTCTCAACATGTAAGTTATTTTTAAAGTTCTAAATGTTAAATGACTTTCAAGATGTTGACTCATGAAATACAGAACATTGTAAAATTTAAAAACTGTTGACTAATAACATGCAAAAGACTAGGTTTTACAAAGCTAAAATTTAACTAAGATACCTTTGCTTCAAAATAATCATCCTTACCAGTGAAAATGAGGAAAAACAGTACCTCCGGAAAAGTTGGTTTTGTGTGCTTTAAATCATTCTTATAAAATTAGCCAAAATTAGCCAATATATAACTGAAATGTTTGGGATAAATGCAAAGCAATTCTTTTTTGTTATCTTTTTTTTTTTTTTTTTTTTTGAGACAGGGTCTCCCTCTATTGCCCAGGATAGAGAACAGTGGTATATCTGTGTTACCTAACATATCTTTTCAATTAAAATTCCATCAACTGCTATTTCAGATAAGTAGCACTCAAACAGTAAATTTTTCCTTTTTCACTAGCACAATTTGTATTTCATTGAACTAAAATGCTATTAGTTTATCAGTTAAGATTGAAAGGTTTATAATTATCAGTAACAAAAATGAATTTAAAATAAGTAGAGCTTACTAAATAACTAAATCTGAACCCACACAAATAGTACCACTTAAGCAGAATAACATTTTCTACACAGAAAAAGGCAAAGAGAAATTACCTTTTCTTGAAGCAACTTTGAGGAAGCTGCATCACGATTTCCTTTTCCACCAGCAGTATTAAAATGAGACCATGGTAAAACTGAATTAAAAGTTAAGGAATCGTCCAAGGCAAAATCTGGTTTCATAAAAATCTATTTAAAAAAATGCATTTCCTTCAATTAGATTAACATTTTCTTTATAGCTGTTAACCCTTCTAACATCGCAACTATTAAAGAAAAATTAACTTGGATCTTGAGTATGAACAGCAAAAGCAAATGATAATGGCTAAGTTATTTACACAAATATTTGAATAAGAAAAATGTATAAATAATATTTCATCAAGTTTAAAATGCCCATAAAAGATAGAAAAATATTTTTTGCCTTTACAAGGGAGATGATCATTCCATACTACGTGATCAAACTCACTTAATGCAGTGCCACCAGGCCCATTTCAAAGGAAGATACAATACTTATCCTAAAATTTACATATTATTTCCCACTGATAGCAGGTTTTTAAAATGCCAAATATCAACTTCTCTAACTTATATTTCTATTTCTCCTGCTCAAAATTCTTTCAAAATTAGCTTTTTAGATTAAACATGCAATAAATTTAAAACCAAAAAAAATTCAATTTTATGAACAGACTACTCCGTTTCCCTTCCATATCACAACCAGCTAGGGAATAATAAGACCAATCTTTTATATTTCCTAAATATCCCTTGAATGCCTCTCTTCTCTATCTCTACAGCATTCATCAATTCAGCCCTTCATTATCTCTGTATTACAGTAAATTTTAGCTATCTACTGATGTCCTTCCCTAATCTATCCCCTATACCGCTGTCAGAGAAACCCTTCTAAAATATCAAGTATAACTGTTTTAATTCCCTGTTTAAAACTCTCAAGGGATTCTCAATATGACCCACAGACCAAACTAATTAAAATGGCATCCAAAACCCCCCATTTTATTTTGGACCCCAGTTATATCTCAAAAAAAAAAAAAAAATTTTTGGTTAAAAAAAAAAAGAGAAAAAGAAGAAGTGATGCAACAAAGTCCTGGAAGAGGCAAAGTGGTTTAAGTGTCAAAAACAGCCAAATGAAAGCTTCTTACAAGGTAAAATTGAAGGTTAAATAAATATTTAAAATATTAAATATTTTATTTATTTAAAAATAGTTTTCTCATTTTTAAGCTTTGTTACCTTAGGTACTTGCTCCAGATCTGTCCTGGATTTATCTATAAGAGAAAGGAAAAAGGGAAATATAATTTTTAAAACTTGTTTTCATTTTACCTCTATAATTTACCAAAAATATATTTGATAGATTCAAAATTGTACTGGATCACAACCAAATAACTACTTAAGTTTCTTCCTTCAACAAGTATCTATCAAGCACCTACTATATGCCTAGTGTAGGTAAAGCACTGAACAAGATATGTTTCAAATAATTTTATATAATCAATTATATAATATCAATAAAACAACTAAATATGTTTCAAATCTTTTTAAAACAGACACAGGAAGGCTATCTTACTAAGTTTTGTTAAGACTAAATATGACATGCTACGCGCTTTTTAAAAAATGAATTAAATTCTAAAATAAGAATACTGTTTTTATTATTTAAAATGTCCACCATCCCATCCAGAATTTATGATCAAACATTGCTTTTTAATACCATATTAATTTTCTTCTCAGACATCCTAGTTTGTATCACCCACAAACTTACCTTCAAATGAACCTACTTTACCTTTATCCTGTCAATCCAATATCAGATGAGGTACTCCTCTCTAAAACTAACCTTACAGCATTTGGACTTAATCCCCTCCTGTCTCTTCTATTAATATGAGCTTACTTCATCAATCACTCTGCCTCTCTCCTATCTTCAACCTCTTCTCTTCTACTCTTTTATCTTTGCATATAATATAAACATGATCGGTTCTCTCCCATTAAAATAAAAAGAAGAAGAACAAAAAGAAAAAGATAAAACCCAGGGCCAGGGCTAGGTTGAGGCATGGGAGGTATCTCAGTTGCAAAGGCACTCACTCTCTGCTAATGCCTCTCTTGCCTCGTCTAGTCCTAGCCATGAAAAAACATTCTTCTACTCTGTTCCAATTAGTATCTTTAAGGCACATACATACCTACATTTCTTTCTCTTGGACTCTCTCCTTAATATATAGCATTGAGGTTTCTGTAACCACCACTCTACCAGTCTAAATGCTCTCCCTAAGATCTCCTAATTGCCAAATCCAAGGAGCCTTCTCAGTGTACAAATTGATCTATCCCTGAAGTATTCTGACATTGTAGACTAATCATTCTTACGTATCTAAAACTCTTACTACCTTTCATTTCTAAGATACAATTCTCTCTTGGCTGACTTTCCTCTCTCTCCAACCACTTTTTCAGTCTGCTTCATAGGTATCTCATCTTCTATCTTTCCCTTAAATGTGACAGCTTCATAGTGTTCCATCACCAGTCCTTTTCACTATTCACATCCTCCCTGGGTGATTGTATCTGTGACCTTGAATTCAAATACCATGCTAGCATATTATCTAGCATATTGTCTATAATGTATATCATACCTACATCTTCAGCCTAGATCTCTCTTTCCTGAGCTCCAGGTTGTCAATCAGTATGTCCTTCACTGCAAATCTGCAACTGAACTTGTCTATAGCTCCTCCAAAATTCCTCCTATATTGCTTCTCTCACTGTATTGCATTTATCACCTTGCCAGTTGCTCAAGCAAGAAACATGGAATTTATCCTCGAATCATCTTGCTTTATTACCAAGAACTAATTGGCCATCAAAACCTTTGTCTCAATCTCTGAGGTTTCTCTCAAAGGCCTAATTTCCTCTCCATCTCCACTGTAACTGTTATTGGGACCACATCCTTTCTCACTTGTATTATTGCAGTAGCCTCCAACTGTCTCCTTGCCTCCAGTCTTTGTTTTTTTGTTTGTTTGTTTTTGTTTTTTTTTGAGACAGAGTCTCACTCTCTTGCCCGGGCTAGAGTGCCATGGCGTCAGCTTAGCTCACAACTTCAAACTCCTGGGCTCGAGGGATCCTCCTGCCTCAGCCTCCCAGGTAGCTGGGACTACAGGCACGTGCCACCATGCCCGGCTAACTTTTTCTATTTTTTTTTAGTTGTTTGGCCAATTTCTTTCTATTTTTAGTAGAGATGGGGTCTCGCTTTTGCTCAAGCTGGTCTCCAACTCCTGAGCTAATACGATCCGCTGGCCTCGGCCTCCCAGAGTGCTAGGATTACAGGCGTGAGCCACCACGCCCGTCCCTTGCCTCCAGTCTTAATCATCATCCTGTAAATCATTATCTACAACTATTTTCAAAGTAAAATATATAATCATAAATCTGATCATGCCCAGTTAAAAATATTTTGTAGCTCAATACTGCCTTTAGAAAAAGTAAAATTCTTGATCATGGCATGCAAGGCTTCTCATGATCTTTGCCCATTGTTTCAGCCTCATCTCTTGCTCCCAGTAGAGTCTACATACTAAACTTTTGCAATTCCTTGAACATGCTATGTTCTCTCTTGGCTCTATGGCTTTGTATAAACTGTTACCTTTTCCTGGAATTCCTTTTCCCACATAAATGTTTCATGCTAACTAGTTTAAAACACACATAATCATGAACTCTAGGAAGCCTTCTAAAAGCTGAGCTAGGAACACTGTACAACCTTACCACAATGAACTTACTATTTAATATACAATGCTGCAATTATTGATTTATTTCTTTAACCTTACTCAGGAGACCATCAGCTCCTTGAGGACTGAGACTATTTCTTACTCATTTTTTTAAGGGTCTCACTATGTTTCCCAGGCTGGCCTCAAACTCCTGGGCTCAAGTGATCCTCCCACCTAAGCCTTTCAAGTAACTGGGACTATAGGCACATACCACCACATCCAGCTTACTCATCTATTTTTAAGCAAAAAGGAAAGTATCAAGCACCAAAACATTAAATAAATATTTGTTGAACTGAAAGATTACACTACTGTCAGACCCATTTTTCTCTTAAAAGTTTTTAGAAACTATAATCATAGACTATAAAAATTTTACTAGAAATAAAAATTATAGATGTGACAGCCAACAAAGTTCCAAAATTAAGATTTTGTTCATTAATGTTTATGCTTTATTACCTACAAATAGCACATATTCATACCATGAGTATGTACAAGAGTCCTGTCAAAGGTATCTTTAGGAGGACAAATATTCTTGCATCTCTCATGAATCTTCTCTTTCTAATAAAAAGACAATAAATAATGTGATCAATGGAAATATCAGTATTCAAAGCATCAAAATGTTTCACAACATAATATCAGAATACACCAAATTAGTTCTATAATTTTCAATATGAAATCACTATCCTCTTAAATTTAAATACAAATAACAAGTGTGCTTAATAAACCAAATACCACTATGAGATCTATAAACACCTATATACCTATACTTACCCACCTTATATAATTATAGAAAAATCCCCATATTTGGAATAAAGTGGGAAAGCAAATGGAAAATCTTTAACTATATAACAGAAATTAAGAGAATGATTTTTTTAAATCTTTTAAATCAAGAAAGAAAATTTAAAAACCTATATATCTAAGATAGAAAGATAGAAAGTAGTTATTCGCACATTCTGAATAAAAAAAAATCCCACTGATTTAGAATTAGATGACCACTAACAACAACATTGTTATCTTTTCAGAGATATCATTAAAAGGATACCTGGGAAAGTGGAGTGTGGTAACAAGAAAAGCACTGGGCTCTCAGTGTTCTGAGTTCTAGTAGCAATTCTGTCAATTACTACAGGACTGTTTTCCAAAGTGGCTGGACCATTTTGTATTCCCACCAGCAATAAATGAGAGTTCCTGTTGCTCCACATCTTTGCCAACATTTGGTGCTGTCAGTATTTTGAATTTTCACCATTCTAATAAATATGTAGTGGCATCTCATTGCTTTAATTAGCAATTCTCTAACAACATTTGATGTTCAGCATCTTTTCATACGCTGAATTTTCCATCTGCATATCTTCTTTGGTGAGGTGTCTGTTCAGATTTTTTTTATCCGTATGTTTTCTTGTGGTAAAATATACATAACATAAAACTTATCATTAGTTACATTGACCATCTTTACATGTGTTAACTGGACGTCTGTATATCCTCTTTGGAGAAAAGTCTATTCAAGTCCTTTGCTCATTTTTCATTGGGTTTTTTGTTTTCTTATTGTTGAGTTTCAAATCTCCTTTGTATATTCTGGGTACCAGTTCTTTAACAGATCTGTGTTTTGCAAATATTTTTTCCCAGTCTTTGGCTTGTCTTTTCATTCTCTTAACAGTGTATTTCACAGAGTAGAACTTTTTAATTTTATTGAAGTCTAATTTTTCAAGTTTTTCTTTTGTGGATATTGTTTTGGTTTCATATTTAAAAAATCATTGCCAAACCCAAGGTCACCTACAGTTTCTCCTATGTTATCTTCTAGAAGTTTTACAGCTTTGTATTTTACACTAAAGACTATGATCAATTTTGAGCTGATTTCTGTGGAAAGCATAAGGTGGTCTGTGTCTATTTTTTTTTTTTTTGGCATGTGGATATCTAATTGTTTCAGTACCATTTCTTCAAAAGACTATCCTTTCTCTATGACTTGCCTTTGCCCCTATGTCAAAAATCATTTGACTATATTTGTGTGAGTCTACTTCTGGGTTCTCTATTCTGATCTATTGATCCATATGTCTACTCTCTCACCAATACCACACTGTCTTGATTACTGTAGCTTTATAGCAAGTCTTAAAGTTGGGTAGTGTCCGTCTTCCGACTTTGTTCCTCTCCTTTAATACTATGTTAGCTATTCTGGGTCTTTGCCCTTTCTATATAAACTTTAGAATCAGTTTCTCAATACTCACAAAACAAATTGCTGGGATTTTAATTGGGCTTATGTTGAATCTATAGATCAAGTTGGGAAGAAGAGATATCCTGACAATATTGAGTCCTCCTATCCACATACATGGACTATCTCTCCATTTATACAGATCTTTCATTTCTTTCATCAGAGTCTTATGGTTTTCCTCAAATAGATCTTATATATATTTAGTTAGATGTATACATAAGTATTTCATTTGCTTTGATGCTATTGTAATTGGCATTGTGTTTTTAATTTCAAATTCCAATTGTTCATTGCTGGTACAAAATCAAGTAATTAACTTTTTGATATTAGCCTTGTATCCGCCAACCTTTCTGTAGTCACTTATTAGTTCCAGGAATATCTTTTTTTTTGACTCCTTAGGATTTTCTACATAGACAATCATATTATCTGCAAATGAAGTTTAATTTCTTCCTTCCCAATCTACTTATTCTTTCCTTTTCTGTCTTACTGCATTAGTTAGGGCTTCCAGTACAATTTTGAAAAGAAGTGTTGAGAGGGGACATCCTTACCTTGGTTCTGATCTTAGTGGGAAGCATCTAGTTTTCCATCATTCTATAGGGTTTTCATAGATGTTCGTTATCAAGTTGAGGAAGTTCCCTAACTCCTAGCTTGCTGAGAGTTTATTTTTTATGATGAATGGGTACTGTATCTCATCAAATGTTTTCTTTATATCTATTGATACAATTATATGATTTTTCTTCTTTAGCCTGTTAATGTGGATTATATTAATTGCTTTTTAAATAGTGAACCAGCCTTGAATATCTAGAATAAGTCCTACTTGGTCATGGTATATAATTCTTTTCATACATTGTTAGGTTCAATTTTCTAATATTTTGTTAAGGATTTTTGCATCCATGTTCATGAGAGATATTATTAGTCTATAGTTCTCTTTTCTTGTAATATCTTTGTCGATTTTAGTATTAGATTCATACTGGCCTCATAGAATTAAAGTATTTCCTTTGCTTCTATTTCTTGATTAACTCATCAAAGGCATTCTTCATTTCTGTTATAGTATCTAATATCTGTAACATTCCTTTTGATTCTTTCTTAAAGTTTCCATATCTCTGCTTATATTACTCATCCATTCTTGCTTATTTTTCATGGTTTCCATTATAGCCCTTTGTATATTAATCATAGTTGTTTTAAATTTCTAGTCTGCTCATTCCAGCACTGCTGCCATAACTGAGTCTGATTCTGATACTTGCTCTATCTCTTTAAACTGTGTTTTTTGTCTTTAGTATGCACTGTAATTTTTTGTTGAAAGCCAAATATGATGTACTAAAGTTAAAAAGAACTGATGTAAATAGGCCTTTAGTGAGAGGTTTTATCTGAATAAGAGTTAGACTTTATTTAACCACTGCTACAGCTGCAGGTGACAGAGGCTAAAATTTCCTCTGGTGTTCTTGTTTTTGATCTCTCCTGTTATCTTTGGGTTTCCCTACAGACTTCTTAAGTAATTCTGAGACATGTAGTTCTTTCAGTTGTATTCTCGTTATTATTCAGGTACCCCACTGATGTGGTGGGAAGGCGTGAAGGGAGGGGAAGCATTCTATGACCTTATAATTAGGTTTCAGTCTTAGTGAGATTGTGCCCCTGGACTGTAACCTTCATAAGTGCTTCTGAGTTGCTGATTTTCAGTTTGCTCAGATTTTTTCTTGTTGTGAGAACAAAAGTGACAACTTCCAAGCTCCTTACATGCCAGATTGGAAGTATAATTAGCATTTTAAGAAACTGCCAAACTGTTTTCCAAAGAAGATGTGGCACTTTAAATTCCCACCTACAGTATTTGAGAGGTCCACAAGGGCTGGAGGTAGGGTGAGGCAAGCAAGAAGCATAAAGTCCAATATTTAAAGAGGTACCCACTCTCACATTCTGGTGCCCCTCCCAATTTGCTCACTTACACAGCCTCATCTTAGTACCAGCCCTGTCCACCACATCTTGGCCAAAGCTTAAAAGAATTTGTGTAGATTTGGTATTATTTTTCTCTTACATGTTTGGTAGAATTCACCAGTGAAGCCACATGGACTTGAGTTTTCTTTGCAGGAAGGTATTTACATATCGATTTCTTTAATAAATATGAGGCTATTAAGGTTATTTATTTCTTCTTAAAAGAGCTTTGATAATTTGTGTTATTCAAGAAATTTTCAATTGACCTAAGTTGTTGAATTTATTGGCATAAAATTATTTACAACATTTCATTATTAGCATTGTAATCTCTGTAGAATCTGTAGTGATGTCATCCTTCTCATTTTTGTTATTGGTGATTTATGTCTTCTCACTTTTTTTCTTGATCAGTATTGCCAAAGGTTTATCAATTTTATTGATCTTCTCAAAGAATCAGCTTTTGGTTTCAATGATTTTCTCTACTGTTTCTCTAATTTCTATTTCACTGATTTGGACTTCGATGTCTATTATTTTTCTCTTTAGTTTTAATTTGCTCTTCTTTTTCCAATGTAAGGTAGAAGCTGAGGTCACTGACTTGAAATTCTTCTTCTTTTTCAATATATGCATTTAGAGCTATAAATTTCTTCCTAAGTACTGCTTGAGCATCATCCCACAAATCCTGATATGTTGTTTTCATTGCCATTCAGTTCACATTACTTTCCTCTTTGACCCACATTTTATTTAGAAGCATAAAGTTCTGGTTTCCAAATATTTGTGGATTTTCCAGACTTTTCCACATTATTAATTTCTAATTTAATTATATTGTGGCCAGAAAGCATACTTTGTATGACTTAATGCCTTTTAAAATGTATTAACATTTGAGGGGTGGGATAAAAACCTACTTAACAGGTACAATGAACACTTTTTGGGTGATGGGCACACTAATAGCCTTGATATAACCATTATAAAAGCTATCCATGTAACAAAAACATTTGTACCCCCTTAATATTTTGAAATTTAAAAAAGTATTAACATTTGTTTTAAAGCCCAGAATATAGTTTATCTTGATAAATGTTTCATTAACACTTGAGAATAATGTTTTTTATGCTGTGTCGCATGGAGTGCTCTTTCAATGTCTTCTTTCAACTCAGACCAGATTCGTTGATAGTTCAAGTCTATTATAACCTTGCTGATATTCTATCTGCTTGTTCTATCATTTATTGAGAGAGAGTATTGAAATCTCCAATTGTGAATGCCTATTTCTCCATAAAATTCTCTATTTTTGTTTTATGTATCTTGTTACTAGGGGCATAAAAGCTTAAAATTATGTCCTCTTGATTACCAGGCCCCTTTATCATTATAAAACCACCTTCTCTCTATGTAGTAATACTCTTTGCTCTATAATCTATTTACTTTGTCTGATATTAATATAACCATTCCCATTTTCTTTTTAGTAATGTTAAGCATGGTATATCTTTTTCCATTCTCTTATATTTAACTGTTTTGTGTCTTTTTTTTTTTTTTTTTTTGAGATAGGGTCTCACTCTGTTGCCTAGGCTAGAGTGCAGTGGCATCATCATAGCTCACTGCAACTTCAAACTGCCAGGCTCAAGCTATTCTCCTGCCTCAGCCTCCTGAATAGCTGGGACTACAGGCATACACCACCATGCCCGGCTGATTTTTTTTATCTTTTGTAGAGATGGGATCTCACCATGTGGTCCAGGCTGGTCTTGAACTCCTGGCCTCAAGTGATCCTCACACCTTAGCCTCCCAAAGTGCTAGGATTATGGGCATAAACCACTGTGCCTGGCCTGCCTATGTATTTAAAGTGTGCGTCTTATACACAGCATATAGTTGGATGCTGCTTTTTCATTATATCCCATAATCTCTACCTTTTAACTGGGGTGCTTAAACCATTTACATTTAATGTAATTATTTATATGGTAGGCTTAAGACTATCATCTAGACATTTATGTTCCTGATATTTACATCTCATCCATTGTTTGTCCTTTTTTACTTTCTTTTTTAAAAAGATTTTCCAATATCTATTTTATTTATTTATTTTTATTTCAGAATATTATGGGGGTACAAACATTTTGGTTACACATAATGCCTTTGCCCTGCCCAAGCCAGGGCTACAAGCTTTCCCTTCCCCCATACATTGCACTCCACATCCATTAATTTTGAGTCTACCCACCCCCACCACCCCCCTCCCACCTAACCAGCACCCAATGCATATTACTTCCATGTGAGCACCTTAGTGTTGATCAGTTAGTACCAATTTGATGGTGAGTACGTGTGGTGATTTTACTCTCTTTAAGCTTTTGTTTGGACTAAGAATTTTTTTGATCCCGTTTCTCTCTTCTGTTGGTTTAATAGCTAATATTCTTTGTTTTGCTATTTCAGTGGTTGCTTTACAGTTTATTGTTTATATCCCTTGCTAGAAACATAATCTTTGTAAGGGAGGGAACTGATGTCTGTTTTCGTCTCTGCTGTATACCTTGTATTTAGAAAAGTACCTGGCACATAGAAGTCACTCAATAAATGGATAAATAAAGCCAAATTGTAAGTTATTATATGAATACAAAGTATAGGGTTAGAAACCATCAAAAAGAGAGCATATTAAAGCTCATCCACTTCAACATCCAGTTAGATCTGATCATTGAAAACAGAACACAAAAACTCTAGACAGTATATGGCAATATACACATACAAAGATAAATAAAATTAACAGGTTCTGTATAAAAATATTTGATGGCAATAAAAATGAACCAGATACTGTATAGCATCAATGTTAATAATATAGCCATATTCATCCTATCTCCAAATCATAAAAGGAATAAAGTAATCAAGTAAAATAAAATCAGCTAAGTTCAAATTAGGCTTGATAACGAAAAAAGTATAAAAAGGGAATAGTTATAAGAATATAAATAAATATCCCCTGTACCATTTTAATGATTTTTTTAAAAAACTGAAACAGTAACTACAATTATATTGACAACAGCCACTTCATTAAGACTCTAAAATGAATAATAGGCCATCTCAAACTTAATGCTACACTCACTTCTTGCTCTCAGACTGAGTTTAAAGTAGTATATTGAGATATAATTATGTCTAGAGATAGTAAGGCTATCTGTTAGAGTTAGAATGCTCTATTAAAACCTCACAATCATCTGAGTTTTATAGGCCTAATAGAACCATTTTCTCCATTGTAGGTAGGATAGGTTTCATGCTAAATCTTAGGACTATTAAAAATGCATAATTCTGACAATTGCAAAGATCTGGAATCAACCCAAATGCATATCAATTCATGAGTGGATTAACAAAATATGGGATATGTATACTGTGAAGTACTACTCAGCCATAAAAAAGGATGAGTTAAATGCCTGTTGCAGCTATATGGAAGGAACTGGAGACCATTATCCTAAGCAAAGTATCTCAAGAATGGAAAAACAAACACCACACGTATTCTCTAATAAACTGGAACTAACTGATAGGCACAAAAATGCACAGATGGAAGTAAAAATCATTGGAAATCAAACAGGGGAAAGAGGGAAGGAGGGGAGGAGGGAAGGAACAAAAACCCACCTAAGGGGTACAACGAACACTATTCAGGTGATGGGCACATTTATAGCCCTGACTCAAGCCATGTAACAAAACATCTGTACCCTCTTAATATTTTGAAATTTTTTTAAAAAGGCAAAAAATAAAAATAAAAAAGGAAATACGTGATTCTGAAAAATCACTACAGTATGTAAAAGAAATGTATTAAAATATATCTAAGCAAAGAATTAAATGCAACCCAGGACAGTAGAATTTGTATAAACAAAAAAGAATCCTATAGGTTTATCAAAGATTATTAGTCAAAAATCTACAATAAATCAAACTAAAAATCTTTCTATTACTTTTGACCTGACTATAACTAACTTCAAGATCAGATATTACCTGAGAGATTTCCTGTTGATATACTGTAAAATGTTCCTTGCTGATCTGTGGGAGGTAGAACGAAGGTATGACTTCAGTGTCCACAAAGTCCGGTCCCCATGTTTTTGTGAAGAAGTCAGATTCTCTTTTTGCTAATCTAGGATCATTTAATGCTGCTGGGAGATTTACTTTGGAATGATATATAGTCCATCTAAGTTGATCTGTAACTAGAGATGGGGCAACACATAAACTATTTGAAACACCTGCAAAAAGTAAATAAGAGAACTTTGAAAGTACATCCTAGAAAACTAAAAATGCTTAGATTCTAAAAATACAAACCAACTAAACTATCTCTTCCATGGTAAATGATTTTAAAAAAATCAATGTGATTAAATAATCTTCAGCTTCCAGCATCAATTGCCAAGGATACGAAAACATATACAAAATAAAGGATATGCAAAATTTGAAGAGTTATAGTTGCAGGGTGGAGTGAAAGGTACCGAAAGTCAGTCTTTCATTAATTCTTTTCCTTAATGTACAATTTCTCTATCATTTTTTCCAACATCAAAACTTTGCTACCCTCCATGATATATTTTCTATCCTTTAATACCTAGCATTGTTTAGAGGTAGGCCTTTTTTTCTGTTGAATTATGGTAGGCACTCCTGGTTAAAATATGCTTTGTTTAACTTATAATTAGGTGACATAAATTTTGCTATGGCATTAACTATAGAGGAAAGAAAAATATATAGTTGATTCTCATTATTCACAGTAGTTTTATTCTATAAAGTCACCTTCAACACTTCATTAGCGAATAGTGAAACACTGCTCCAACAGAAATAAAGCGTTAGGTTCCTGGGAGCCTCTGGTCACAACAATTTCATCAACTGATCAACACATAACCTTGTTTTGTGTGTTTCTGTTTAAAGACATCTTATTCAGTATATATCCATGATTCGTTAACATTAAACTCATGGCTAACAGCACTATAGCTCATGCCTGAATGAAGCTTATATAACACATGTATTTCCTCTATAAAGCACATCACAGCTTCCCTGCACTTAGGAACACTAGATAGCACTTCGGCATTATGCTTAAGGGCCATTTTAATCAGCAAAATCACCAACACAAAGCACAAAACATGTGGCACTAAATAGACCACAAAAAGAACACTTGTTTATAGTATGAGGGCCGAAAGAAGAAGGTAGAGCTTTGCTATGTTAAACCCCAGCTGGGAACATGTGTCAGGTAATTCAAATTTTGCTCTGCACAAGTCTGCAAATGACTACAGAGGTACCACAAGTATTGATTTGGGGGTTACATATAAATTTTAAGGAATATGAGAATTGCAAATACGGAATCTATAAATAATGAGGACTGATTGTACTATGTTTTAATTAAGCAGCTTTCAACCTGTACCTTCAACACTTTCTCAGTTTATATAAGTAATGTATGAAATGTATTAAAAGAACTATATTCCAATTTCCCAATCATTTCCAAATCATTTATGTCTCTTTATTTAATTTTTTTTTTTTTGAGACAGAATCTGGCTCTGTTGCCCTGGCTAGAGTGCCATGGCATCAGCCTAGCTCACAGCAACC
>NW_012138080.1:5983932-5991537 GCF_000956105.1 Propithecus coquereli
GTAGAGATGGGGTCTCACTCTTGCTCAGGCTGGTCTCGAACTCCTGACCTTGAGCGATCCACCCGCCTCGGCCTCCCAGAGTGCTAGGATTACAGACATGAGCCACCGTGCCCCGCCATGTCTCTTTATTTTTAACATTGTAAAATTTACTCTTCTGAAGTAAGTATAACGAAACTTGACTACTCATTTAAAGGTAATACAAATCATCGGTAAAAACTCTAAAGAAAAAGAAAAAAGAAAGGAAAGAAAAAAAATTACCTGTGGGTTCCTTGGGACACACATCTGGCAGTGACTGCACAGGTCGAATGTGTTTTGTTGGATCTACCTCTTTTTTAAAGAAAACATCACTGCTGCTTCCTTGAGGCACTGGTGAAGAACTGTGGCTTGAAGCCATTGCATAAAATCACCACTCAACTGAAAATGAGTAAGAAACAAATAATAAAGACACAATACAAATAAAAATCCATCTGTAAGTATTATGCATCTCACAAACCCTTCCCCCCAAAAAAAAATTTTTTTTCAAAATCCCTCAAAGTAGACAATTTGAATATTTGTTGTTAATTGAGAAAAGTTGATCAAAATATTTAGTTTGCTAAGAAAGTTATTAGTCCTTGTTTTAAAAAAAACTCCCCAAACTGAAACATCCTTACTTAGTCTTTTATCCAAAGTACAAAAGATACCAATGTTGCACCCAATATATATTAAAGACGAAAACATTCTTCATTCATTCAACAAGTATATAGTAATTATGCGTTACAGCAAAATGGATAAGGGCATGAGTTTTGAAGTCAGTCTGCCAGGGTTCATATCTCACCTTCACTCACCAGCAGTATAACCACGAGGAAATTGACTTAACCTTTGTGTACCTTTCCTCATCAGTAGAATTGAGATGAAAAGAGAGATAAACATCTTATATGAATTATGCAAATGGCATAAAGCATTGAAAATAATGCCCACCTCAAAGTTAGTGTTCACAGATGTTGGCTATTATCATCTTAATTATTACTATGTGACTGCCATGTAGTAATATGATTATAAAGTCATTAGTAATTAAATTATTTTAAAAGGTATCATTTTTCAAGGAGCTTGTAATTGCATCAAGTAATCAAAAGAAATATATGTAAGCAAAACACAAGTTAATCTATGTCTACATTTTTTAGTAAATGCTAAAAGAATTTGTGGGGCAAGGCAACCTAACATAGGCCACAGTGTCAGGTAAGACTTTATAAATGAAGCTATACTGAAACTGGAAAGATCATGTGGTTTAACAAGTTTAAAAAAAAAGAAAGCCAAGTTAGGAAATCTGATGAATAGAAAAATAAGAGTAGGAAATAAGGAGAAGAGATATAAGGTTGGGACCTGTTACAAATAGTTCATCTACTCTTAACTTCCTTCTAGTTTGCTGGAAAGCTAAATTTCCCAGACTTCCTCGCATATTTATCTCAGTACTTTCAAGGCAAAGAAACATAAACAATTATACCATTCACTGAAACCGTAAGATAAGAAATAAGCTGCTAAGAAAATACACAAAGATAAGTAACTTCCTCAAGACCCTTAAACAGAAAGCATACAATAGCATGAATAAACTTTAGAAACATAGAATAATGAATCATAAGACTATGGAACTGACTATAGTGGAAACTGACCTGGCTACAGTGAAATGCTTGCATTGGGAAGTACTGACAAATAAGTTATATTCACATTTACACATACACAAACACACACATACATACACAAAGAGTACAACTAGATTGCAGTTGGTTCTCTAAGCAATAAGGAGTCATCATTTGGAGTCAAGAGAGTTCTCTAATGAAAATGATATTTGGGAAAATTAATTAGGGCCTTTGTTTGAAAGGCATCACTGGCCTGTTGCATTTACATCCATACACATTAAGTGTGTATGGTTGTTTCTGTATGAAAGCTTACACATATTCAAGAGAAAACAAATATCTAAAGGACAGTAAATATTATATAACAGAATCCTATATACTAAATCTTTGGTGAAGACAATTCTAAATTTGACTCTGTTAACATTTTTATTAATTCCCTCAAATAAGAAGGCTAAAATAAACACATTTTGACACTTAAAGTGGCAGGCCACACATGTGAAAAATGTATTTGTGTGGAACATCTATTGCTTAATATTAGATATTCATTCCAACAATAGTACACTGCTATCTTAATTTATTCTGTTTACCATCATGTTGTTTTTACAGAAAAAAAAGAAATCCTAAGTGCCATCTTAGGAAGCTAGAAACACTTAGGGGGATGGGGAATTGTGGAAAAATATTGCTAGACTCCCTTATTTCTATACCTGGAGGAAAAAAAACGCTGTTTCTTCCTCAAAGATTCTGAATTGGGAAATATATGTACATTCTGTTTTTTCATACACCATTCCTAATTCTTATGAGAAGAGGGAAAAATCTGTAGCTATAAAGGAATTACATAAAATTAGGAGACTTCGTAAATCTCAATTTCAAACCATTTGACATTCCATTCCCTTCACCATTCAATTTTTAATAATTTTTTTTTTTCCCAGAGATGGAGTCTTGCTCTGTCACCCAGGATGGAGTGCAGGGTCACAATCATAGCTCGCTGCAGCCTCAAACTCCTGGACTCAAGAGATCCTCCCCACTCAGCCTCACAAAGTGCTAGGATTACAGGCATGAGCCAATGTGCCTGGCCTAGCCTTTGAATTTCTTCATGTTTCTGTTTTCCTGTGTATTCTATGTGCCTACCACAGTCACACAGATAATATAATAAATATTTTATATAATAAAAAAAATAGATGGTGTATAGAACATATCCAAAGAGAGAGAGAAAGGAATTAGTTAGACAGCAACTAATAATCCTGAGTAATAAGAACATGGGTCTGGGCTGATAAGGAAGAAACAGACCGAATCATTCCAAAAGAAAGGATTTGCAAGGACGAGTAAATAATGAAGATTTTATTTTCTCTCTTACAGCTGAAAGTATCTTTTCAAGTTAAAAGCTTAGTTAAAAACAAAATTTGAAAGGGCCAAGATAAAATTCCTCCCACCCCAGCAAACAAGGAGCACACCAAGTGTCCAGACCTTTGTTTCTCAATACCATTTCCAATGAAAAGAAATCAGGGCTGTTTGAAGAACTATCTAACTCCAGACCTGGAGCACAAAAAGAACAAGTCTACCCTGAGAATTCTTGCGTAAGAATGCAAGGATAAGCTCAAAGACCAGTAGGGTCTGTTGTTAAAAGGACAAAGGAACAAGATGAAGGGGCTCCCACTGGCCACGTTTGGGGCAATTTGAGCATTTTTTTTAAAAAAAGTAATGGAGTATAACACTGAATAAGTAAAAATTAATGAATCCCTAGTGACACTTAAGGTAGAAAATGAAATGAGGAAAAGGGATAGGAAAAGAAAATGTCTTCTTTACCGAAGAATGCCAGTAATAAAATGTAGAAGAGATGACAGAATTAGAAAATCACCATTTTGCAACCCCCAACATAAAAACTAATTCAAGTAAAAATCACCAATATATGCCACAGCCTTTAGGTGAAAGGTTGTTAACAACAGAAAATTCTCATGTGCCAAACTATTACCCCACTGATTACTTAGCAATGCAAAGGGAAAAAACCTATCTTAAAAACAGAGAGATCTGGCTGTCACCACCTTAAATAAGTCCTCAAACTTAACATCACTGATAATAGCAGGATAACTCAATATTATGTGATTCATGAAACGACAGAATATCATTACGTATGAAATATTTTCGCCAAAAATGTTTAAGCCAATCCAATCAAGCTTCTAGACCAGGGGTTAAGCTTTACTGTCCTGCAGATTCCTTTGACAGTCTAGAAAAGCCGACAGATCTCTTCTCAGAACAATTTTTTGAATGCAAAAAAAAATGCATACACAAGATTACAATGGATGCTGAAATATAGCTACCAAAATACTTTTTCAATTATAATATATTTTTGATTAATATGAATCTGATAACTACCTTAATTTCTAGGCAAAAAATGAGCATAAGTGGTATTTTGAGGTACCTGCGTAATATGAAAACACCTGAAATTTCTATTGGTGACAAAGTTACAGGTACTGTAACTGTATTGTACGTGCTGTGCCCATTAGGAGTTTCCTATATTTATAATCAAAGGAAATGCTAAAATCCAGTTAGAACAGGGCTTATCAACCTTAACACCACTGACATTTTGAACTGGATAATTCTTTGTTGGTGGGGCTTTCTTGTACATTGTAGGATCTTTAGCTACATCCCTGGCCTCTACTTAACACCAGTAGCAACCTCCTACCCACCCAACTGTGACAACTGAAAATGTCTACAGACATAGCTAAATGTCCAAGGGTTGGGGAAGGAGAGAACCACCAAGTTAGAGATAAGTTAAAATAAAGATATAATTTTTTTCCCCATCCAAAGTTCACAGACACTCTGAATTCTATCCACAGACCCTGTGGAGTCTGTGAACCCAAGCTTCAGTACCCCTGCTCTAGACCCACCTTCCCAGTTTACAGGAAATAGAGGGGAATAAAATAGTGAGGTTTAAACTACAACATGAAGAAACAATCGGACAAATTGAGAATGTGAAATATCCTAGAAGAAAACTGGCCTGGACACTTAGTCATTTTAAAAAGGTGGGGAACTATTCTAGATTAAAATAAATAAAGAGGCAACAGTTAAAGGCAATATGTGAGCCTTGACAGGATCCTGGTTCAAAAAGAAAATATTGACTTTCATATATTCTTAGGACAACTGGGAAATTTTGAATATGGACTGGGTGTTAGACGATATTTTGAAATTATTAATTTTCTTAGGTATGTTAATGGTATTGTGATTATAGGAAAATGTCCTTATGCTTAGCACAAGAATAACAAAGTATTTAAGAGTGAAGTATGATGTCATGTGCAACTTACTTTCAAATGATTCAACAAGAAAATATACATAGATAAAGCAAATATGGGAAAATGTTTACAACACTTTTAGTGAAATATATATATATGAGTATTTCATGTTCTTTCATTTTTTTGCATGTTCTGAAATTTTCAAAATAAAAATTTTGGGGAAAAACTTTACATATTTGTAAAATAGTAAATAGATAAATATTGCAAAATACAAATGAAAAAAGGAAAAATATTCAATTTGTAACTGTTATTTAATCTACCTCAAGATGGCATTATTGTACAACTTCAAATAACGGGGGGAACTATCAATAGATCACATTCAAATTTTTATGCTGCAGAAGAATAATACCGTATATAGAATCTGGAATTCCTTAAAGTCTAAATGAGAAGACATCTGAGACAGAGAAACACTTGTCATAGGCATTACCCTGATATAGAAAAATGTTTTCCCTTACTGCTACACTTAATAGTAACTGCTTAGAGAGAACACTGATATTACAAAATCATTTATAGTCAACTGAATTATCCATGAGATTGCCTATTACAGGTAAAGTAATAGCAAGTCTTTTTTTTTTTTTTTGGCCTACTATTTCAATCTATACAAAACATCTTACCAGAGTGGTCAATATATAGATGTATATTAACCAATCATTTTATTTCCCTTCTCCTATTTATCAAAAGTAATACCTTATTTTATAAAATCTAAACTTACCTGATCTCTATTGTGCTTCTATCATACTGTGATCTAACTGGTCTCTCTGCTACCAGTCTAAATTATTCTGCACATTGCTTTAGGATTAATTTTCTGGAAAGTTTTCATCCTGTCATACTTCTTTAATGATTATTCATTACTTCCCAAACAAATCTCAAGCTTCATAAACTGGTCCTCAAGGCTTTTCACGATCTAATACTTATCTTTATTTTTAGCCTTATTTCCTATTACCTGTGGATAACCTCTATTCCAGATAAGCTGGCCTAATTGTCTTTCTAATTTATCATGCTATCCAGGCTTCCTTGTCTTTGTCGAGGTTATACCCTTCCTGGAATATTCATACCATCTTTCTACCTATCTAATGCCTCTTCTCCCTTCAAAGGTCATTTTAAGCTTCATTTCTAGATTAGATATTCTAAGAAAACAAATATATACACATTTGAAAATATGAATAAAAATAATCCTAGCATGATTTTTAAGAGTAAAAAAGTTGAAACAACCAAACTCTATATAAGAAGGAATTTGTTAATAACCTATAGTACAACCAAACACTGAATTACACTGCCATGAAAAACAGGACTGCAGACTTCACACTTATTAGGACAGCTACTATCAAAAAAACAAGCGTTGGTGAGGACGTAGGAAAATTGGAACCCTTGTGCACTGTTGCTGAGAATGTAAAGTGGTGCAGCCACTATGGAAAAAAATTATAGCAGTTCCTAAAAAAATTAAAAATAGAATTACCATATGATCCAGCAATTCCACTTCTGGGTATATACCCAAAAGTATTGAAAGCAAGGTCTCAAGAGGTATTTGCACACCCACGTTCACAGCAACATCATTCACAACAGCCAAGAGATGGAAGCAACCCTGGTGTCCACTGACGAATGAATGAATAAATAAAACGTGCTCTGTACATACAATGGAATGTTATTCAGCCTTTAAAAGGAAGGCAATTCTGATACATGCTACAACATGGATCAACCCTAAGGAAATTATACTAAGTGAAATAAGCCAGTCACAAAAAGACAAATATTATATGATTACCCTTATATGAGATACCTAAAGTAGTCAAATTCAGAGACAGAAAATAGAATGGTGGTTGTCAGGGGCAGGGAGGAGGGGAAAATAGGGAGTTGTTGTTTAATAAGTATGGAGCTCCAGTTTTGCACGATGAAAAGTTTGGAGCTTTGTGCACAACAACATGAATATGTTTAATACTACTGAAAAAGGCACTTAAAAATAGTTAAGATAGTAAATTTTATGCTATGTGTATTTTACCCAATTAAAAATAGGATTACAGAATATTTAATGACATAAAAATGTTTACCATATACTGTTAAGTGGAAACAGTTTTCAAAACAATACATACAGTATGATTCCAATTTCCTAACTTAAAATAGGCATACATATTTGCAAAAAAGATTGTAGTTACATGTATCACAATATTAATAGTGGTTATCTCCAAATGACAGAATTACAAGAAATTTTGATTTCATTTACCTGTAATTTTTGTTCTGTTTTTTTCAGTTTTCCAAATGTTCTCCTACAAAACTGAATTACTTTGTTAATCAAGAGCAATATACAGTCATTCATTCCTCAGTGTCCACGAAGGGGTTGATTCCAGTACCTTCCTCAGATACCAAAATCTGCAGATGCTCAAGTCCCTCATCTAAAACAGTATGGTATTTGTATATAACCTACACATATTCTCCCATGTACTTTAAATCATCTCTAGATTATTTATAATACCTAATACAATGTAAATGCTAAATAAATCAGTTATACTGTATTATTTTGGAAATAATGACAAGGAAAAAAGTTTGTACATGTTCAGTAGAGATGCAATTTTTTAAAAATATTTTTGGAAATATTAAAGAAAAATCAGACCGATCTCCTGGAAATAAAGGACTTATACAAGGAACTACAAAACACCGTGGAAAGCCTCAACAACAGGGTAGATCAAACAGAAGAAAGAATCTCAGAGATTGAAGAC
>NW_012138080.1:5995985-6100253 GCF_000956105.1 Propithecus coquereli
AATGGTGATATAGAACCTCTTGTATACTCCTGGATAGAGCTGGAACGCATTCTACTAAGTGAGGTATCCCAAGAACGGAAAGACAAGCACCACATGTACTCACCATCAAATTGGTATTAACCAATCAACACATAAGTGCACATATAAGAATAACATCTATTGGATGTTGGGCAGGGGGGAGGGGAGAGTGGGGAGGAGGGCGGAGGGGACGGGTATATACATACACAAATAGTGCAAAGCGCACCACCCGAAGGATGCACATATTTGAGGCTTGGACTTGGGGGGGAGGGGGCGCAGGGGCAACATACATAACCTAAACATCTATACCCCCATAATATTCTGAAAAAAAAAATTAAATTGTATACACTTCCACTTAAATGTATTATATTAAGAGCAAGGTAATAAATGCTTATCATTCAAAAAAAATATTGTTGATCCATGGTTTATTGAACCCATGGATATAGAAGGCCGACTGTACATTAAGTGCTATTTTTTTTTTAATTTTAAAATATTAAAGGGGTACAAATGTTTTATTAATCGGTTACATGGATCACTTTGTAATGCTTCAGTCCCAGCTAAAAGTGTGCCCATCACCCAAATGGTGGTCATAGTACCTGTTAGGTAGGTGTTTACCCCTCCCCCTACTCCCCTCCCCCTGGTTGATTTCCACTGAGTTTTACTTCCCCTTGTGCACATACGTGCTCATTCGTTAGTTCCAATTTAATAGTGAGTACATGTGGTGTTTGTTTTTCCATTCTTGAGACACTTTACTTAGGAGAATGGTTTCTAGTTCCATCCAAATTATTGCAAAAGGTATTAATTAATCTTTTTTTATGGCTGAGTAATACAATCTTACGATCTCTTTTAATTGGTAAATTTAGACCATTTATATTTAATATAGTTATTGGTATATTAAAACTTAATATCTTGACTGGCATTTTTATTTTTTTGGTTTATTATTTTTTTAAATTCCAGAGTATTATGGTAGTACAAATGTTTTGGTTACATGGATTGCTTTTGTACAGTTTGAGTCAAAGTTAAAAGTGTGCCCGTTACCCAGAGAGTGTACACTGTACCTGTTAGGTGTACAGTGATTTCACCCATTCCCTCCTTCCCCCTCCTACCTGCGTGATTTCCATTGAGTTTTACTTCTATCTGTGTACATGATGGCTCATTGGTTAGTTCCAATTTAATAGTGAATATGTGTGGTGTTTGTTTCTCCATTCTTTAGATATTTCACTTAGGAGAATGGTCTCCACTTCTATCCAGATTGTGGCAAAAGGTATTAATTCATTTTTTATGGCTGAGTAATACGCCATGGTATATATATACCACATTTTATTAATCCACTCATGAATTGATGGGCACTTGGTTTGATTCCACATCTTTGTGATTGTCAATTGTGCTGCAATAAACAATCTAGTTCAGGTGTCTTTTTGATAAAATGACTTTTTTTCCTTTGGGTAAATACCCAGTAGTGGGATCACTGGATCAAATGATATGTCTACTTTTAGTTATTTGAGGAATCTCCATACTATTTTCCATAGAGGCTGCACTAGTCTGCAGTCCCACTAACAGTGTATAAGTGTTCCTATCTCTCCACATCCATGCCAGCATCTATTGTTTTGGGACTTTTTGATAACTATAAAAGTTCAGCTTCAGCTTTATAGCCATCTCCACCATGACTCTTTTCTAATGACTGTAACCGACAAAGCTAGACTTCCTTTGAACTTGAAGTGCTTGTCTATATCAGCAGTCTACAAATTTTTTTATTATCTACCTCAACAGCTTAAAAGTATTTAAGCAAACACCATTTATAAATTATATAGGGTACCACTGTATTAATATATTATGTGCAATATAAAACTATACTAAATGGAAAGTTTTAAAAGATGAGATAAAGACTTTTTTTAAATAATACAGATTTTATTAATTAATGGTACCAAAAAAACCCTTTTTACTCTCACTAGTTTTAACTGATAACAATGTGACTCACTATAATTCATTATAATCAAAAATCTTAATTCAATACTTTAAGAAATGGCAATTCAAAGATTTGGTTCTAGGTTCAATTTATTTTAATACCAGGCTCTAATGCCTGCTGTAGAAAGATTATCTCACAAGTATATGCGGAACCAAATGAAAGAAATATCACTGATTATACTTTCCCAACTCACTATCTGGAGGTTTTTAAAGTAGATTAAAAATTTTCATTTCTGGGTTTTTAAAGAGCTCATCATTTTCAGTAACAAAAATCACATAAAAGATGGACTATTTCCAAATATCCATTTTCAACATACATTCACCATAGCATGAGTGTCTCTAGAAAATCAACTATTTTCTCACTCATTGTTTAAAATAAAAACAAAGGAAAAAGCACCCTGAAGGAATAAATGGTGTTTTTTTAAACTATCTGTTTGATTAAATATTATTGTCAGTCACATGCCATCTCTCCAAAGATCAAGAAATTTGAAACATTTTTTCTTCTTGTTAAAAAAACAACCAACTACATAGCTTGACAACTCTTTTATGTACTTTTACATATGGCTATTCAAGAGCTTGTATTAGGAGTAGGGGGAGAACCCAGATCTGCACTTTGTTGTTTACTTGTGCTTCCATTATTAATTACCTTTCATCCAACGTTTCTCTATAGTAATTTTAGGTTAACTGGACATTTTGCAAGAGTTGGTTTAGTTAAAATTAGATAACATAATCTATAAACCCACTTAACCACTCACATAAACTATATTATATCACAAGGATGAACTAAGTGAAAGATAGATCCATACCACTGCTAACTCCTTTATGCTTGCTCACTTACATGAAATGTGACCATCTGACACACTGACAGACTGAAGATGCTGGTGTCGATTCTTATAACAAATATGAGTAAATGTTAATTTCTTTTTTCTCTAAATAAAGAATAAATATTCCTAAACTGGGTGGTACCTTACAAAGGACTTTGGACTTTATCTACTATGAGTCATTATAGACTTCAAGACACTGGTGTTGAATACTCTGGGAGAGTATTAGTAAGAGAGGAGGGCCAAGTACAGAACCTAAGAAGAATCTAACATTTCTGAAGAAAGAAATGAAAGAAAGATATAAAGAAAAGTCCGTGGTAAAGACAAGAAGGAACATCCAAGACGGTGGGAGAAAAGGCAGGAGAGAAATATCAGTCCAGAATTTGCAAATAAAATAATAAGGGAAAAGGCCTTCAGATTTGGCAATTAGGAAGTCACCAGTTATATCAGTTGGTGGGGGCAGCCAGACTGCAGAGGTTGGGATAGAATAGAAAGTGAGAAAATTTAAAAACAGTGTGTGGCTATTGTTCCAAGAAACTAAATTATGAGATTACAAAACAGAATATATAGTACAATCATATTTTGATATAAAAACTTTTTATAGCTACATATAATGTATGAAAAGTTTACAATAAAATGTTAACAGTGTTTATCTCTGCCTTGTGGTCTTCCTGACCATCGTTTCTAAGCACATCCTTCCCCTTCACTCCCCGTATCCAACACACATACCCCCCTCCTTATTCTCTACCACTAGCATTGTAGTTTGTGGTCTTTAGAGTACTTCTTTAAATTATAAGTGATTATTTACCTGCTTGTTGCCTGTCTCTCTCACTATACTGTAAACTTATATTTGTTTCATTCACCTTCATATACCACATCCAGTACAGAGTCTAAGCATTCAGTAAACTGCATGAATGTTCAATGAATGAATGACAAATGAATATCATGGGAAAAGAGGTAAGGACATACAAGCCACTAGCAATATCTCAATAGGTTTATATACATTTAAAATAATCTAAAAACCTAAGTCCAAAATATATTTTCTTGTTTATATAACATTACTTGACTTTCTGAAATTTGATTCTAGATCTCTACCTTTCTTGTAACACAATATAACATACTGGTTAAGAGTAATGGCCATATAGTGAATTAGATGTCTGTTATTTATCAGTTGTGTGACCTCTGACAACTTCTGTACCTTCCTAAGTCTGTTTCCTCATTTGTAAAATGGAACAGCAACAATATCTTCCTCATGGGAATGTTGTAAGATTTAAATGAAATAACTCACATGTAAGCTCATGGCACAATACTTGGTACATAATAGAAATTCAATAAATAATTGCAACTATGACTACTATTATAAACATCTTGCTTTTAAAATGGTCAGTAAGCATTAACATTTGGAATGTGCCATACGAAATTTTGAAATAAATGTAAACTTTAAGATCTTGAGCCTCTTCTTTTGGTGTCCTTCTCTTTGCTTGAGCACTCCTAGTCCTGGAAGTGGGAGGGGAAAGGTGAGAGGGTGAGAGGAGAGAGGAGGCAGCAAACCAATATGGGCAGATATAATTTACTATCAGAAAAGTAGCCAAAGCATAGAAAAGTGATCCTCATTGCCATGGCAGTAAAGTGGGGAAAAAGAATATGGGAAGCTAGAAAACATGGTAGCCTAGAAGAGAAGGAATTTTGATGACAAAACGGGTGCTTGGCAAGAACAGGATGAGGAGGTGGTAGGGGAAGGGCTGGAAATAATGCTTTGGAAGACATCTGAGTAAAGGTCAAAGTTGAATTCACGGCAGTAGAGAAGATGAGATAAAAATTACAATCTGAATTGGATGGGACTTTAAAAGGCTATCTGGGCTCAACTTCCTACCTAATATGTGAATCCTTCCTAGAAGGGGTCTTTCTGCCACCACTTGAAAACCTCAATAATAAAGAATAAACTACTTCAAAAGCAGATTACTACCATACAAATAACTATAATTGCTTTAGGAAAAAAATTCTTTCTTTCTTTCTAGTGAGCAGAATCCTGCCTCCCTGAATTTTCTATCACTGCTCCTAGTTCAACTACATTCCAGGAATAACAGAGTAGATAACTGCAGTCATAGGAACGAAAAGGGAGAAAGTACAGAAGAAGGCTAATAAAAGCTCTTAGCAAGTGGTGGGGTAAATACATTTAGATAGAAGAAAGGAAGAAAGCAATCAGAAATACCATCCTTACAGAATCCAAGGGAGAATTGTCAAGGAGGAAAGTGTGAGCAGTAAGTATCATCAACCTGCTGAGAAAAGGTCAAGGATGTTACTAACTTGAGAAAGGATACTGGATTAGAACCCTTTCAGGACAAAAGGCAACAATATCAACATCTCTTTGGTGGTAAAAGAAAAAAAGACTAAGGTTGAGCAAGAATCTTTTAGGCAATGGACCTGAGCATATTTGTAGCAAAGGGCAAGAAACCAACTGAAGAGTGAGATTAAAGAGGAACAAGAAAAAGTGGTGGAGAAAGGAGATGGGCAGAGTTAAATACACATGGCAATGGGGTGGTAAAGGTTAGGGGGAGGGAAAGCAAAGAGAGAAAGAAAGACTATCAAGCCCAGGGACCATGAGAAATTTTAGGTTTATGCCACACCTTTAGAAAGACAGGACTTTGTCAGGTGACAGTGAGAAAATGAGCAAGCTGACCTAGAAAAGTTGCCTCACACCCTACTACTGTGCCCAAGGGGGTGGTGGTGCAGAAATCAGCTGGGACTTGAGCAAATCTGGATTGCCTCAGTCCCACCACTAGTACTGAAGGATCTCTGAAGTCCTAGATCAGGAGTGCAGTGAAAACATGTTATCAATGAAAGGAGGATAGCAGGGAAGGAAGCAATGGAAAGACAATAAGAAGGATTACATCATCACTAATATTTGACTAAACACTAAACAGCTCATGATTGCTTGCTTTCATTCAGATTGTCTGTCTTCAAAATAACCTAGTAAGAAAAACATCTCTGAATGAATCAGTGAATGAATGAATTAATGATCTCCAGTACATGGATGAAGAAATCGGTTCAAGAGTAACTTGATTTTGTAACATTTAGCTAGTTAACTGTGAAGATGGGATCTGAACTCAGATTTTCTGATTCTAAATTCCACGCCTCCATCTCTGCACCAACCAAAAAATCTAAGTTATTTCACTACTGCCTTGCACTCATTTCGGGTACCCAGTGCTTTCCTTTTCTGTCTTTTTTTTCCTTATCAATTATTAAACGAATAACATTTACTCTAATAACTAATTATGACTTATATTCATCTTCTATTAAACGACAGAAATAATTGCATCTAATTGTGGTAAAAATTTTCTAAGACTAAGACTACTAGAAAACTATTCCTCAAGGAAAAAGGTAATATACGTTTTCATCAGTGTAATGTATTAGGTCATTAAATATGAAATGTCCGATTCCAAATATCAAAAGTTTAGTTTATTATATCTCAAACTAGACGGAGTACAATTAATCAAAGTATGCACCTAAACTATTGACACGGTTTTGCCATCTTAACAGTAGTTTTTTTAAGCCAGCAGAGAAGCAGAGTAAGTGGTGATGAAATCATGAAAGGCATTTTCCACAGCTTGTTGAGAACTGAATATTTTTCCTTGCAAGAAGTGGTCCAAAGCCTGGAAGAAGTGGTAGTCAGTTGGTGCAAAGTCTGGTGAATACAGTGGATGACACAGTTTCCAAGTCCAGCCTCTGTAGTTTGAGCAGCATTGTTTGTGCAACATGTGGTCAAGCAGTGTCTTACAAGAGGATTGCCCTCTACTGACCAATCTTGGTTGCTTAATCACAAGCATCCTCGTTTCATCCAATTGGTTGCAGAAGACATCCGCTATTGATCAGGTTTCATGAAGCTGTAGTGGATAATACCAGCACTGGACCACCAAATAGACACCGTCAGCTTTTTCTGATGAATATTCAGTTTTGGACTATGTTTCGGCACTTCATCTTTATCCAACCATTGTGCCAAACGCTTATGATTGTCAAAAAGAATCCATTTTTCATCACACATAACAATATGGTGTAGAAATAGTGTGCCTTTATGTCGTGACAGCAAAGAAAGGCAAGCTTCGAAATGATTTCTCTTCTGACGTTCGTTTAATTTATGCGGTACCCATCTATCCACCTTCTTTACCTTGCCGATTTGTTTCAAATAGTCCGATATCGTTGGAATAGTAATGTCAAAACTTGTTGCTAATTCATGCATAGGTTGAGATGGATTCGCTTTCCCTACAGCCTTCAGCTCATCATTATCCACCTTGGCCTGAGGTCACTCACATGGCTCATTTTCAAGATTAAAATCACCAGAACTTCTCAAATCATCGACATACTGTACATTCATTGGTCACATCCTCCCTAAACACTTTGTTGATATTTCAAGCTGTCTGGGCTGCACTGGTACCATGATGGAACTCATATCGAAAATAACATGAATTTTTTGACTTACCCATAAAAATTGCTCTAAAAAAAATTTGAAAGATAATCACAAGCCAAACCATGTGTTTGAAAGAATGAGGATGTACCTTCGAAATAAAAATAAAACAAGTGTCAAAGTGAAATGTTAGAGATATCAACTGCCAAACTTAGTACTTAAAGAAATCAGACATTTTATATTTAAAACCTAATACTATATTTTTCTTAGCAAAGGAATAATTTTTTAGCTGCAATGTGGGATAAATACGCAACTATGAGCCATCATTTTAGCACTTTGAACAGGAAATGTGTTCTGAATTCAAATAATGTCTTCATAAATGAACTTTTATAACATGTCTATTTGTAATTTGTAATTTGAGAAGATATGGATAAAGTGGAATTTTTTTCTTACACTGGAGCTGGACTGAGTATTCTGATACAGTTTTGATACATTTTGTACAATTTTGGGTTTAAATTTAATTAAAAAATACTATTGCTTTTTTCAAAGCAAATAAAAAACAGCAAATTTAGAAGTACTGATATAAGCAAGAAAAAAATTAAACAATCATACTGCAATGTCCTACCAAAGATCAATTTGACAAAAATCAGATTTTTTTTTAACCATGGTAAAAATTCAGCCCAACTCCTTTCTCTATCACTTTTTCTTGTTCATCTTTATTTTTTATTTTTTTTTTTGAGACAGAGTCTCACTCTGTTGCTCTGGCTAGAGTGAGTGCCATGGCATCAGCCTAGCTCACAGCAACCTCAAACTCCTGGGCTCAAGCGATCCTACTGCCTCAGCCTCCCGAGTAGCTGGGACTACAGGCACGCGCCACCATGCCAGGCTAATTTTTTCTATATATTTTTAGTTGTCCAGATAGTTTCTTTCTATTTTTTTAGTAGAGACGGGGTCTCGCTCTTGCTCAGGCTGGTCTCAAACTCCTGAGCTCAAACAATCCGCCCGCCTCGGCCTCCCAGAGTGCTACGATTACAGGCGTGAGCCACAGTGCCCGGCCTCTTGTTCATCTTTAATCTCACTCTTCAGTTGGTTTCTTGCTGTTTGCCTACAAATACCTCAAATATCTCATATTCTAAGAAGTACTTTCCATAACATTTTTGGAATTTTAAGAGCCAATTTCTGGTAAATGGTATAATTAAGCTCCTTTCATACAACCTAGACACAAATAACAATATACTTCTATACTATTGAAGATATATCACTTAACAAAATCTAGTTTAATAATTTTTAAAGTACTTGAAAAATCTTAAATTGTATATCACAATGATCGAAATAATGACACTAAAACTTAAACATACTTTCAAGAAATATTAACAAATTGAGGCTATCACATAAATAAGTAATTGTATACTCATCTTGAGCATTGAAGGAGTATTGAAGAAGCTAAAGGAACCCAGAAAATAAGAACAAAGTTATAAAGACCTAATTTGCTTTTTTGCTTACACCCCCATTTGACCCTGTGCCTTGCAGGAAACTGTGAATGCACGCGCTTCCCGAAGTTGCTTATTTACTTTTGATTTAGTGACAACAAGGAAAAATAAGAGATAATGTTGGCTAGATGGATAAAAATTATAACTATTTGTAATGTTAGATTTAAATATTTTAATTGGCTTATAAAACAAGTAAATTTCATGTGACATCCTTATCAGGAAATAAAATCATATTCTCATAAAATAATATCTAATTTTTAAGTCTAGCTATTATTCAAAATAAAAGCAATGTCTTTTTTTCCCCAGTACTCATCAGAGACTTACAATATTATAGCAGCCACTGAAATTAATTAAGGGCTGGAATATGAATGATAAAACTGTACTGAGATAAAATCTGTTGCTAGCATGTAAAAAATTTCAATGAAAAACCAAAAATACCTTGGATGGTTTATTTCACTCCTTTCTGTCATTGACATGACTATATTACTACTGAAATTTTTGTTAGTCAAAAGGAACCAGATTAGACACTGGTATTCTGTTCTTGATGTCTGGGCCAAAGATTAGTATGTAAATCCTAAAATCACTCATTCAATGATGAGTCTTCAATATGAGTCTTCAATATGTCTTCAATATGAAAATTAGACACTTAGTAAAATGCCTACCAAAAAGTAAATTTAAGATAAAATCTGTATAATCTACTCTACTTTGAAAATAATTGCCAGAAGAAATCATATATTAATATATTCCTAAGAAGGACAAAAATAACACTTGGATTTATCCACTGTTTTGGGTTATCCCTGCCTTGCTTCCTTCTAGAGTAGAAATAATCTAGTGTTAACAGTCTTTGTTAATAAAATATATTTTATTATATCTAGGTTCCTAATGGGCAGGGTGTTCAAAAAATCTAAACAAGTACTCAATAATACTTAAGTAATAATTAAGTAACAGAAAGATGATGCTTTCAAGGAATTTTCATTTTAGGAAAATAAAGCAAAATAGCTAAAAAAAAAAACTTGTCTGTATTAAGTAAATGGTTCAAGAATGAAAATATGAAATGTTAGTTTAAGGAAAAAGTAAATAACTGTAAGGTTCAGGATTACTATAACCTCAAACTAATAATAAATTATTATTTTAATTAATCACTACTTGGTATTACCTCTACACCCCTCTCCACTGGTTGGATCTCTTAGCTTGTACCCTATTACTTCAACAGTCTCCCCTACATCTTCAATTATCTCCTCCCTCATCCCTCTTTGATACAATCTGTCTTTGCTTTATTCCTGGCTACTGAACACTACCAGAGAAAACTGTAAAACGCACTGATTACAAATTTATGAGTTTCAATCTCAGATGAGCCCCTCATGCTGCTCAATAATCCTTTTACTTATTTTGAAACACTTCTCTTTTCCATTCTCTATAGTATTTGTAACACTTTCATCACTTTCCTCTAGTCCCCTAGCCTACCTCCATCAACCCTATGCTCAAAACGTAACTGTTAAAAAAAAACAAAAACCTCAGATATGACTTTTCCCCAAATGTACCTAATTCTCATCTATAGCAACCCCTAACTTTGAGAGAGTATAAGGTGTCTAGTCTTTTCCAAAGTTAATACCCCAACCACCTATTCTTGACATCACCTCTTCCTACTTCATCTGGGGCCTTGTTCTATTAATTATTCCCTAACTCTCCTGTCTTCGGTTTCTTCATCAGTCCGTCTAAAAAAAACAAAAAAACAAAAAGTTCAAGTACCTAAGTAGAGTTCTTTCCATCATTTCTTTCTCCTCAAGCTACTTCCTGCCTCCCCTTAGCAATGTGTCTTCCATCTTCACCACTCACTTGGCTCTAGAAAGGTTAGGAATGACCTGATTTCTAAAGTCAATGGTCTATATTCAGTCTTCATCTAACCTGACCTCACTGCCCAGAAAAGTCAATGAAGGTAAAAATGTAGAAGTAATGAAAAATTTAAAAAATAGCCATTTGTAATCCTCCAATGTAATGGCTGATTCAGGCAAGGATCATTAATGGATGCCAAAATCACTTGTTAAAAGGTTGCTAGGGAACAGGATATTTACATGGCCATGAAGTGTTCCCCACCAATTACTTATTAATTAAATAGTAGACAGATCTGTCAGTCCCATCTTTACCAAGTGATCAAGCTTACATTACCTAAAGGGGGACAGCCTGACATCATGTGCCTCCAATGTAATAATAAAGCAGTAGGTATATACATCATCTGTGTAATGGTCTCACCAGAAATGTCTGACTAGAATCTCATCATGAGGAAACAGACCAATTCAGAATGTAGAACATACTCTAGGACAAGTGGCCTCTACTTTTCAAAGGATAAATCTAAAGAAGAGAGGGAGGTGATGGGACTAGTTTAGATTGGGAGAGACTTAAAGAGACATACCAGGCAAATGTAATGTGTGAACCTTGATTGAATTCTGTATTTGAGGAGAAATAAAGCCATAGAGATTTTGGAACAACTGGGAAAATTTAAGTATGGCTATATGTGGAATAATGTTATTGAGTAAATGCTGATATTCTTAGGTGTCATAATTGTATTGTGGTTTTATAAAATGTCCCTGTAATTGCGAGATATATGCTTAAGTATTTAGGGATGAAACATCATGATATCTACCGCATGTTTTCAGGTTTGGCAAAAGAGAAGTGGGGGTATTTGGGGGGGGTTCACTCTACTATTCTTTCAACTTGTGAGTTTAGAAATCTTCAAAAATAAATAAATAAATAAATAAAAGCCAATGAAGGTTTACCACAAACTGAAGAATAGGTAGAAATAGATAGAAATGAGCCAGACAGATGGAGGGGAGGAAGGAAGGGAGTGACAAGGAGAAAGATTCCAGGAATGGGAAACAGTATGTTCAAAGGTTTGGAGTGAAGAGAAAGCCCATTGCCAGAAACTACAAATAATTCAATATGCCTGAGAAAATTATATATTTAGAGGATGAGGGGAGTCATGGAGAGTAATTAAGGCTAGAGGGATAAGTTGGAAAAAGAACTTATAAATCTGTTAAAGGAATAAGGAATGTGGATTTAAAAAAAAAATCAGAAATAATTTAAGCAGAGGAATGATACAATCAGATTTCTCTTTAGAAAGATCACTGATTGTAGTACAGAAAATGGGTTAAAGAAGAGCAAAACTAGAAGAGACCAGATAAGAAAACCTGCACTAATCTAGGTGAGAGACAACAGTAACCTGAACTCAGATAATGGTAGAAAAGGTGGAGAAAACTGGATAGATTCCACATCTTTCTCCAGTCCTAACTTTTCACTGTCCCATACCCAAATTTATAATTGCCTACTGGGCATCTTCACCTACATGTTTCATAGATAGCTAAAATTCAATATATCCAAAACTTAAACTCATTATCTGCCATCTTTATCCTCTTCTTGCACCTACCAAAAATTCATTCCTTCTCTAGCTCTATTAATGGCAACGCCCCCTATGTAGTTTCCCAAACTAGGAACCCAAGAGCCAACTTGACTCCCTCGCCTTCTACATTATTCAATTTCTTTTTTTTTTTTTTTGAGACAGAGTCTTACTCTGTTGCCCAGGCTAGAGTGCTGTGGTGTCAACCTAGCTCACGGCAACCCTAAACTCCTGGGCTCAAGCAATCCTTCTGCCTCAGCCTCCCGAGTAGCTGGGACTACAGGCATGCGCCACCACACCCGGCTAATTTTTTCTTTTTATTTTTAGTTGTCCAGCTAATTTCTTTCTATTTTTAGTAGAGGTGGGGTCTCGCTCTTGCTCAGGCTGGTCTCAAACTCCTGAGCTCAAACGATCCACCCACCTCGGCCTCCCAGAGACGTTATTCAATTTCTATACCAACTTGTACTGACCTACAGATTCTACCTTCAAATACTTCCCATTCCAATTACCATTCACATAGTTCAGGACTTTATTTGAAGAGTAGACTATTGGGAGAGTCTCCTACCAAAGGTACTTCCTTGGTCCTAATCTCACTCAGCTTCAGAATCATCTTTTCCACAATTTAGATCTGATTAGGTCACTCTCCTTAAGAATAACATTCATCAGGTGTTGGGCAGATGGGAAGGGGGAGGAGGGGATAGGTATACACACATCTAATGGGTGCAGTGCGCACCGTCTGGGGGATGGACATACTTGAAGCTCTGACTCGGGTGGGCCAAAGGCAATATACATAACCTAAACATTTGTACCCCCATAATATGACGACATAAAAAAAAGTTAAAAAATTTAAAAAAAGAATTCTTTAATAGTAACATATAGCAAGTCTATCAGGTTTAAAAACTCTTCAACACAGAACTCTTCACAATCTGGCCCCAAATTGTCCTTCAGGTTAAACAAATTGCAAAAAGGCATTTAAAATGACCAGGACATGACTTTCTTGACATAATTATTATGATTTGAGAATTTACTTTATTCACTCTATAGAAAAATCATAAAATATGATGTATCACAATATTCATACACAAACACCCACTCTTTGAACTTCCTACTAGTCAAAAAACCAACTGTTAGAATGTAACATTCTCCAAATCTGTAGTATTTTTTGCCATGAAAACATTCCCCCCTTTACTAAAATTCAATTTTTAAAAGTTCATTATATTTAAAAAAAAAACCTACCAATACCACCACATGACTTATTCTGAATATTGTCTCTCACTATTCTACCCTCAAGCCACCCCCCAAAAAATTTTCTTTATAGCTAAAGCTCTGTCCACCTCCACTCTTCATTTTACATGATTGTGAAAGAAAGGTGATCAGTTAACAAAATTGTAAAAAATTAGATTTTTTCCCATTCATGTATTTTAATTAATTCAACTCTAAATGCTAAAGCATACTGTGGACTACTGGACATATATTAATAGAAAAATCAAAGTGATTCTTTTTGCACAAAAAGATGTTGAAACTAGTAGGAAAAGAAATCAATCTAGAAAGAGATGAGATTTTGCAAATGGTAAGGTTTAAAGCCCCTATTTCTCTAAATTTTCACATTTGAAGTGCAATTACCATCGGTAGAAAAACCCTTCAAATACAAAGGACAGTGTGCATACTAAAAGAAGACAAAAGGAATTACTCCTAATAAGGGAATTAATCCAGGAAACTGTAGTTCACTCTTGAAAAAAGAACTTTCTGTACAAGTCACTTCCCAAAAATTTAACTCTGAAATAAATGATATATTTTCATGTCTTCTGAAATAGTATATTTTGAAAACATGGTGACCTTTTTTTGCTAACTAATTTCACTATTATAATAATCAGTCATTACACTGTGGTATAATACTGATACTCTCAAGCTACTGAAGGAAATCAGTTTGTCCCTGTATTAAGGAGTTTCAGATTACAGTGATATACTAGTTTTTTTACTAGTTATCAATACGCATATTTTTAGTATTTCTCTCCTCCCTGGAGAGGCTGTCAGCAGTCACTGTTTTCCACCTTGCTATCTACATTCCTGCCTTTGACAACCTCTATATCCCTTTCTAATTTGATTCTTCTAAAGCCAGTAACTTATACAGTATAATTGACACAGCACCTTAATACATATTACCTCGCTTAATTATTATAATAATCTTGTGATACAGGAATTATCACCATCTGTATTTTATAGATGAGAAAACTAAGGCTCAGAAAGATTGAGGAATTTACCTATAAAGTTATAAGGATAATAAAAAGCAAAAGTGATCTCAACTGTCAATCATCTTCTTTCATCACCAAATTAAAATGTTAAAAACATTAAATAAGACATGAAACTGGGGCCTATGGGGAGAAAAAGGAAGATTTTCATGTGTAAGCTTTGAATTTTTCTGGACATTCACAATACACATTAATTAATTAATTAAAACACTTAGCTTACTTCTCCTTTCTTTTTTTTTTTTTTTTTTTTTTTTTTGAGACAGAGTCTCACTGTGTTGCCCGGGCTAGAGTGCCGTGGTGTCATCCTAGCTCACAGCAACCTCAAACTCCTGGGCTCAAGTGATCCTCCTGTCTCAGCCTCCCGAGTAGCTGGGACTACACGCATGCGCCACCATGCCCGGCTAATTTTTTCTATATATTTTTAGTTGTCCAATTAATTTCTTCCTATTTATAGTAGAGACGGGGTCTCGCTCTTGCTCAGGCTGGTTTTGAACTCCTGAGCTCAAACAATCCGCCCGCCTCGGCCTCCCAGGGAGCTAGGATTACAGGCATGAGCCACCGCGCCCGGCCACTTCTCCTTTCTTGACAGTGGTAGCTGCCAGGAAAAATAATCACTTCTGGATAAAGAAGAAACTACTACATTCTACTTACAATTTCAAAAACTTGTGCAACAATAACCAACAATTCAAAATATAACAGTAATTCAAATTTGCAGTAAAATAAGACTGCTATTTTCAGGGGGAAAAAGGTTTTTTTCTTCAGACTTGAAGACAACTAAACAGACTAAAGAATGTCTGCATTATGTCATAAATAGATTTACTTTTCACTCAACTCTTCCCCCTGCAAAGAAAGAGTTACTAGAGGATCTAAATTATTAATCTAATCCACCAAACAGTGCCCAATGAGAGCATTTTCACAGCTGGTAGGGGTTAAGAACACTAGTTTAGTCCCTTACTAGAACCATGCAAACCATAGGTTTATTATAGAATGGTATTACTGACATTTTTGAACTCAATAATTCTTTCTTGTGTGGGTAGGAGGGATGGGGTGGAACATGTCCTGTGTATTGTAGGATATTTAGCAACATCCCTGGCTAGATGCCAACAGCAGCCCTCTTCAGTTGTAACAACCAAAAAATGTCTCTGAACACTGCAAAATGTCCCTTGAGCAAAATCACCCCCTGGAGAACCATTGTTTTAGATGTTAGAGTCCTGGATCTTTGAAAAATGAAGTCTCCAACCAACCCTGTTAACCATAATTTTTAAAAATTTATTTTATTTTTAAAATTTGAATTTTTAAAAATAAGATGTTAATAGTACAAGAAGATACCTAAATAATATATTTGTGATCCTTCTTTAAGTTAAAGCATTTTTAGAGGATTCTGTAAAATGGATTTCAATTATATGGATACATTACAGTCATCCATGTTTCCCCAAAGTTGGGGGAATGTCCAGCTCTTTCCCATCTCTGCTAGCAAAATGTCATATACACATATGAAAATCTATAACAATTCCAACTTCCAAACCCCCATTTCTTGCTTTACATGGCCACACTGTGGTTCTCGAGCCATGCACCTCATAGATTCAAGCTTATACTCTTCAGATTTCCTCATCTAGTTCCTGCCCACTATTTGAAAGACAAGCAGGGAGTAAGCTGATGACTTTTAAGATCTTTTCCAGCCCTAATATTCTAATATTCAATGACAAAAATACTCCTCCAACTTTTACTTACTGACTCCCAGCTGACTAAACCACTTCTTAAGGTCACTGAAACCATTCATGCTTAATTTTTTTTCTCTAACTTCATATTTATGCCAAACACAACCAAACAGTGTATCAGTTGTTTACAACATTGGGTTTTTTTTTTTTTATTTTTTTGGAGACAGAGTCTCACTCTTTTGCCCAGGGTAGAGTGAGTGCCGTGGCATCAGCCTAGCTCACAGCAACCTCAAACTCCTGGGCTCAAGCTATCGTCTGCCTCAGAGTAGCTGGGACTACAGGCATGCGCCACCATGCCCGGCTAATTTTTTTTCTATATATTTTTAGTTGTCCGATTAATTTCTTTCTAATTTTAGTAGAGACAGGGTCTCGCTCTTGCTCAGGACGGTCTCGAACTCCTGAGTTCAAACAATCCACCCGCCTCGGCCTCCCAGAGTGCTAGCTAGGATTATAGGTGTGAGCCACCATGCCCGGCCACAACATTGGTTTTAATACAGGTGATCAGTTGCTTATTCCCTGACTCAAATAAAAAATTTTAACATGGAAATTGATTTTAAAAGAAAAGCTTTTCAAGAAGCTATGAGCAGATACCATTTATATGAAATGTCCACATTAGGCAAATATTGAGACAGAAAGTAAATTAGTGTTTGCCTAAAGCTTGCAGGAAGGTGAGGAGAATGGATAAAGGGTTTTCTTTTTCTTTTTTTGGAGGAGGGGGGTGATGAAAATGTTCTAGAATTAGATAATAGTGATGGTTGCACAACTCTTTAAAAATCACTGAATTGTACACTTTAAATGGGTGTACTTTATGATTTGTTAATTATATCTCAATAAAGCTGTTTTTAAAAGCTTGGAGCAGGAAAAAGGAATTTTAATTAACTTTTATTGATAGGAAAAGGAGTATGATTAAGAAAAAATTCTGCAAAGTTTGCCATTTCATGGGCTGTATACGATTTGGTTATAATTCTGACATAAAAATTTAATTATCTTATCCAGAAATAAATTTTAACTTTTCCAGAAAACATTTATATGCAATTTAAACATCTTTTTCTAAACTTTGGATATTTCCAGTCATAATTTTGAAAACAATAAAAAACATTTCAGAAAGCCAAATGCCATAATAACAATACTTCTGTAAGAACAAAACATATATTAACAACAACAAAAAAACCATGGACAGTCTTTACAGTTTTGTTGATTCATTATTTTAAAAACCCATTAAAGAGTCAAGTGCAGTGGCTCCGGCCTGTAATCCCAACACTTTGGGAGGCCAGGGTGGGAGGACAGCTTGAAGCCAGGAGTTCAAGACTAGCCTGGGCAACACAGCAACACTCTGCCCCTAAAAAAACAATTTTTTTTAATTAGCCTGTCATGATGGCATGTGCCTGTGGTCCTAGCTACTCAAGAATCTGAGGCAGGAACATTTCTTGAGCCCAGGAGTTCCAGGTAGCAGTGAGCTATGATTGTACCATTGCACTCCAGCCTGGGCGACCAAACAAAACTGTCTCAAACAACAACAAAAAACCATTACAACATTTCTTTTTAAAGTGATCCTCATACTATCTTTCATAATTTAAAAATAGTCCAATCACAATAAAAATGCAAACATCTAATCTCCTAAACCACAACTATCAATTACACATATTGATCATTCTTACCCAAACCTATCATGAGCAATGATGATCACTATGAACTATCAATATACATTTCTAGGATATCAGACGCTGTCATACACACAGAGTAAAACAAATTCCATTATTCCATCTGTTTCATCATAACTGCTTAGAAATCATTTAGGTTCTCAAGCTACTTTTCCAATTAGAACTCCCAATTAGATTTATAAAAGTGAAAGTCCATCAAAATCTGCAGTTTGTTATTTCTCAGTACACTACAAGTAATTTATCACACTAACACTTGCCTTGTTAAGCATTTACTGTTAAGACTGCCTGGGTTTGACAAATCAGAAATAGAGCCAGTTAAAAACAAAAACACTCCAAAAAATTTAATTCTTCGAAAGCAAGAACTTCAATAAAGACCAAAAAATAAAGCTCATTAAAAGAGAATTTGAAAAATTTTTTTTGCAAACCCGTCAGCCAAAATTCTAAAAATACCATCCTGAACTCAACACATGAACATACTAAGTGGCTAATTATAATTGGCAGGCAAAAGTTCCCAAGTCAACGACGGGAGGGCAGGGATGGCCTGCCTTTGGTATCTATCCATAGATGAAAGGAAGCAGAACTGAAGAAAATTCATTACTGAACAAATTATTGTGACATAAATTGCCAAACTGCACAACACCGAATTATTCCTTGGGTTAGCCTTCCCCAGTGAGAGGGAGGAAAAAAAAATTTTTTTAAATTATTCCAGTAGGATCCAAAGAAGCTAAGGGCCCGGCTGGGGGGAAAAAAAAAAAAAAAAAAGGGAAAGTTTGAGGGCAGCTTCAAAGGGGATGGTGGAAGTTCCAGAGCTGGGATCCGGAGAGGGGCGAGAGGGTCGGGAGGGGCCAGAGCGGCATTTTCGGCCGCCAACAGAAGGTGGGCAGCACAGCTGCTAGCCCCGATCCCGGAGGGAGAGTGAAAGGAAGAGTAGGTGGCAGAGAGGAGAATGGAAGCTTCAGCGCCAGTCAGTTGGGAGTGAAACTCTGTCCGCTTCGGGCTGGGAAGGTGACAGAGGGGGTGGGGTCTCAGTCCCTCTCTCTGCAGTAGGTCGGGGTGAGGGTGGGCCACGACGCGCTGGGGACCAAGGGGGAGCCAGCCCCACACCTACCTGCGGGTTCCGGGCAGCCGCCCAGAGCGAGGCCTAGTGCATCTCCGCCGCCTGCAGCCCTCCACGTCGCACCGAGGCTGCTCCTCCGCGGCCGCCACCTCCTGGCGCCGAGAGCCCGGCCGGGCCGGAGCCCGGCTTCCCGCCCCCGCCCCGCGCCGGCTGGCCTGTTGGCCCGGGGAGCACAGGGCCGCCCTCTCGAGCCCAGCTCCGCTCGGGGGTGAGAGGCGGCAGCGGCGGCTCCCTCACGTCTCTCCCGGGTGTCCTGTCAGCCAGCAGTTCCCCCCGGGTCCGCAGCGCCGCCTCCGCCGCTGCTGCCACCGCCTCTCCCACATCCCCGGCCTCCAGGGGAGCCGCCGCCGCCGCGCCACGACCACTGCGTCTAGCGTTTCTGCTCCCTGCTCCACTGCTTTGCCTCAGCCCGCCGGCCCGCCCGGCCTGGCGTGGCCCGGTCGGCTCCGGGGAGACAGCGCCGGAGGCTGCTGCGAGGCCGCCGCAGCCCCCAGCCCACAATCCACCGCGCGGCTCCGCCGGGGCGGGAGGGCCGCGGCCCGGGCCGGGAGGAGCGCCCGCCGCCTCGGGAGAGGGGCCTCGGCGCGGGCCGGCGCGCCCGCCGCGGGCGCAGTCGGCGTTCCCCCGGGGCGGGGAATACCCCGCGTGGCTCCCCTGCGCCTCCTCTAATAGTCCTTACACGCAAAGACAAAAATTCACGCTGAATTCCACTTTTCCCCCGACCCTGAGTTGGTCTCAGGAACACCCAAAAGCCGCCTTTCCCAGGACTGGGACTCGATCCTTACAACGTGGCCCTCGCCCACCCTCCGCCAGACCAACCGACTGAAAACGTCCCTAAATCACCCAGGACCCATTAAAGCAAATACTTCCACAAGATTCCACTTCTCCTTTCACCCCCTCAAAGTAAACCCTATTTAGCGTTTCCCAAATAAATGCCCTTTCAAAGGTTAAAGGTCATCCCCCCCCCCACTCCCAGCAACCCACTGGACTCTGAAAACCGTGCATTGTCTCTCTATTGAGGCCTTTCTCCCACACCGTCCTCCTTTTCCAAGTCTTCCCTAAGTTCCAGGGCTCCCCAGGCACTGAAATCAGTTATTCCTGTTGTTTGACTGAGATACTTGAAGTGTGTGTATTAAAACCTCCTAAATCTGGCCGGGCGCGGTGGCTCACGCCTGTAATCCTAGTTCTCTGGGAGGCCGAGGCGGGCGGATTGTTTGAGCTCAGGAGTTCGAAACCAGCCTGAGCAAGAGCGAGACCCCGTCTCTACTAAAAATAGAAAGAAATTAATTGGACAACTAAAAATATATAGAAAAAATTAGCCGGGCATGGTGGCACATGCCTGTAGTCCCAGCTACCGGGAGGCTGAGGCAGGAGGATCGCTGGAGCCCAGGAGTTGGAGGTTGCTGTGAGCGAGGCTGACGCCACGGCACTCACTCTAGCCTGGGCAAAAGAGTGAGACTCTGTCTCAAAAAAAAAACCTCCTAATTCTGATTCTTAACAGTATTCCATTTCAGCCTGGTTTCAGAGGGCTTGCAGTCTTAAAACAATAAAATACAATGCACAAGAAGGGAAATGTCTTATAATATATATATGTATTTTTTTAAGGGAAGAAAAAGGTCCTCAATCATTTGAGTGCATATGTCTTAATTTTAGGAAGATTTCATTCAATTCCGAAACTATTTATTTGACTACAAATAATTTTCAAGCATTTATAAGACAGTATGTTTTAACAAATCAAAAGTGAAAATGCAACTCTTATGGTTGAGGATTGAAAAAAAAAACGTTGATGCAAGTTTCACTTCTAAGAAGTCACTTTGAAAACTGCAAACATAACTGTTTGTGAAGTAATATTTTACCCACCCAAGAGCTAAAGTTGGGGGAAGGGAAGAGCAAAGAGAAAGGAAGCAACAAAAATAGCTGAGAAGAAAGTCTTCCATTGTATTTTTCTAAATGCTGTTCTCTACAATCTTGTAATAAGGAAGGTGAAAATAAATCAATCTCCAATATGAAATAAATTTAACTATAAAATAATAAAGAACTCCTCTTAAATCCCTGATGTCTTATAAAACCAGATGAAACCTGGGCAACATAACCAGACCCTGGCTCTAAAAAACAAGGCTAAGTAGGTGAGGTGAAAGTCACGTTAATTAGGTTGATTTTATCATTCCACGTTGTATGCATATATCAAAACATCACATTGTACCCCATACATGTATATACAATTATTTGTCAATTATATTTCTTAATTTAAAAAGATGAGTTTATACTATGAAAATATTAAGGAAAAAGTAACCAAATTTCATCTAAGGCCAGAAAGGAAAATGATTTCACTTTATGCCCACAATCAGTTCATAGACTATATACTAAGAATTGGATTTAGCAAGTTCCTAGATCTTGAACCTACATCAGGAAATCAACAATAGTTCAAAAGCTGCCTTCAACTGTAATCCCATCACTTTGGCATTTTGGGCAGAAGGATTGCTTGAGCTCAGGAGTTTGCAGTTATAGTGAGCTGTGATCATGCCACTGCACTCCAACCTGGGTGATAGAGTGAGACCCTGTTCCAAAAAACGAAACAAAACAAAATCTATGTTAAGAATGGCTGGTTTGGCCTTTTAAAAAATATTTGTGTTTATGCCCCAACTTGTTCCAAATAAGATTCTAAATTGTTATGGTTGGCACTTGGATTAAATGATAGCCATCAGGTGTGTCCCAGACACTAGAACAAGACAGACTGGTTTGCTTCCTCATTATCCATCTGTTGATAACATACCATAGAAAGAAAATACACATTGAGTATTATACTTAGTTCTTTCGGGGACTTAGCACAATGTTTACTTTTACTTTTCCACAGAACAATGTATAATGTTAAATCTAAACAGAAAATTAAATGTTGATGATCAAATTTGCGAAGTTTTTTTTTAAAGTGTAAACCAGACAAGCAATATTATTAAAGCTAGATGAATTTCAAATTAATATATTCATTTATCACTTGAAGCATTTCAGTATTAGACATAAAAGCCAAATCACAAATAAATATGTATAGCTATATTATTAGTGTTCATTTCCAGAAAGCACAGATGAAAGAAAATTAAGAAATTAATTGAAAATTAAGAAATTGACAGAAATTAAGATTCCATCATTGCCCTCAAAAGAAGCAAATATGAAGAAAATATTTAGCTGCCATATCGCTAGTACTGTATTTGGCGTATTTACTGTATCTGTTACGAATCATGAAATCATGTGCATCAGGGTCGTATAATCTCATTAGAGGGAAAATGGCAAATTTTCAAATGCCATAACACCTATAAAAGGCCTATGCTTATGTTTACTATACATTCAGTGCATATGTATGTGTGTGGCAATAGTGAAGTTAATATATCTATTCAATCAATGAACACTGCCATTTTTAATGACTCATTTGACAGAAACTATACACTTACATGCCAATATAAATACAGAGGGAAAAGGAGGCACTGATGCAAGAAACAAGTAAAAAAAATCATTTGGCAATTTAGTAAGATATAAGCACTAACCCCTCTTAGTTCCACAATAGCAAACCTTGAATCTATCAAATGGAAAGCCATCCACAGCCAAATATATATAATTACACTGTGTTTTTAGTATAAATAAATTATCTTTTGTAAGTAAAACCCACATGCACTCATGAACTGAAAGTATTATGCTGACAGTTGTTTCATTAGGGTTTGGTTTTTGATCCAATGTCCTGAATTATTTTATCCATCACATTTAAACTGTTTTTAAATGTCACAATGTTTAAAAATCATAATCTGTAACAGTATGACTTTAACCTGAAACTGTGTTTGGATACTTCTTCATATATAATGTAGGACTCTCTTAATGTAGGAAACTTTTTCAATTTAAGTATGGTGTAAGATGTCGAAATTAAATGAGGATATAAGCACTACTATAAAATGTATAATATTTAACACGATAATGCACTAAATAATTATTGGAAGTAATATACAAGTTTTCAACATACCATCTGTTTCTGTCTTCTACATCAGTTTGATTACTTTGAAAGCAATTGTTTAATTCTGTTCAATTTCTCCATTACCTTTCTCTTTGACTCTGATATTCCACATTTCCATTTTTATTATCATAACAACTACAATTACAATTTACTAAGAATTTACTGTACTCCAAGCGTAGAGAAAACCAAGGTAATGTGGTATATTAGTTTTCTGTTGATGTGTACAAATTACTACCAGCTTAGCAATTTAAAAAAAAAAAACACACACATGTATTATGGCACAGTTTCTGTGAGTCAGGGCACAGCTTAGCTTGTCTTCTGCCTAAGATCTCACAAGGCTGCAATCAAAAGCATCAGTCAAGCTGTGTTCTCATCTGAAAGCTTGACTGGGGAAGAATCTGCTTCAGGCTCCTTCAGGTTGTTGGCAGAATTCATTTTCTTACAGTTGCAGGACTGAGAGCCCTGGCTTCTTGCTGGCTGGAAGCTGAGCCAGTTCCTAGAAGCCACCTACAGTTGCTTGCCCCACAGATTTTCCAGCACAGCTGCTTACTTCATCAAGCCAATGAGGAGTATCTCTAAAGTCTCTACAGTGAATCTACTAGCAAGATGGAGTGATATCCTATCATATTTGCCATAGTCTGTGGTTTACAAGCAGGTCACAAGTTTCACTCAGGCTCAAGGAGAGCGAATTACACAGGGTGTGAACACCAGGAAGTAGGAATCATGGGAGCTACCCTCAAATCTGTAATTAATACCACAGGTTTTGGAGTTCGGCAAACCTTGGATTTTCAACTTGGCTTTCACACTTCAGATATGTGATACTTTGATCTCAAGTCTCAGTTAGTTTGTTCATCTACAAATAGCAGCAATAACCTCTTTATACTTTATTTTTCTCTCATATAAAATGAGGCTAATAATAAAATTCTTGTAAGGATTAAATGAGCAGTTTAATGCAATAACTGATAACATAAAAAGCCCAGTCACCATTTCTTAGTTTTCTTCTTTTATCCCCTCTCTTTCCCTCCTCTCTTTCTATTTAGATGGTCTATTAGAAGTCTCCATTGGCATTTCTACCCTTTCAACTGCTACATCTTTAGCCTGGATCCAGAGTTCATGCATACATTTGTGTACCTGTATCTAGAGCCATTCAAAACCAACTCTAGTATCAATATATTTAAAAATAGGACTGATAGGATTGCAAATGTTATCTCAAATTTGAAGTTGGCAAAAATGACAAATCCATAACATTAGAAAGGTAGTTATTAGACACAGAGGCTTTGAGAGTTTAGAGACCTTTGCTGGCTTATTTTCTCCCTCTGAATCATGTTCAATATGTGCAAGGTACAAAAGGACATGTTATGGCATAATAGTACTCATGGACTCTGGGTTTGCCACTTTCTAGCTTAGTAACCTTGGGCGTGTTACTTAAGCTTTCTAAGGCTTAGTTCCTTATGGGGATAATGATAGTACCCACTTCCTAGGTGTGCTGTGAGGATTACATTTAAAGTGTACAGTTGGCCCTTCATATTTGTAGTTTCCACATCTGCAGATTCAACCAACTGTGGATCAAAAATATGTTTAAAAAACAAAAAAATTAATATAAATAAAAAACAACACAGTATAACAACTATTTACATAGTATTTACATTGTATTAGGTATTATAAGTAATCTAGAGATGATTTAAAGTATATGGGAGAATATGTATACGTAGGTTATATGAAAACATTTCACCATTTTATATAAGGGACCTCAGCATCCACTAATTTTGGTATCTGCAGGGGTGAGAGTGACATCCTGGAACAAATCCCTCTCTGATACCAAGGGACAACTGTACTTAAATAGCATAACTTAATGTCTACCTCATGGTCAGTACTTTAAAATGTTAACTATCATAACTATTATTATATTCTTCACTGTCTCATTATATTATTAGAAAGGCTGTAGTAATGAAACAGTGGCAAGATATGACTATGAATGCAGTGGATGCGGTGAGGCATTAGAAGCCACGAGATCTCAAAAGTCCTATTAAATCAATAGGCTGCAAGTAAGGTGAGTGGTCAAAAGGCATGAAAATTGGCAAGTCAGAAACTGGACAAATAGGAACTAGGGCCAAGGTAAGACTGTGAATTCTCAACCAAACTGTGAAAAATGCAACCCAAGACATCAACAGCAGAAGAGCACATGAAACGAATCATTCCCACCTCAAACATGAAGCTTTTTTATATTTCCTACTGGAGCAGGAGTCCACCACAGAGTGTAAGTAGCCCAGCTTTGAATGGGAAACACATGAGTCATATTACTATCAGGAAATGGTGAATAAGATGTTGAATAGACTGGAGGAGTATGGCAATCAGAAATATGTGTATATCTTGACAAATGTAAAATTATTTTAAAATTGGACCAGTTCCCTAGAAAATTAGTTATATATACCATTTTGTTAGTCCTGTTATCATATTTTTGCTTTATTTTGCTTTATACAGCATTTGGTTCTTTTACTGTTTCACTTGGTTCTTTAATCTATGGAGGCTTTGTCTAACAAACTAAATTGTTAATATTTCCAGGACTGGATTTTCTGTTGTTGTTACACTTGTACTTTTTAAAAATTTTCCTACAGAATCTGGGACAGTATACCACATAGTAGACTTTTAATAAATGCTTATTGAATTAAAAAAATAATTACGAATTATTCCCCTTTAGTAAATGGTATTTGGTATAATAAATATTAATAATTTATGAAATTAATGGATGACCTTGAAATTATTCTTGACTCTTTCATATACCATATCTCATGTGCCAGTAAATCCTATTACTTCTGTCTTCAAAAGATATCTAGACTAAACACTTCTCACAATTCACATTGTAGCCATCCTGGTCCAAGCCATCTTGCCTGCAGGGACCCAACTGTGGCTGTTGGGCTATAATACACTGCTCATTACAGAGACAGCAAGGTAAATGATGTTTCTTGGAGTTGTGCAGTACAGTGATCTTACTTGCCTAGGTTAATGCAAAAGTCTCCTAGCCCATCTCCCCATTTCTGCTTTTGTCCCCCCATCAATCTATTCTCAACACAACAGTCAGCTTGGTCCTATTAAAATTTAAGTCAGATCATATCATTCCTCTGCTTAAAACCCTCCAGAAGCTCCCATCTCATTCAGAGTAAAGGGTAAAATCCTTGCAAGGCCCTAAATGATCTCATCCCACTGTTACTTCTCTGACTTTATCTTCTCTTGTTCCTCCCATTTCTCACATTAGGTTCCTCACTTGTTCCTGGGACACACCAGGCATGCTTCTGCCCCAGAGCATTTGCTCTTGCTCTTCTCTCTGCCTGGAATCCCCCGAGATGTCCACATAGCTAACTCCCTTACCTCCATCAGGTCTTTATTCAAATCTCACCTCCTCAGTGAAGCATTCCTTGATTCCTATATTTCTCATTGCAAAACCACGCTTTATCTACTTTTCCATTTTATTTTTCTCCTTAGCCTTTATTATTATCTAACCCACTATATATTTTACTTATTTATTGTTTATCTGTCCCCACATGAATGCAAGCACCTTGAGGGCAGGGAGTTTTGTCTGTTTTGCTTACCACTGTACCCCCAACACCTGGAACACTACCTGGTACAAGGTAAGAGTTCCATAAATACTTGTTGGAATAATGAATGAATGAATGATGAAAACAACTTGCCACTGATATGTTATAGGGCTTGAGATTTTTGTAAGCCACTATTAATTTACTAGATTTATGATAAAAATGATAGTCTTGCCTTATTTTATAATTGGAGTATTTTAAGCAATAACTATTTGAAAATTTTTTAAAATATGCAGTTCTATAATGAAGTAGAACTGTAAGGATGGAATGGCCAAACATTTATTAGGAAAAAAAATTTTTCATTTAAAACTTCTCTAGGAAAAGTAGAAATTTCATTTAAAACTTCTCGGGGAAAATTATGGACAGTTCAGAAGCCATACATTTCCAGAAAAAGAGAAGCCAGAGTTAGCCTCTCAAAGGATTTTCTCAGGAACCACCTGATACATCAACTGGGTATGTGACAATATTAGCCATTGCTCAAAAAGAACCCTCTAAGCAATAGGGATACAAATTCTTACACCACTATGTAATATTTTTAAACAGAAAAAAATTCAAGCAGTGAGGAAATTTTTTATGAGCAAAATAAACAGAGACAAAACAACCCTGAGAATCACAATACCAGGAAAATTTTACAACATAATCCAAAGTAAAAGATTAATATAAAAATAGATTGCAATTATGCAATGGACTTTCCATGGATACCAAAATGCATTATAAAGGTCATTTAATTCTCATGCTACTGTCTGGTCATTTTAATTCTCATTCCACCAGGCAGGAAACTATCTGTGTTTTCTACCCTTATTCTCTTTATTGCTATAAATTCCTGAGCTTTAATAAAAACAAATTCTCAATCAGAATCTGATTTCAATTTAGAAGCCTCACTTCCAAAAATCTAACTTTAGATTTAGAACAGCATTTTCGCCTTCCATGCTTTTATTTATTAGCTTTTAAGCCAATATATAAAATAAAAATAATAAAGTCAAAAGAAAGAAAAAAATCATTTAAATCAGACTTTTAGAACAGAAGAGGCCTCTCATTTGACAAAGAAATGGAGGTCCAAAGGGCTGAGACAGATAATGTGCTAATAGTGGCAGCCAGGTTTAAGGACTTCCAGTCCGGTGCTCTTTGTTCCATACTATACAGAGGGAATGCTACAGCAACAAATTACTGAAAAAGAAAAGAATTATGTTAAGTGGAATTACTTATTATTTCAAATCCAAAAATATCAGAATCTCTTCCCACTCCCCAAGGAAAAGTTAGAGCTTTACTAAAATATGAAATAAGAAACTTCTCATTAGTTGTAAGAAAAAAACATCTTGTAGGGAAGGTTTTGCTTGGTAACATGTATTTAATTACTTTAGGAAATAATCAGTATAGATTAATTTATGATTTTAAATACTTTTTACCTGTTCTTAAATCTAAGAGACAGTTCCCATATTTAGTTGTAAGAATCCAGTATTTTAGAAAACGTATAGCTTAGTTTTGTGTATTCTTCCTTTATAAATATGCAAAGGCCTATTTCTATTCTTCTAAGTTTATCCCAACTTTACTTTGCAGATCAGTATGCATAGCAAAAGAAATGATAAAATGAGCATAAAGGACACGTTTACAAAGCATAAGTATTTCTGTGTCTGTTACAAATTGAAAGTCAGACTACTGACAGTTTTTTTTCCTGTAGATCTCTACAATAAGCATATATCAAATCAATGAGCAAACAAAAAGCTTGTATAAATGGCTTTGTCTTTATGATTGAACTGGCTTGCTGATGCGTGCCAGTGAGTGTCGTTTTGATTCCAGGTGGTCAGCATATCTCTCTGGTTGATGGCATCCAAGAAGGAAATCGCTGATTCTTTACTGCCTGCCTGAGTTACCTATATTTTGCCCCAGTATACTGGAGACTATCTCAGTTACTCACTACTTGCCCTCAGAATGAAGTTCAATTTTGTCAAAATTGATTTCTCTTAATAATGGAACCAGTATTCTGATTGTGATTCCAAATCTCTTTTTATGAAGAAGAGGTAGGAAAAATGTTCCTACACCAATACTTCTTAACCACCTAGCATGCATCCTCATTCTCAAATAAAAATCCACACATCCATTCACACTCAATGAATATTCTTTTGTTTGTTTGTTTGTTTGTTTTGTTATTCTTTTTTTTCTTTCCTTTTTCATTCCAAGAGAGAAATGAATATTTATCAAGAACTTTGTGGATTCTATATGCTAGCAGTGAGCAAGACTGATTCAGTTCATGCTCTCATAGAACTCACAATCTGGGTTGAGAAGAGATACATTAAACAATTATAGAAATTGTTTGACAGTAGTTGGGATAAGTGTCATGAAAAGGTAGAAGAAACTATGAGAGTTTGTAAAGTTGAATATAATTTAATGTAGATGAATAAAGAATCCTTGCCCAAACTGAAAAATGAATAGGAGTTAGCCGTGAAGAGTCCTGGGCAGAGGAAGCAGCCAATAGAAAGAGGCTCTGAGGCATGAAGGAGCTAGGTGAACAGGGGGGACAGAGAAAGGGCCAATGTGGCTGGCATGCAGTGAGACAAGTAGGCCAAAGCCAGAGCATACAAGAAATTATGGTACATTTTGGAGTTCGAACTTTATTATAAGCTATCATAGGGCTTTGGGCAAGGAGTTGACAAAAGCATGCTTTTAAAAGATCAGTTTGAGCACTCTTTGGAGAATGAATTAGTGGAGATGACCTAGAGAAGATGTGGCACCAGCAGTTAGAAAGCTATCCAAGTGGTCCAGGAATCAGGCTAAGGTGGTGGAGATGGTAAAGACTAAGAGCAAGAGACAGATGTCTTAGCTCGAGCCGCCATAACAAAAGACAATAGACTGGTGGCTTAAACACCAGAAATTTATTTCTTGCAGTTCCAGAGGCCAAAATCAGGATGCCAGCATGGTCAGGTTTCTGGTGCGTGCTCTCTTCCTGACTTGCAGGTGGCCACCTTTTCCCTATGTCCTCACATGGTAGAGAGAGTGAGTTCCAGTCTCCTTCTCTTCTTGGAAGGGCACTAATCTTGTCAAGGAGCCCCACCCTCATCATCTCTTGTAAACCAAATTGCTTCCCAAAGGCTCATCCCCAAATACCATCACATTGAGGATTAGGGCTTCAACATATGAATTGGGGGCCTGAGGTGGAGGTATTGGGGGAGGTGTGGTGGCAAACATTCAGTCCATAACAACAGATTTAAAAGTATCTAGGAGTACTTTGTGATTGGTTGGATGAAGAGGCTAAGAAATAGGTAGATGTTAAAGATGATTCTCAGGTTCCTGACATGAACAATTGGAAGGATGGTACAGCCATTTAATGAGGTAGGAAGCATTGGAGGAGGAAAAGATTTGGCATCATAAGTTCAGTAATGGACATGTCTAACTTGGAATGTCTAGGTAATAGCTACCTAACTGGAAATGTTAAGGAGACAGTTAGATATATGGGTATGGAACGAAAAAGAGAGACCTGAATGAAGATATAAATTCAGAAGTTGTCAACATGTAGTTAATAATCGAAAGGATGGATGTATATGAGAGTCCTGAAGGAGAGAGCATAGAGAGATGAGAAGAGAAAAGGACCTGAGACTGGCCACGGATCCCTGCAACAAACATATATCAAATCAATGAGTAAATAAAAAGTTTGTATAAATGGCTTTGTCCTTGTGATTAAACCAGGCTGAGTGATGTGTGTCAGTAGTGCTTCTTAGATACCAGATGGTCAGCACATCTCCCGGGTTAGGGGATTAGGTCCTGAGAGGAGGAAAAGGAACCAGGGGAGACTAGAAAGAAGAGCCAGAGAAATAAGAGGAAAACAAGAAACTGTAGGGTCACAGAAGACAAGGGAAATTTTTTGAAGAAGCTAGGAATGGTCAATCTACGACAGATAAGATGTGTGAAAGTCATTGCTGATCCTAGCAAGACAAGTATGATACGTGGCAGAATTATAAGCAGAGGATGATGAGTTGAGGGCTGTTAAGTATAGACAAAAAAGTGTAGGTAAATTGTTTCTAGAAGCTTAGTGGTAAAAAAGAGGGATAAATGGAGTGATAGGTAGAAGGGGATTAAAGGTCTAGGGAGGATTTTCTTAATGTGGTAGATAATTGAACATGTTTGAACTACCAGAAATACTCTTCAAAAAAAAAAAAGTAACTCCATTGAGCATAATAATTAATTTTCCCAAAATATTTGTTTGTGCGTGTTACTCTTTGGGTCATGAGATATGATATTATTTAAAACTTTTGATTTAACTTATCAAAAAAAGTCTGGCCTAAGCAGAAAAGAAAATAAAAAGGACAATTTATTGCCTCATGTCATTAAAAAGTCCGTGGTTAGGGATGACTTAAGACATGGTGGGATTTGGAGGCTCAAATCATCAAGCAGGAACCAATCTTTCTCCATCTCTCAGCTTTGCTGTCAGTCATTTAAAACTGCTTACTGAGGCTGGGCATGGTGGCTCAAGCCTGTAATCCTAACACTCTTGGGAGGCTGAGGTGGGAGGATCACTTAAGGTCAGGAGTTCAAGACCAGTCTGAGCAAGAGCAAGACCCTGTCTCTACCAAAAATAGAAAACTTAGCTGGGTGTGGTGGCCTGCACCTATAGTCCCAGCTACTTGGGAGGCTGAGACAGGAGGATTGCTTGAGCCTAGGAGTTTGAGGTTGCAGTGATGACGCCACTGCACTCCAGCTGGGGTGACAGGGTGAGACCTTGTCTCAAAAAAAAAAAAAAAAAAAACCCAAAAAACTATTTATTGAAAAGCTACCATGTCCAAGGTTCTATTTTAGGCACTGGAGATACAATAACACAAAAGACAAGAAACCCCACTATCACTACTTCTTTTCAGCATTGTCCTGAAGATTCTAGTCAGTACAATAAGACAAGAAGAAGGAAATTTTAACAATATAAGAATCGGTAAGAAATAAAACTGTTATTATATTTAGATAACATGATTTTATATTTTAAAAAGTCTAATGACTTTATAGATATATTACTAGAATTGATAAGTGATACCAGTAAAGTTGCCGAATACAAGGTGTGGTAGATAGAATTCTAAGTTGTCCCCCAAGATTCCAATCCCCTGGTATATAGACCCTATATAGACTCCTCCCCTTAAGTGTGGGTGGACCTGTGAATATAATGAGATTTCACTTCCATGATTAGGTTTGCTATGTGGCAAAGGTGAAGGAATTTTCCAGATGTAATTAGTTGAAATTGAGTTGAACTTGAGTTCATCAAAAGGGAGAGTGTCTTGGTGGCCCTTACCTAATCAGGTGAGCCCTTTTAAAAGAGAGTTTAGAGGCAGAGATATTAGAAGTCGGAGATATTTGAAGCAAGAGAGATGCTCTCCTATGAAATGCCATGTTATGGAGAGGGCCACGTGCCAGGAAATTGCAGTGGCTTCTAGAAGCTGAGAGTGGCAGCTGGATAACAGCCAGCATGAAAGAGGAACCTCAATCCTACAACTGTAAGGAACTGAATTGTGCCAATAACCTGTGTGCTTGGAAGAGGACCCTGAGCCTGGTATGAGATCGTAGCCCTGGCTGATTTTAGCCTAGTGAGACCCTGACACAGCTAATCTGTACCTAGACTACTGACTCATGAGAACTCTGAAATAATAAATTTGTATTCTCTAAGGTGCTAAGTTTGTGATAATACGTTATGCAGCAATATAAAACTAATATACAAGGTCAATATACAAAAATTCAATTGTTTTCCGATACACCAGCAACAAACAAAAATTTTTTAAAACTTTATGTTAATATTTACAATTACACACAAACATCAAATGCCTAGGAATAAATTTAATGAAATAGTACAAAACCCCTTTACACAGAAAAAATTAGAATTTTATTAAGAGATATTGAAGATAACCTAAATAAATGGAAATATATGACATGTTCATGGATTGGAATTTTCAATGTTGAAAATATGTCAGTCACCCCAAATTAACTTATAGATTCAATGCAATCTCAATGAAAATCCCAACAGGTTTATTTGTGGTAAACAGCAACCTGATTCTAAAATGTACATGGAAATGCAAAAGGCCAAGAATAGCCAAAATACTCTTAAAAAGAAGAACAAGGTGGGAGGACCTACTATACTGGTTAAAAAGGTTTATTATAAAACCACTATATAATACATTATGGTGTTAGTATAGGAAGGTATTATATGAGGATGGACGGACTCATCAAAGAGAATAGAGAGTCCAGAAGCACATCCATGAATATAGAGATGTTGTATTTATGAAAAAATGTGACACTGCAGAGCAGTGAGAAAGGAACAGTCTTTTCAAATAAATAGTTCTGGGACAATTAGCCATATATTAATAGAAAAAAACGAAACTCGATCCCCACTTTCCACTCTACACAAAAAATTAATTCCATGTGGATTGTAGATCTAAACATTGAAGGGAAAATAATAAAACTTATAAAAGATAACATAGGAGAATATTTTACTCTAGGACACACACACACACACCCCCTCCCCCTCCACACACACAAACCACCATAAAGGAATAGATGGGTAAATTTGAGTACATGAAAATTAGGAACATGTGTTCATCAAGTGACAGCATTGAGAGAATGGAAAGGCAAGCCACAGAGTGGGAGAAGGTATTTGTAACACATGCAACTAAAAAGAGCTCATATCCAGAATATTCTAAAAGACAAAAATTTAAAAACCTCCTACAAATCAAAAAAGAAAAACATGGGTAACTCAATAGAAAAATGGTCCAGACATTTCACTAAAAAACAGCCAGTAAACATATGAAAAGTATTCAGCTTCATTAGTAATTAGGAAAACACAAAATGATATACTACACAGCCACATTTAAAAGACTGACATTTAATAATACTGAATATTGCCTAGAATTGAATGGAACAACAGGTATATACTAGGGTAAATTGGTACAATCGCTTTGGGAAATAATTTGTCAATTTCTTCTAAAGCTGAACATATGTATACTCTATGATCTAGCAATTCTATTCTTAGGAATATATCTAATAGAAATGCAAGCATATGTGCACCAAAGACATTTATAATGTTGAGTGATAGAAGCCAGACACACAAGAATGCATAGTACATAATTCCATTTATATAAATTTAAAAACTGTCAAAACTGTGGTGTTAATAGTTAAGAGGAGAGAGGGTGTACTGTTTGGGAGAGGCGTGAGGGGGATAATGTTCTGTTTCTGGATCTGGGTGATAGGTAAATGGGTGTAACTCACTTTGTAATAATTTTTGACCCAAATATTTGTTTTGTGCATTTTTTTCTATATGTGAGTGATGTGTCAACAAAAAAGATTTTAAAGTAAAGCCAAGCTTCCTGGCCCATGGACTTTGTATTCTACTGTGAGGATCCCTGCTCTCCTCCTTGTTGGCTGGCTGCAATCTCAGGCTTCAAGTGGTGGAAAGATGGTTGCCAGCAGCTCCTAGTCTACAACTCCCCACATTCAAACCAGCAAAAGCCAAGGTATACTTGTTTTACAAGCTCAGCAAAAGTCCCAGATTGCTCACTGGTCTAACTGAGTCAAGCATCAGTCCCTGACCAAATCACCATGGCCAATGTGAGGCTCTAATTGGCCAGGCCTGAATGACAGCAGATCCCTGAAGCCAGAATCAAATGGAGTCAACTTCACCAGAACACATAAAATAAGAATGGAGAAAGATGTGGCTCTCCAGAAAACAAAACAAAACTGTGACCTCATTTCAGAAGAGGAAATAAATGCAGGTTGAAAACCCAACAAATGTCTGTAACAAGTCTCGTGCAAGCGAGAACTCAGATTTGCTACTTCATGTTAAGCCAACTTCCCTTTTAATCTCTTTCATTTTATCACATGTCTTGGGGATCTGGCTTGCCTACCTCTTCCACTCCTATCACAATTGTAAATGGACTCTTTTCTTGTTCCCTTTGCTCAGCCAAGAAATAGGGTGCTCTCTTTTACTCCATCTCTATTTTTTTGACTTTGAAATAAGACAAAAATAATCAACTAGACAAACGAAAAATAAGAACAATAACAACGAAAATCCATTTAGAGTTTTAAATGTTTCTGCTAGAAACTATAACATAAGGGTTAATAAAAATAATCAGGCCAGGTGTGGTGGCTCACGCCTGTAATCCTAGCACTTTTGGAGGCTGAGGTGGGTGGATCGCTTGAGGCCAGGAGTTTGAAACCAGCCTGAACAAGAGCAAGACCCCTGTCTCTAAAAAAGATTAGACAAATTAGCCAGGTGTGGTGGTGTGCACCTGTAATCCCAGCTATTTGGGAAGCTGAAGCAGGAGGATGGCTCAAGCCCAGGAGTTTGAAGTTGCAGTGAGCTATGATGACACCACTGCACTCTAGTCCAAGAGACAGAGCAAGAACGTGTCTCTAAAAAAAAAAATCAGACCTTGGAAAGTAAGTTCTATTTCTACCCTCCTTTAAAGGATCCTGTCAAGTGCCTCAGGAGCTACCTCCTCTGGCAAGCTTTCTTTACCAACCCCTTCCCTGATCCGAGTTATTAAACTCCTCTGAACCTGTGCTCACGAATACTGTATTGTATTAATAATTTTCTGTTTCCTTATCTGTCTTAACCATTGGCTCATGGATTCCTTGAAGGCAGGGCTTGCATCACTAATACAAAGCTCAGTGTCTGGGACATACACAGTGGAAGCTCAGTAAATGTTTTCAGAATTAGTAAGTGCTTCATATCCCAATTACATTTAATCCTGATAATAGCCCTATGAGATAGAGATGATCAACCTGAGGCTTGGAGAGGTAAGTGACTCGCTCAAGATCATCAACAGTTAAGTGGAATCAGGATCGGAGCTCAAATCTATCTGATGCCAAAGCCTGTGCTCTTTTCCACTGCTTTTGTAAAAAACATTTTTTTGTAAAAAATGTTCATTTATTTGGAATAAGGTTCAAACGTTAGCTTGCAGAAGTTTTCCTAAATTGAATCCTACCTGCCTTTCTAAACCTTTCTTTCACTGTTCACCTTCATGCATCTTTCCTTACTGTCCCTGAACAGACTTGGGCTTTCCTGCCTCTGTTTTTGCTGAACTCTGTCAATTCTGCCTACTAAAATCTTACCCCTTCTTCAAGGATCAGCTCAGACATCATGTCTTTTACAAAAGATTTCCTTATCACGCAGTCAGAAATGACATCATCTTCCTCTGAATTGTCATATTATTTATTTCCTGAACCACGGACATGGCATTTATGACAAATTAGTGGAACCCTTAGTTTCCACATTAAACTACTAGACCATGTCTTGTCCTCTCAATGACAATTTGCACATGGTAGACTTTTAAAAAAACTGTTGCTGAATAAATTTATGGTGGTAGTGGTGACTTTTTGGTATGCCAACAATTTTCCCTGCTATCTAGGGCTTAGGACTGTGCAAATCATTGTTAGATATGCCCTCCTTTTTCATATCCCAGAGCCTGTGTTCTCTCTAGATAACCAAAGGGTTACATTCAGAACCACCAAATACCAACTTGGCAAATTTAAGTATAGATGAGCTTTTGATAGCTGTTAACAATATGTTTTCATAAATAGCTGGGAGAGATGTCTTTGTGAATATTTTTTTTTTCTTTTTAATTTAGAAGCTCTACTGACTGGGAGAGGAAAAATAAGGGAATTTATTCCAGGTGTTTCTAAAGCTGAGCATTTTCTGGCATTAATTGGCACCTCCAATTACACACATGCACACACACATAAAGCAGGGAGAGAGAGGAACAGAGAGAGTAAGGAAGGATCTGCCCTTATTAGAGACAAACGACAACAGCAGCGAAATAATATCGCAACAGCAACTAGCAGCATATGTCCTGATCTCAATGACAGCATCATTTTTTGAAATGAAGCAACTAAAAATTTTGAATCATGCAACAAGATTTAAAGATAAAAGAGTTGAACCAGAAATATGTTTAACCAGCACATCTCATTTTCCACAAATTATGGTTAAGTGGTGTTACATTGTAAGACTATAGTGAGCCCCCTAGGAGTTGTGGGTGGGTATGAATGTATAATATTCTTCCAAAACAACAACTTTGCAAAGTTCTTTAAGCAACTAAACTAACTGGAAGTATGAGGGTATTTTTAAGGAGACTTGAATCCTCAATATGCAGCTGGAGCAGAAGATCCTGATGTGACTTGTTTTCTGCTAAATTGCAGGCTTCTTCAATGATCGGGTTTCAAGTTTCACTGCAGCAACTAACTCCAAGTGATTATTTAGCTGGCAAAAGAGAAAGAGTATAAAGGCGCATGATTGAAGGACTGAAAATTTGCAATTACAGAGGGCACATGAAATTGATCTGTTCCTCCTTTTTATCTGGTTGAACAATACAGGAACAAGAAAATTTCAAGCAAATTTTAATATTAATGAGTTTATGGGAGAAGTATTATTTCATGTAGCATTTTTAAAAGGATATTATTCACCATGACAAAGGGGACATAGAGAAAAAGACTGACATAGGTCTATATTTTTAACTGAATAATCACACACGTGATTTAATGACACACTCGACAAAATCAAGTTTCACGTGATTAGAACTCAAGAACTTTTGGGCTAACACTGAAGATTCTGCTGAAAGAGCACAACAGCTATTATTATAAGGAAGGTTGAAAGCAAATTAGCGTGGTAAGCAAAGTGGTCAATACACCAAATATTGTTCAAATAAGGATGATAAGGATAATAGCTGGTATGTTTATAGCTACTTCCCCACTATTTGTAAGAAAATTTTCTGAATTTTGTTTTCATTTTTGCTTGGATTCTCTTCCCTGGGCCCCTTCCTGGCTCCCCCTTCCCAACTCTGCATATTCAAATTCGACATCTTCTTCAAAGACTTTTTTAAAATGCAGTTTAAAACAGGCAGCAAGCTCTGATCTCACTACTAAGAAAGAGTAATCTAGCTGGGCATGGTGACTCACGCCTATAATCCCAGCACATTGGGAGGCTTAGGTGAGAGGATTGCTTGAAGCCAGAAGTTCAAGACCAGCTTGATCAACATAGCAAGATGCCTGTATCTACAAAAAGAAAAAAAATTAAATATTAGCCAGGCATAGTGGCACACACCTGTAGTCCCAGCTACTCAGGAGGCTGAAGTGGGAGTGAAACTGCCCTTTATGAAATTAATAAAGGGCCACAAGGCAGGGGAAATATATATATAACCGGCCATTGTTCCCTAGCTTGCTTTCCTATAATTGTTTACAACTCAGGAGTCATATAGCTGATGGTCATAAAGATTCTTAGCGCTCTTCATTGCTCCCATAGATGATGTCACCCTTGTGAAACCTAAGGCTAGTTTTTGAGACATTTTCCAGGCCCTGCATTCCAGTGGAACAGCTGGCCCACCCAGAGCAGTGGCCCATACCAAGGAACTGACTCAACTGCCCTTGAGACCCCATCCAAGAACTGACTCAGCAAAGGAGACAATTTCTACACCCCTATGGTTCCACCCCAAACCCAGCCAATTAGCAGACCCAATTGCCTAGACAATTAGCGGACCCACCGAAGTATCTTTAAAAACCCTTTCTCCCAAATTCTCAGGAAGACAGATTTGAGAACTTCCTTCTGTCTCCTTGCATGGCACCTGTAATATTAAACTTTTTCTCTGTTGTAAACCCTGCTGTCTCAGTGTATTGGCTTCTCCTTGAACAGTGGACAATGAACCTGGGCTTCTGAACAGTGCCACTGAATTCTAGAAGACAATGGAGTATTATCTTCAACATTCTGAAGTGAAATCATGTTTAGATAAGAATTTTATACGAAACCACCAATAAAGTATTAGAGTAAAATAAAGACATTTCCAGAGAATCAAAGACACAAAATTTTGCCTTTATGTATGTTTTCTTAGGAAATTACTATTTCAGGAATACAAGAGAGTATACCAAGAAAGAAAAAGGAGTCTAGGAAATGGGGGAGCTAGTACAGAGGACAGTGAAGGGAAATCCTGGGATGACAACTGTGCCCGAGCCTCAGGAGCAGTCAGTCCTTATTAGATTAGGAGGACAGGGGATAAGGGAGGGAGGTCTTCAGAAAAAAAATGGAACTGCTAGGTTGTTGGATAGTTTTGTGTTCGGAGATTTGGAAAAAATATTAACTAGTTGATGTTTAGAAATCTTTACATAGTCATAATTATGTAAATACTGACTACTCAGATTAATCAAAGCATTTTTGCCCCATGACGTTTTTGCCAAGAAGTCCTGCCATATGACATTTAGAGATTATGATAAACCTATAGTGAGAGGATGTGGGGAAGGGAAGTGGTGGAGAATGAGTAAAAGGGCTAAATTCTCAACTACCATAACAGGATGTCAATGTCAAGAAACAATGTCTTAAATTAATAAATCAAGAAAAGGCTGAATGAGCAAATTATTTAAACACAAAGAGGTAAATAGTAGATGAAACAGCTAAAAGTTTCATGACAGTGGCAGATTGGACAGCAGTATGAGTAAGAAACGGAACGGAAGTACACTGTTTTCCCATCTAAGTCATTTAGAATAATTAATTTAAAAAATACCATGTGTAAACCAGGCACAGTGGTACACGCCTGTAGTCCCAGCTACTCCGGAGGCTGGTAGAATTAGGGGAGGAGAATTTGAGCCCAAGAGGTCAAGGCCAGCCTGAGCAACATTGCTAGATCCAGTCTCTAAAAACCAAAACAACAAACAAAAAACCCCAACTATGTGCATATATTACTTTGATTAAAAAATTTTTAAAAAATATTTGCATGTACTTTTCAGATAGAATCAGAATTGTTGGATCAAAAAACCTAATTTTTTAAAGTTTTTTGCTATATACTGTAAAATTGTCCTTTGGAATTTGTAATCACACTCCTATGCAGCAGTATATGATAGTTCCCATTTTTCTACATCTTTGCTAATCTAGATTATTTTTTAAAATCTTTGCCAATTGGCTAGGCAAAAAAAAAAAGTTTCTCACCATTATTTGAAGTGCGTTTTCTTTATAAGTAGGTCCTACTTGTAGCTGAGGCTAAGTGGCATTCCCTGTTTCCTTCCTGTTGAGTTTCTGGATTAATACTTGATGAAATTATAAATCTTCTATATAAATACATGTATTAACATCTAGATTCTGGACCTAGAAAAAATGCAAAAATTGTCTTCATTGTGAAATAACAGAAAATATAAGATATCCCAAACTGAATTATTTATGTTTGTCTGAACCAGTGCCTTTTGACTTCCCTATTTCTATGAATGGCCTTGATAATTTTTGACCCTTTCCTCCATATTTAGCCAGTCATCTGATTAAAGTTGACTCTGCTCAGACTCTCATACCTGTTGCCTCAGGTATTCTCACTCTTACTACTCAAATGTTGCATTTACTTTCAGGAGAATTTTGATAGATATTTCCAAATTACCCTTCCAAAGGATTTTTTTAAATTTTCACTTAAAAAATTTTTTTTAAGTGTATAGCTCAGTTTTCACAAAATGAAAGTACTCATATAACCACATTCCAAATCAAGAAACAGAATATTTCCAACACTCCAGAAGCCCCCTTTTTGTCCTCTCTGGGTCACTACCCAAAGGTAAGCACTATTTTGACTGCTATCAGCTTTAATTAGTTTTGCCTGTTTGTGAAATTTATATACATAGAATTGCATTACAAACTTTACATATATAAATGGTATCATATTGTTTGGTGTCATTCAACATTGTTTGTAAGATTCATCCACGTTGTCATGTGTAGCAGTAGTTTGTTTATACATACTATAGGGTATTTACATATTATGAAGAATTGAAAGAGTATTTCATTATATGAATATTCCATAGGTTTTAACTATACTATTGATGAATATTTGGGTTGTTTTCAATTTTTGGCTATTGAAAATGGTGCTGCTATGATCATTCTCATACAAGTCTTTTGCTGCACATGTATCTCCCCTTCTGTTGTATGTATACCTAGGAGTTGCATTGCTGGATCATAGGGTATGCTTATGTTCAGTTTTAGTAGATTCTTTCAGTTTTATAAAATGGTTGTACCAAGTTACACTCCCCACGAGCAGTGTTTGAGAGTTATGATAGTTACACATCACCAACAACATTTGGCATTGTCAGTTGTTGTAAGTTGGGTTTCCTGGAAAATAAACTGAGGAGATTTCATGCAGAAAGTTTATAATGAGGTGCTCTTGGGGTCAACACCTGTAGACAGGAAGGGACAGAGGCAAAACTGGACAGAGGTAGAAGTTGAGTTGTGATGCAGTTTCAACCAGCTAACCCATGGAGAGCCCGTGCTTTTGAGACCTTGCATAACCACCACCTTGCCCCCATGGTACACTGTATCTATTGTATTAGCACTAGAAGCTGATCATGGAGGCTGGCTGAAGTCAACCAGCCAAGTCATTTTGTTTCCTGGGTGTTTAGTGCCTCCTCTGTGGTAGGTGCTCCTTGCTGGTAGGCATTACCATGCAATCTTCATGCCCACTTTGTACCCACTCCCATATGACATATGACCATCCTTCCCTAGACCTCCTTGTCCCTAATCTTCCAATCTTTCTTCTTCCAGGCTCTGAGCAGCTAGTCAAGTCCTTTGCCACTGATTATGACTCTGTGTATATTTTAACCTTGGACTATTTTTCTTTCTACACAAAATAGATAAGTACAATGAGATAAGTATTTATTGAAGCACCTAGTCAGTGGTTCTCAGTACCAGGCTATATACTCCAGGCCAATTAAACAAAAATCTTTGGGGGTGGAACTCAGGCATCAGCACTTTTAAAAAGTTTTCCAGGTGATTTCATTGCTCATCCAAGGTATGAACAAGGTATGCACAGGTGTTGAGCTTTCTGTTAAAACTTGAAACACAATGGTTCTCAAACTTTGCTGTGCATTAGAATCAATTGGTCAGTTTATTTAAAATACAGATTCTTAAGCCCTACCCCAGAGATTCTGATTCAGGGGACTGAGTCAAGGCCCAAATCTTTGCATTCTTTACTCACCCAAGGATAAATGATTCTGATGTAAGTGGATCAAAGAACTAACTATGAAAAACTCTAATACAGGTTCTTGCTTTCAAGGAACTTAAATATCATAGAGAAGCAAGGTATTTTAATTGGTGGCAGGAGGAATTTTAGCAAAGAGTGTTAAAACATCATCACTAAAGGATTTTAGAAATCAGATAATCCCCTATCCACTAGGAGGATTTAAATAAAATCTATACTTGAAAAAGGAATGGGTCTGCAAGACACTAAAGCTTATATTTAAAACTCTCGTAATACATTTGACTTTTTAAAAAGCTAGGCTAGGTTGGTCATGGTGGCTCATACCTGTAATCCCAGCACTTTGGGAGGCTGAGGCAGGAGGATCACTTGAGGTCAGGAGTTCGAGACCAGCCTGGGCAACATAACGAGACCTGCACACCCCCATCTCAACGAAAATGAATAAAAACTTAGCTGGTGTGGTGGTGTGCAACTGTAGTCCTGGCTTCTCAGGAGGCTGAGGCAAGAGCAGCACTGGAACCCAGCAGTTTGAGGTTGCACTGAGCTATGATGACACACTGTACTCTATCCTGGGCAACAGAGTGAGACACAGTCTCAAAAAATAAAAAATAAAATAAATAAATAAAAGCCAGGCTAGAGTATAGAAAACGTTCTCAAAAGAATCATCCAAATTAAAATTACAGATGGTCTGTAATCCTAGCACTCTGGGAGGTTGAGGCGGGTGGATCATTTGAGCTCAGGAGTTCGAGACCAGCCTGAGCAAGAGCGAGACCCCATCTCTACTAAAAATAGAAAGAAATTAGCTGGACAACTAAAAATATAAAAAAATTAGCCGGGCATGGTGGCGCATGCCTGTAGTCCCAGCTGCTCGGGAGGCTGAGGCAGGAGGATCGCTTGAGCCCAGGAGTTTGAGGTTGCTGTGAGCTGACGCCACGGCACTCTAGCCCAGGCAATAGAGTGAGACTCTGTCTCACAAAAAAAGAAAAAAAATTACAGATGGCTCTTTGCTATTCTTAGATTCATGTTTTAATATTCATGGGTCTCTTTTCTGCTAAAGCCCTTAGACCTGCTGTCCCCAAGTACCAGTCTGTGACCTGTTAGGGACCAGGTTGCAAAGCTCTGCCCCACCCCCAAAAATTATCTTCCATGAAACTTAGGGACCGCAGTAATAGGCGAGCGAACAAAGCTTCATCTATATTTACAGCCGCTCCCCATCACTTGCATCACCGCTTGAACTCCGCCTTCCCCCGTACCCCCACCCCCTATCCATGGAAAAATTGTCATCCATGAAACTGGTCCCTGGTGTCAAAAAGGTTGGGGACCTCTGCCTTAGACAACTGGCAGTATCAATTGTCACTGTTTAGAGCACAGCTTCTCCAACTTGATATGCATGAGAATCACCTGGAGCTCTTGTTTAACTGCAGATTAAGATTCAGTAGGTCTGGGCTAAAGCCCAAGGTTCTGCATTCCTAACGAGCTCCCAGGTGATGCTGATGCAGGTGGTCTGGGAATCACACTCTGTGTGGCCAAGTTCTGTAGCCTCTTGTCCTTTCCCTCTAGCCAGCACTTCACCTTACAACAAATTCTGTCCCACTTTGGTCCTTTGGGCTAAAACTAATATATCCAAACTGCTTAAGATGTTCAAATCCGAGTAGTTAACTGATTCCATTACATGTTCTGCCCTGCAAGTTAGAATGAGGACTTAAAGAAATGAAAAATTGAACTATAGTCAAGTATAGACTTTAAAAACAATTAACAATGAAAAAAATGTGACCTACACTCTCCATATTGATTTAGACTCTTCCTGTCCATTGATTTCAGCAGTATTGAGGTCATTCCTTGACCTCTTGCTAATTAGCAAGATTTAAAAAGATGTCTCAATGGAAATGATGTGTTAAACAACTTATCTGTTGACATAGCAAATAGAATTATTTTAGAAAGCTATTTAGTAATCTGTATCAAGAGACATTAAGTTTGTTTACACCAGAATTATTTTCATATTTGACCCCATATTCTCATTCCTGATAATTATAAATAATTTACTTAAACAACACATATTTGCTGAGCATTTGCCACATGTTCCTCACTGTGATGGGTGGTAGATTAACTCACAGTCAGGAAAAAACCACTTTCCATAAAGCCATTTATTTCAGTATTAACAAAAATGAAAAACTTGGGAAACTAAATGTTCAACAGCTAGGTAAATTTTGATATAACAACTCAAAGGAATAGTTCAAGACATTAAAAGTGCTGTGTAGATTATAAAATTGTGTGTAAAATGAATGCAAATGAAAAAACTATAGAAGCAAAAAAACGAAATATAAGTTAAGGATATGGGATTTTAAACACTTAGTATTGTTATAATATTTTGATAAGTAAAATGTTGCCTTAAAAAACTTATTTGAAAAACCAAACACATACTTAAATGTGTAGCTGGATCAGATACCATAAGGGTTCATTTCATTTCTTTAGCTATTGATGCAACTTTTTAAAAGTCTCATCTTACACTAACAAAAACATTTTTGTACTTCCCTGCTTTCGTAGCCTGCTCCTTCCTATCTGTGAATGCAGGTGGGAGCTGTTGGAGTGACTATGTAGAGCTCACCAGTGGTTTACAGTGAAGAAAATAACAGTTTCCTCAAGAGGTTGGCAATGTTTTGCAGATATTTTACAATTGTGTCAGCCATGCCAGTGCTGTTAATGTAAAGCTAAAACCAGGCAGCAAGGCATCCTTCTTTTGGCTATTTTTGCTTTGGTGTTTGTTCCTATTTTTCTTGCATTGAAGACTTTTGGGATATTGGATATTTAGTTTTAAATGTCAACCTGTTTATATTTGAATTTACTCAATGTTGAAATCCCTAAGTAATTCTTTAAGTTTGGTAGTTTCCCAGATACAAAGGCACAATTTAGAGAAGGGATTTGGGGTGGTGGGCACCCTTTGCAGGAAGATCATGGCAAGTAAAATCTACTCTTCCAAGTTGGTGTGTGGGTATAGACCACAGCAACTGATGGGAGATGAATGGCCTCAAGCTGGGAGTGGAGAGTGCAGAAGGAGAGGAGGGGGTTCAGGGGAACAAAGTGATGGGCCCTGTAGCAGCATCTCATTCTTGCTTTTGTAGGGCAGGGACAGACTTTCCCTCTGCCCTCCTAGGTTCAATAGCTAGGCCTGTGAAATAAACTGACAACAGGCAGATTACCAGGAGAAAAAGTGTACAAATTTATTGCACGCCTGGGGGCATCAAAGGAAAAAAAGTGAATATCTAAAATATCAGTGAGAATTGCGAGCTTATATATTGTCTTCATGGGGGAAAGGGAGGAAGGATATAGGCAACTTAGGTGAGAGGAAATAATTTATAGGAAAGAATGGGCCCTTAGAAAAACAGATGGGAGACAAAATAGTTTGTGACAGTTTGTCTGGTTATGGTATCTATTCTAGTCTCCTCTCCTATAATGATAAGAGTCCATCTTCCCTGGTTGATGAAATTCCTGGGGAGGGATTAAGGACAACCAAGTTCCTTTTGGAGGCTCTGTCTATAGGCAGATAAAGGGCAGCTCAGAGAAAAGCCTCTCCCTGCATTTGCTGTTTTCCAAGTGCCTTCAGGTCAAAATAATCAGCATATCAAAGTGGCATGCTTTGGGGAAGCATGTCCCCAACTTCTTTGCTTTTGTTTTTCTGAGAGAATATTCTTCCTTTTCTTGGGCAAACTGTCCCAAGAAGATTGAGAAACAGACAGACACACAAAGATTTTATATAATGGGATAGGTACTGTGCTAGGGCTGGCCCCCAAGGAGCAACTTGGAATCTCTGCAGGAAGTCAGGAACAAGGCTCAGGACGCTGCTCTGAAAACGATCAGTTTTTATCCTCAAGTCCTTTTAGCTACCTAAGACTTGCCAGGGCTGTGGAGCATAGATAAAGATGCACAGAACTGGTAGGATTGAGGAAGTAATAAGCCTATCAATAGAGATTTTCTGAAGGTTACTTAGAGCTAGTCTGAGAAACACTGCTGCTGACTGCTGAAGAAAAGGAGCTCACATCCAGAGCTGTGGCGATGCCCGTTCCTTCTCAGCACCGTTCACGCGGCTGAGTCCCCCTCCCTGCTCTAAGTCAGTGCCTCCTGGGTTGGCTTCCTCTTTATGCTCCGACACACAGAGGTGAAGGCAGGTGGGGTTGTGCATACATTCATTTTGTGCGAAGGAAGTGGTCTGGTCGTTCAGTGACCTTGGAAAAGCCCAATGCTAATGTATTACAGCAGGTGGCAGCCTTTCCCTAGGAGAGAAGCAAGAGCTTGTCTGACCTCATCCAAAATTGGTGTTGGTTTTATTGCTTTTCCTTGATATGTCAGGGGATTTATCTGGGTCCTGAAGTTGAGATTGGCTTTATCACAGTGCGAAGCGGAGCAGGGACCCTGAACGTTGGAAATGTGGTGTAGACTCACTTCCGTAGCCCAGTCCCACAGCTGCTGGCTCTGAGTGACTCTGGCTGCCCTCAGGGAGTCTGGCCAAGTTCACACGCCACCAGATGGCTCTGATCTAGGGGCCACAGGGAGGCACAGAATTGTTCCAAAGACACAGAAGCAGAGCAGAGCAGATCAAGAATTGCACTGCTTTAAAAATAAAAATAAAAATAAATTTAAAGAACTAACACAGCTATATATTGTGAGGGAGGACATTTGATTGCAGAAGTAAGTACCCCTTTTTCATTCCAGGTCTGTAAAGCAGCCTTTTAAACTAATTTGCCAAACGTGTGTGGGGTTTTTTTTTTAATGTTATTAAGTTATTTGCATTCAAATTGGCAAAGAGCTTAGTGGAAGGAAAGTCAGACTTGGTAGTGAAACTTGACACTGGAAATATATCCAGTTGGTTTCTGCTTTCTTCTTTTTTTTTTTAGAAATAGGGCTTTACTCTGTTACTAGGCTGGAGTGCAGTGGCGTGATCATAGTTCACTGTAATCTTTAACTCCTGGCCTCAAGCAATCCTCTCACCTCAGCCTCCCAAGGTGCTAGGATTACAGGCCCAAACCACTGCACCCAGCCTATTTCAGCATTCTTAATGGTAGGATTGTACTTTATCAAGAGGACGCTATGTATGTAGAAAATGATGTTATTCAAAATTTAGTGTGGCCAGTGTGGTGGCTCACACCTGTAATCCCAGAGACAGAGATAGCAGCAGAGAGAAATCAAAGGAGCAGCTGTGACTATTGAAATTAATTAAAATTAAGTTAAAACTAAACATTCAATTCCTCAGTTGCACAAGTAACATTTCAAGAGCTCGGTAGCCACATGTAGCTAGTGGCTACCATATTGGGCAGTACATTGATTATGGACTATTTCTGTCATCACAGAAAGTTCTACTGCAGAGCACTGGACTAGAGGAAAAAATCAGGGAGTATTGCCAAGTGAAAAGGTGAGCAGTTAAGAACAAACTCTCCCTGTAATACTAATTATTGTAATAATCATTCCTAAGTGTGGCAAGGGTTTCAAATTGAGTATCTCATACAATCCTCGTGCCAATAAACAGCCACAATAATGTTGCCGATATTTGTCGAAACTGTTTTACTACTGCAGGCCAGGCACTAAGAACGCTGTTGTAATTACTCACTGGTCCTTGCAAGAATCCAGTGTAGTTGGTACTACTACTGTTCCTATTTAACAGATGAGGAAACTGTGGCAGAGGGGGCTTTAGTAATGTATCCACGGTTACTTGGCTTGTAAGGAACAGCTGAAATTCAAACCCATGTCTTTCTGGGTTGTAATAATTAGAGAGAAAGCAAGGGAAACGCCTAGCACACTGTACGTGAGTAAAATGTGCTTTTAAGCCACTTTCCCTTAAGGCAGGCCCAACTCCTAGATGCCGTGTCACATAATTGTCTTTCTGGCTAAAGAAGGCGCCATGCCAGTGCTAATAGAGTAACAATGATCCCCTGTTAGTCAGGATGTGAGCCACTTCCTTCCCTCTAGAGCAGAGTCTGCCGTCTGCACAAGGGAAGTTGGTTTCTCAGAAGCTCACCTTTGTAGAAACAAGTCTGTTGGGAGGAGAAATTTGAAGTAAAATATTCTTGTTTTACTAGAAAACTAGAAGTATGTAAGGGAAATGCTGTTTTTTCTAGGTGGTGAGATTGTGAAAAATTGTTTTTCTGTTCGTTTGTATTCTGTAACTTTTCTACATCCATATGTATAACACAATTTTAAAAATCAGATACTGTGTCATAAAAATTGTGAATTGGCTTTTTGTTAATAGGCTTTTGATAATACAGTAAATTCTTTGGTACTCATAGCCAATAAAATACTTTTGAGTGCTAAATACTTTAAACAATAGCAGGGGCAGTGTGGAATTTAATTATAAGGTTAAAAAGAACACTAAACAATGTCCAGGTACTCCGTGTTTCTCTGCAGATCAATCAGGATTCAGTTATTTTGGGTTCATGGCCCTGTCTTATGTCATAGAGTTCAAAGTGAAGCTCAATCTGCTAGATAAAAAACAGGGAAAGGCATAATATTACTTTTATCATCAATTGGCAATAAATGGTCTCTAAAAACTAATAAACTTGGTGTGGGGGAAAAAGAAGAGAGATCTTTTCAAACTATCATAGGTTGGTTTGTTCTTCCCAGGTGAGACTCATTAAGTAGAAGCGATGTTAGGCTGTAAATGGAAACAGTATGGAGGCAGAAAAAAAGGCTGAGAACCGGTCAGTAATTGCTAAGGTTCTTTTCTCCTACAGAATTCTAAGATTTTGTGATAGTTTTAGTTTATATACTTTTTAATATACTTTTTATATACTTTTTGGATACTTTTTAGTTTACATACTTCTTTATACGCTTTTAGAAAGTTCTGTACTTTTAAGTTTATACACACTTTAAAGTTAGTTTTCTTTAATTAAATTTGGGATGCTGTTAAAGAATATCTTTGTATACTTTTAGTTAAATCAGTAGATGAGCCCAGTGTAAAATGCTAGCCAAAGGAAACAGTAGCCGAAAATGTTTTCAAATATCTAAGTATCCTCAGTGAGTACAGTTTACAGAATCACTCACTTTAATGGCCAAATAAAGAAATTTTAAGTACAAAAGATAACTCAGAGGAAGAATCAAAGGATAATATAGCGCTGAAGAATCAAGAATTCACCCCCCTCCCAACTTCCTTTCACTTTGCTACCTCTCAGACTTCCATTTAAAACCAGTTCCTGCTTACTTTAGAGTGTAGTTTAAGTGAAGTGGCTATAGTCTTAAAGCTGAGGAGAACTGTGAATTCCCAGCAATCATCTGTCTAGGCAGATAGTTGGAGATGCGAAAGAGCGAACTGAAAACCGGCAACAGTCTCATTCCACAGGTGGCGCATGCAGCTGCAAGGGCTTGGGTCAGACAGCCCTTCTCCGAAACACAGAGAAATATTCAGCCTTGTACGTCGTGCTCATTCCCTGCAAGAGGACAGACCTGGCAGCCTTAAAAAGGAAGAGTCCTGGAATCAAACCAGGCTCCTTTGTGTTTCCTGTTTGACCAATAGCGATTGAAAACAAACAAAATCCTGCGATCAATTCACTTAAAAAAATTATATATATCACAGGTATATACATACATTTTATTAATAGATTGCCTGATGATATCAAATAATCCACCTTTACCAACTAAATTGTCTTTGCAGATGACTTGGGACTACCTGTTTGTCTCCTCTGTTCTTGCTTTTCATAGATAATATTTCAAATAACTTTTCTTTTTGCTTGATGGAAATAACCAAGCTAGGGTCACTGATTTAACCCAGCAATGTGTTTTTTCTTGGTCTCACACTGCACTTCTAGTTTCATAAATAAAGCTGCATTTAGGCTTTGGTTTATAGAGTTAGTTTACAGGGATGCCCTTCATTCTATTTTATTTCCACTCTCTGGCTTTTCATGGCAATGTGTGTTTTGCTCAAGTGTCCCCAGAGACCTGGAAGGACTAGCTAGATGGAGGGGCCTTGAGTTGCTGCTCACAAAGCTGTTTACTTGGATTATCTCAAAAAAGCAGCCATTGCATCTCATTTATGGGATGAAAAAAATTCAAGAAAGAAAGAAAGAAAGATGGGGTTTAGATCTTTTCTTTTTCTTTTGTACTTTGGGTAATGACTTGCATTAATCACCCTCCTAAGATCACTGTATGTGATCCTTATCCATGTGAAGACTTTGCTTGTTTTATTTGACTTTATTATTTACTTCTTCACCACCAGCATTGGCAGCTACTCTAGTGTATTTTATACGTGTTTAGATATGTGTGTATCCCTGAGTTGTTTTTTATATAATTTTTTATGAATGTATGTGTTTTGATTTTGTAATATCTAATGGCTGTCATTCTGTTTCTGTTTTATGCAATGCTGTTTTTAAGTTTTATCTCTTTTCCTTTACACACATCTAGCTCATTTCTTCTAACTGCTATTCAAGGTTCCGTATTGTGTGTCTGATACTCTTAACATCCCTTGCCCTAGTGATGGACCCCCAGATGGCTTCTAACTTTCTTGTACTATAAACAACCCTGTGAGAGACATATCTCCTCATAAACCTGGATGCAGAGGGATTGGTAGATCACGGTTGTGCGAGTGTGGGCATACATACACACGCGTGCACGATGAAATACTGCCAAAGTGCTCTGTGGAGTATCTGTATCTACATACAGTCCCAGCAGCAGCACTTCGGGGTTTCTGTTCCCCATATCTTTGCCAAAACTGCTGAGATTGCCCAACTTTCTAATTTTTACAAATCTGTTGGGTGTTAGGTGATAGCTCAAATGGTTTTAATTTGCATCCCACTACTTACCAGTGACACTGAACTTCTTTTCAACCCTGCTTAGGCATTTGGGTTTTCACTCTGAGAACTGGCTGTTTGTATTTTTTGTCAATGTTTCCATTGGGCCCTTTATCTAATTTACAGGAATTCCTTATACAGTAGTCCCCCCTCATCCGCAGTTTCACTTTCCAAAGTTTTAGTTACCCACAGTCAACCGCGGTCCAAAAATATTAAATGGGAAATTCCAGAAACAGACAATTCATAGGTTTTAAATTGCATGCCATTCCGAGTAGTGTGATAAAATTTCGCTCTGTCCCGCTTCATCCTGCCCAGGATGTGAATTCTCCCTTTGCCGAACACATCCATATTATAGACGCCACTCGCCCATTAGCCACTTCGTAGCCCCCTCGGTTATCAGCTGTCAAGGTATCGTGGTGCTTGTGTTCAAGTCACCTTTATTTTACCTAATAATAGCCCCAAAGTACAAGAGTAGCAATGCTGGCATATTGTTATTGTTCTATTTATTATTAGTTATTGTTGTTAATCTCTTACAGTGCCTAATTTATAAATTAAATTTTATCATAGGTATGTTTGCATAGGAAAAAACAGAGTGTATATAGGGTTTGGTACTATCTGAGGTTTCAAGCATCCACTGGGGGGCTTGGAATGTATACTCCGTGGATAAGGGGACTACTCTATATGCTAGGTTTTAATTCCTTGATTTGAAATATCTTTTAAATGTTTTCTTTCAGTCTGTCCTCTGTCTGCATAGATTTATCTATGATGGACTTCATTGAACAGAAATCCTTAATTTTGGCACAGTTAAATCTGTCAAGATTTTCTCTTATGTCTTGTGCTTTTTGGGTCAGATTTACAAAATTCTTTCCCGTCACGAATTCTCAAATATATTCTATATGTTTGTTTATTAGCTTTATCATTTTATAGCTTTGTAAGCAGTCATAAGGTACTAAAAATATGTGATTATTATTATTGGGTACCCCTAACATTGTATAACACAGTATTGGCCACATTGTAGGAAGTTAATAAATAAATTCTATTTCCAGCTCTAGCCCTCTTTCTCTGGTAGTGAACTGAATGACCCCTCTTGTGCACTGTGTGGTGGCTAAAGAGGCTAGAGCGCCCTTTCTGCTCTGGGCATCAGTAAGTCAATAGCATGCCATCTCCGCGCCGTCACCCTAGTCCAAGCCACCATCATCTCGTGCCTGGGCCTTGGTAGTAGCCTCTGCTTGACTTTTTCCTGTGCATTCTCAACCCTGGTGCCAGAGTGTTAGAGCTGAGAGAAGTGCTTGCATATCGTAAGTGCCAATAGATGTTGGTTATTATTATTATAATTATTAACATCATTATTATTATAGAACTTGCATTTACATAAGCACTTAAAATAGTTATAAATGAAAAATGTGTTCCATATGTATAATATTCCTTGTACTAGTTAAAGGCTATCCAGAAAACCTGTTTTGTTTTAACCCTGAATTGTATGAATCCTTTGCTTACTAAGTTCAAATTAACAACCTGGCTCTGGCCATTTATTGTCTGTCGTGGCCCCAAGATCATCATTTTAAACATATATTCCCACTGTATAAGACGTAAGTAGCTGGAGATTGATCTCGACAGGCTCTAGAAAATGTCCTGGGATTTTTTTTTGTTTAAATTCAGCCTCTGATTTTAGCATATTTTCAATTATTATTTGCCTTTTTTCCATAGAAGTCAACTGTACTATATCAGTCAAGCTCCAGTCAGGAGACAACCACACAGTAATCTGAACAGGGCAAGTTTAATATAAAGCATATTAACCAGACATGGGAATCACTCCTAAGGGATAAAGAGAACTCTAAAGAATGCAAGAGTGGTGGCTATAGGGAGCAGCTAGTACTTCCTAGGTCAGTGTTCCTCAAATTTTTTTCATATTTTTCCCCTCTAAGGAGACTTTTTAAAGATAATTCCCACCCTTATCACCACCAGGCCCCCCATCCCCCATGAAAATTTAATACTACAGATGCACTGTATATCCATGTGTACTGTGGCCCTTGGGAGGAATAACCTAAGATTATTTCGCACACACTCCCCACCAAGAACCAATTTCTCCCACACTGGGAATACTTGCCCCAGGCCTAAGCTGAGTACCCAAGGAAGGAAAAAATTTGGAAAAGCCTCCTCTTCCTCAGGGCTGACTTCACTGGAGAGGATGTAGCTCTCACCTACTAGATGGCTAAGAAGTTCACTACTAGTCAGGGCTGGGAAGCAAGGAACTACCTGCTAGGGTGCCTGTGAGACTCGCTGGGTGGTTGAGTACAGCTGGGATTCCAATATCCACTGGTTGCTGTGTACCCCAGAAGAAGGAAAATCATATCAGAACAAAGAAGAGAGAAGCATTTTCCTCCTGCAGTGGCCCTCCAGTACTCTTTACTGACAAAGCTTAACATCCTGCCAGCTGCAAAGGAGAAATGTTTACAGGGCCTAGCTCTAGCATCGTGAAGTTACAGCAGGGAAGGGTGGATTTGGAGCTGAGAGGAAATGAGCTGATAACTGGAACATGCGTCAAAAAAAATTCTTTTAAATAAAGGGTTCTAATTAATTTCTGGCTAATCAAAGTTTCATGATGCCAAGGTTTTACCACATTGTTGTATGTACATATCATAACAGCCAGGAATTTATAAAAATGCAGGGCATATGGTCAGTAAAGAAATTATTATTATATGTTGGCCATATGATCAGTAAAGAAATTATTATTATATGTTGTCATTTATGTGTGAATTTTATGCGTTTGACCTACTAGCAGTGAGATTTACACTTTGAGTTATTTTCTTGAGAATGAAAATGAATGTTTGATTTGTCTATATTCTCCCTCCAAACAATTCAGCCAGAGAATGTGCTGACTACCTGACACCAGTCTTATCTCTTTGGTAGTAACATTTCTCAGCATAATTCAATGGACATTTTGATTTTTATGAGGTTGGCAAATACATCAATTCCTCAGAACCTGATTATTCTTGGGTGAACAGATAAAATTGAATTTCTAATTCACAGAATTAAGGCCTAAACCTCAGAACAGAGGTATAAGTCACGGTAACAAGGACGCCTGGCCTGGCCAGTGAGTCTTCCTCACCTACCAGGTACTGTACTATTTAAGGATAATGTCTGCAGCCAAGGAACAGAGCAAAGACAGCTAATCAGTGTTTTTGACCTTGTTTGAAATTTGCCACAATGCTAACTTCTTGTGTAAGCCTACAGCTGTTTGTCCTCTAGATGCCTCGATTCATACTTTGAGTTTGGATTGGGTGTGAAATAACTTGCTGAAATGGGGCATGTGAATCAAGCTTTCTGGGATTCAGTTTCATTGCCTGTAAAGTGAGAAAGTTGGAAAATACTATGTTGAATAAGCACAATTCTCTCACCTAAGCAAAATACAACTTAATTTTTGTCCCTACTGTCCCTTTTTCATGTATAAAGTCTATCTATCTTTAATCCGGTATGAAAATTCTGGCAAGCCCTTAAATTTTCCGGCCACTTTAAGGTCATAGACTGTCACTTTCAGTTACAAACATGGTCTTGATGTAGAAATTAGAATGCCCAGTGTAAGATATTAATCAAAACCAAATCTGATTTTAAGGACACATCCTCTTCCTTCCTGTAGCTAAGACAGCTTCATTCAGAAAGCCCGCAGTGGGCTGGGAGGGGTGTGACTGGCTCTTCCTCAGCACTTCTTGTCAAGTGTATGGGGGTGTCGTTGTGCTGGGGATCTTCTATTTGCTCCTCCAGATCCACTCTCCACCCTTTTCTACCTTCCTCTCTGCCCTGGGAGGCTGACTCAGATGAACGCGCTCCCTTTCCCTTTCAGTTAGGTTTGGCCAACGGAGAGCTCTGGCAGAAAATCAGAGGAAGGGAGAAGGGTGAGATCAAAGTTTTCATTCACTTGGCTTTTTTCCCAGGGAAAAAGCCTCTGGCTATCTGTGTCCCTTGAGTAGAAGTCATTACTCCTTTCAAAGGGGTCTCCTACAAACTACGCTGCCTTTCCAGGTTCTGGTAATCACTCCCTTAGTGCTTAAGGGCATCAGCCATTCTGCTGTTTCTATGCCCTAATTCCTAGACTAGCCTTTGTGTTTTCCTTATACCCCACTAACTCTCTTGTAAATAGTCTCTTTAAAAATAAACTCTCCTCAAATTATCCTAATTTAAGTGTGTCATCTGTTTCCTGTTGGGACCCTAACTGGGAAAAACAATATCAGGTAAAATTCATATTGCATAGCAACATCTGAAGTTTAAACAATCAATTTTCTTAGATTAAGTAACTTGCATCACAAAACTCATAAAATCATTTGGCCCAATGTCATTATCCAAAGTGGCTCAACAACTACTGTACTGTGCTGGGTCCATTCTAGGTTCAGAAAGGTCAGAATTGGTACACCTAGTCTCTCCTGATGAATCTTTCTCTTTCAGGGCTCACGGGGAAGAACATGGGTCTAATGAGTTTCAATGTCTTCATGAATTGGTCTAATATATTACCAGGGATATGTACATTTTAAAAGAGGACTCCAGGATAAAAAAGTGAAGCTCTAATGTAGAAATTGTGGATGCTATAACATCAGGGATGGAGAAGGATGTTTGACCTCATCTGTTCTGATCAAGATGAGGTCTAATTTTCCTGTATTTTGTTCTAAATATGTCACCTGGAGCAGAATTTTAAAGTCCTTGCTTCGGCGTTTGTGCAGTTTTTCAGGATTTACCAGTGTATCAGTTATTCAAATGGTTAAAGCACCTATCAAGGACAACTTAGTTTTCATTCTTGAAAGTACAAGAGATGCTTAAAGATTGTTTTTGGTAGTTTTATAGTGTGCCTGAAAAGAAGCATTAACATTGCCTCTCTTTTCCTGCTTGCTTCTGATCAGCTGTACTTAAAATGAAAGAAATCAAGTAAACAACTTTCAGCAATCAGGGGACCCTAAAATAGCAGGCAAACTGTAGCAGGTTAAGCACACACCATGCAAATCATTCAAATTGTGTACCTGGCAAATAGGGCTAACAATTTATACTTTGACTTGATTATTTGAAAAAACAACTTTTCTGTGGCATAAATATAGATGGTAGTTCTGTCTTACAGCCAAGTTTCTCACCAGAAAGTCACATTAATCTTAGGATTCTCTTACATAGAAATTAATATTCTCTAAACATATAAAAGAAATGGTATCCACTAGAGCTCATGGAATTAAAAAGTATTGTCTCCCTCCTTTTCCCCTCTGGTTGAAATTAGTTGATTTCAGTCCATAAATATTTACTGAGTGCTTACAATGTGCCAGACAACTGTTTAATGTAGAAAAACAGTGCTGAAGAAGACAAACCAAGTCCCTGTCCGAGGCAGTTGCATTCCAAGTGGGGGGAGGGGCTATGCAATAAACATGTAAACAAATAAATAATATAATTTCAGGATTAAAGGCTATGTAGAAGATAAAATGGGTAATATGGTAGATGGTCCCTGGCATGTGGTGTGCTACTTGGTGACATCTGAGTTGAGACCTGAAGGCTGGGAAGGAGGCAGTATTGTGACAGTCTGGGGAAGAACTCTGCTAGACAGTAAGTGCAAAGGGCCTGGGGCAGAAATGAGCCTTGTGTATTTGAGGGCAGAAAGATGAGTGGTGTGTCTGGAGCAGAGTAAGAGGGAAGGCTTGGAAGGAGATGAGGCTGAACAAGAGCCAGAATGAGAGAGGCAGAGCCAGATCAAAGGAGAATGAGAAGCTGGTGGAGGAATTAAAGCAGGGAAGCTGGGGAGAAATAGAATCTAATTTATATTTTTAAAAGATAACTGGCTACTTTGTGGAAAATGGCTTGTAGGAGGTCAAACACAGAAGTGGGGAGACCAGGGAGGAGGCTATGGCAGAAGTCCAGCTGACCGATGCTGGTGGCTTGGCCTAGGGTTTCAGCAACAAGCCACTACCAGCCCATACAGCGCCTTTGTGAAAATTAGAGAAAGGCTCCTCTTCCCTTTGGGTGCCTTGAATAGCAGATGGATCAAATGTGGGATGTGAAGAAAAGAGAGGAATCCAGAATAAGACAAATTTGCACCTCAGTAATTGGGTGGAGAGTGATGGAATCAGTAGTTCAGTTTTGATCATGTTCACTTTGAGGACCATGACGTTTTCACATGCAGTGGGTGTCCCCATGCTACAACACAGTAGCATTTACCACACCGATGTTGGCGTCCTTTTCAGCTGGCACTCGGAACCTTACGCTGATGTAATGAGATAACATTTGGGAGATGTTAAACCAATGTGTTTGCCTTCCTAGTAAGTCCTTGTCCCCATTGCTCCCCCACCCATCGAGTCAATGGAATGCATTGAGTCACAGGGAGAAAAAAACCCAGGTGAGATGAAGTAAGTCATCACGTGGCTTAGTTTCAAAACAGGATTTAAAAAAACTCATAGCAAGATAATAGTTTGAAATCAAGCGCTTTCGATTAGCAAAAGCCAGACTTTGTTGAAAGAAAAAAATGTATTTGTATATACCAGTGAGGCAGAGCTGGGAGGACGGCCCCTGAACACATCATAGACAGAGCCGTGAAGAACACAGGATATGATGTCAGAGCCATTTTCCCATGACTGCAAAGGAAGATAAAAGTTTAAGCAGCAGGCAGGAAGTTGGGAGATTCAGAGAGTATGAGCACAGGGGTGCTGCGGCTGAGTGGAGGGGAAACCTAAAGCAGGAGAGGTGCATACCTTGCTTTCTGTTTGGAACTGGGGCAACTACAGCGAAGAGGAAATGCTATGGGTTAGGCAACAAACAGGGCTTGAGATAGTGCTTCCTGTTGCTCAGGGCCCGCGCATGGTCTGTAGGAGAGCCAGTGGCCAAATGACAAAGGCTGACAGGATGAATGGGCTGAAGAGGCCTAGCCTTGGGCCAAAAAGGTGCAAGGCTTATGCTCTTTGCCCCTGGACTCATCACGTGGACTGTGGCTGTCAGTGGCTGAAACCACTGTAGGCCCAAAGGCAGGAGAGACCAATTTCCTCACCAAGGGAGGCCAGGAGGGCCTGGATGATGATAGACAGACTTCCCCAGTACCTGGATGATATCCTGGGAAAGGAAAGGCAGAGAGGAGAACCCTTGGATGGGGGAGAAACTGTGAAAGGCTCTGTGATTTCCCAAGGGAGACTGTTTTAAACCCAAAGAGACTGAGATAGATATCTTTAATTGGCAAGACCGAGTGTTTTCCACCTACATCACGAATGGGGGTTTTCCAGCAAGAAGTCATTATAGAAAATAAAGTTACTTTTTCTACATATCTGATTTTTAGAGGTACATTTCAACCCTGCTACATTAGGAAGGTCTGCATTGTTACCAGATAAAGAGAACTCAGCTTGATGCTCCTCTGCTTACAATAGAGAGAGGGGGATGAAGAGGAAGGGAGGGGAGGGATTGATTCTGTCAACAGTGGCTGTCTCCACGGAGGGTAACTGCGGGTCAGAGAAGGGAGAAAGACATATTTTTTACTGTACATTTCTGTACCTTTTGCATTTGTTCCACATACACACATTAACCATTCAAAGATAAAATGTGAAAAATAAGTGTCTGAAATGAAAAACTCCAAATGCACAGAATCTGATATTCAGTGCTTGACAATTAACATTACATACTTTTCATCTCACCAGCATCTTTGAGCCACTTCTCCTCAGTGTAGCTGTGGTTATTCCTTTCATTTGTGCTCTTGTTGGCTTTGTAAGCTGTCTGTCCTGCCTCTCCAGCTACTCCAGACACAGTACCACACACCCTGTAGGTGGGCCACCCCTTATACAGGGGGAAACAATCCACTGACCCCATCAGTCTTGCCTGCCCTCCTGCATTGAGGCATGGGAAGGGTTCATAAAAGATTTCTGCCCCCACTCTGGTTATTTCCACCCCTTTGGCATCACATGGCAATGGGGCAGTAGTGGAAAGAACTTAGGTCCAGGAATCAAACTCACTAGGGCTTACTGTGGTGATCTGCTTCTGTAACCCTGCTTGCAGCTTGCTTTGAGGATTGTAATCTGCCTTCAGGCGCCAGAGATCTGTGAGCGCAATTATGTCCAGTGACCTTGTATCTTGCAACCCAGACTTCGCTCCCCGCTTTTGTTCCCTGAACACCTGCCCTATGTCATGTAGCCTCCCTCAAAAATAGTATAAAACCCTCGTAAAAACTTGAGATGGTGCCATCCTCTCGTACTGCTTTTATGCGGGCGGAGGTGGTCACTGGCCAGCTAATAAAGACTCTCAATTTGGCTTCATTAAATTCTCCTGTGGTCTGTTCGCGTCCTCCACACTACAACACTTACCTCTGCCAGCTACTAGCTTTAGGTCCTTGGGTGAGGCTCAAGTTTCTTCTTCTACACATTGGAGGAACACAAAGCTCACTGGGTTATCCTACCACAATGCTAATACTGTTCTGATTACCCCCAGCACCCAGTCCAAGAGAACAGAGACTATTTTTTGTAAAATCTTGCATCCAGCCAAACTCAACATACCTATTCTCCTTGTTTTGCTATTTCTACCCAAGACGTAAGCGTCTTCATTCATTTATTGTATCCCTTACTCTCATTTATATCCTTCGCTGTATTTCACTCCCTCAACTCAACCTCTCTCTGCTCTCCTTTTTTATTAAGTAGTATGTTTTCATTGGCAAGTAATAGGAAACTCAAGTCCAACTGGTTTAAACATTAAGGGGATTTATTGACTCAAGTAACTGAAAATTCAGCAATGGTGAGGGCCTTGGGATTGGTTGCCATCCAGCCTTACCAAGGACCATGTTTCTCCTCTCTCTCTCCATTCCACTACCCTCAGTGTCAGCTTCATTCTGGGACTGGCTCCCCCAGTGGTTTTACAGGCTGGATGTCAGCAGCAGCTGGGCCTACATCCTTCTCCACCAGGTGAGGAGGAAGTTAGATTGGCCCAGCATTGGGGGTTCTAAACGCTGATTCGACAACCACATGACTAAGCAGGTTGGTGCCAATAATAGGTATATTCTCCAACCTCACTGGACCCTCAGTGCTGCCAGAAGTCTCTCCAGTAGCCATTTTAAGCCTTCTTCATGTTCCTTAAACTTCTCACTCTTCCTCCTCCCACTTCCCTCTCAGCAGTTGGCCTCTGCTGATTTCAGAGGGAACATAAAAGAAACCATTAGATAAGAACTTCTCTTGGCTGTCCACCATCAAGATTACTCTATCCACACCCAATTTTTCTCCTTTCCTTCAGTTACAATGAAATTGGCCTGCCTAAAGCTAATTCCTCCCCTGTGCTATGGGTCCTGTCTCCTCCATCCTCCTCAGGGATTTCCCTCTATCCATTATCTTCCTCCCCTACTCCACTGGCTCCTTCCTTTCAGCTTTCAAACATCCTCAAGTAGCTTTCATCTGCAAAAGAAAGAAAAAAAAATGCTTTCCTTCAATCTAGCATCTTCTTCCAGTTCCTCTCTCTCTTTTCTCTTCCCTTCCTATCTTATTCCCTCCTTTGTCTCCTTTCCTTTGCCCTCTCCTTCTCTTATTCCTCCACACTGTAGTCATATTACTTGACTTTTCTGGGTCCCTTTCTTCATCGCTAAGGCTCTTCTCGAAACCTCTGGAGGATAGCTTTTCTTCCACCACTTTATGAAAATGCTGTTGTCAAAGCCACCATCACTTTCCTTGTAGCTGAATCCAATAGAGGTTTCTCAGTCCTCAATTTATTTTGCTCCTCAGTAATGTGACACTCTAGACTACCTCTCCTTAAGGCATTGTCTTCTCTTGGCTTCTGTGCCATTGATCTCTTCTGGTTTTCTTTTCTTTTATTCCCTGCCATCTCTTTCTCTCGGTCTTTGCCATAAGTTACCTCTCTTCTACCTTACCCTTTAAATGTTAATCTTCTCAGTCTGTGTAGGTCATGGCTTCCTAGGAGATCTCATCCACTTGTAGGACCTCAAATCCTACAAGATATGGATATGGATTCCCAAATCTATATCTCTAAGGCAGATCTCCTTCAGGGGCTTCAGACTCATACATCCAACCGCCAACAGAATAGCATCATGAATATCGCATGGTCATCTCAAACTGCATTCACCCTTCTCCCTTTCCTTATACACCTACTGTTCTGTTATTCCAGTACGGTGAATGAAGTACCATCCATCTAGCTGCCCAAGCCAGAGTTGTTACTGAAAGCTCAGCACTTGTCCTCGAGGCCACATCAGAAAAATGAGAAAAAGTGGTTTGAGCAGAAGGAAAGAGAAGTTTATTACTGTGCTGGCAAAGGAGGAAAAATGGCAGACTCTTGTCTCAAAATCCAAATTTCCTGAACATATGCAGAAAAATAGAGCTTTTAAAGGGAGGGCTCTCAGTTTTAGGCCATTGTCATTTCTAATTATTCCATCTCTGCTGAAGACAAAGCCTGTGACCTCTGCCCACCTGGGAGGCCCACCCAGACCTCTACCAGGCAGGTCCAGGGCCTGGGAGGGAGCCACAGTTCAGCTGAGCTGTCTTCTGTAACACAAAGAACAAAAGACATTCCCCTGCCCCTCCCGACCACCTGCCCCTGAGGCAGGGATGCAGGCCTCAGTTTCCAAAAAGAGTGGGGGAAATTTTAAAGAGACAGAAAACATCTTTTTGCCATTTTTTCCAAGCTAATCCCCCTGTTACATATTCCCCGTTCTCAATTTTACACTTCCACATCCATGGGAGGAGGGGTGACTACTCTGTTACAGAGTTATGGCTTCTCTTTCATCTAATCAATCATAAAGCCCTGCCAAGTGTACTCTTAAACATGTTAAATATATTTCAGATCCACCCATCTCCCTCTATTCCCACTGCTACTTCCCTTATGCTGTCTCCATCATTTCTCACTTGGGGGTATTCTATACATTTCTTTCTGTCTTCCTCTAGTCTTGCACACCTGTTCTCCACAGTACAGCCAGAATGATCTTTCAGAAGTGGAGATCTGATCACATCATTCTCTGATTCCCTGTGGCCCATGGGATAAAGCTCAACATCTTGACTTGGTTAAGCCCTGATGTGTCTCCTGCCTGTGTCTTTGGCCACTTCTCCTGCCATTCTTCTCCTTTTACTCTCCACTTAGCCACATTGAATTTCAGTTTCTCAAATACACGCTACTCTCTACTGGTGCTGAGTCTCTGTGCAAGCTAAGCTGTTCCCTCTTTTGGGAACCCTCTTCCCACTGCCCCAATGTGCCACCCTGCCCCATCCTTAGCTACCTCCCTTTTCCTTCAGGTCCCTGATTCATATCACTTCTATCTTGAGGGTCTTCTGTGACCCCCTGACTCTAGTTCAGTGCCCCTTCGTTGTGCTCTCAAAGATTTCTACTTCTCTTATAGCACTTATCACTCCATATTGCAATTGCTTATTTCATTCTACTAGATTTTCAGCACTGTGAGGGTAGGGACCACATCTATTTTATTCATCTTTATATCTCCAGTGCCTCCCACTTAGCTCAATATATTTTTATTGAATAAATGAATCCAAAGTAGGTATTCAGTTTTTAATACATGCTTTACTTTCCTAGTGGATAAACACGTCTGACTAGTCAGGCAATTAAGAGATATTCAATGTAAAAACCACTCTCATGGTGAGTGAAAAGAAAGAATTCTTCTCTCCAGACATCTTTACTTAATGTTTTAAATAAATCACTAATTTTAACAGAGCACTGTAAATTGAGGTGCTCATGCAGAGAAAAAGACCAAATTAAAATCAGCTCTTGCTTTCCAATTTAAGTTGTTAATAGGCCTCCTTGTTTGAGGCTTCCTCAGGAGTCCCATAGAAGGAGAGAGAAGGTTTATTACAACTCTCAGCCAAGATTCTTACTACTTTCCTACTTCATTTAATAGTGGAGTTTCTCTTTCCTATCCTGTGATCTCAAGGTTGCTAGAAAATTAAAAATAGTTCTTCAAGACATTAAGGATGAAGGGTCCAGGTCTAACCCGCTCAAATATTCAATGAATATTTAACTGCAGGCTGACTATATGCAAGACATCCTTTTATTTTTTTTATAATCTCAGGTTTTACGTCGAGTCGAACCTTTGTCTCCTGAATGTATTTTATTCTCTCGTACAAACCTCCCTTCAAGAGAGCAAGATCCTTACTCTGTTGTCAAAGGCCCCCTAGCCTTTAAGAAGCAGAATAAAATCAGATAGTTTCAGTTCCAGTCATACAGGTCCAAATGACATTACTAATTTAAGATACCAATTTAAGATACTAATTTAAGAGGATTTTGGTATCTTAAATTATCAGAGAATTTTGCTTTGAACTGTTTTTCTAATCATATTGATCACAATGCATTACACTATCCATACTCTCTTACCCATTTATTCTAGTACATATTAGGCCTTGGTACATGTTGACGAGATTGCTAGTCAGGATAGTTTTTCTCCATAGAAAATAATTGCTCAAGAAAGGGGATCAAATTTTAGATTTATCAACAAAACAAGTATCTCCAATTCCACTTGAAAGAGAACTGATGATCTGGAATTCCATTAAAAACATGGCATTATCTTCTTGGCACCCATATGAGTTTGCTCAGATACAACGTCAGAAAACAAAAAGCAAATGCTGGCATTTCAGAAATGCTGGGTTAGCTGGAAGTGAACCGTGCAAACAGAAGCACATAAAGGAGAACACTTAGAGTCAATGTGTTCTTTCCAGCCAGGAAGATGATGTTGTCCCTGCATAACTATATCTCCTTCTTTAAGTAAAGACTTCCATCACCTTTCCACATAAAGAGAAACTTTAAAGAAACAAAGGAACAAAATGGATTTTTTTGGAAATGTTTTCACTCAAGAAGGTGTGAGCTTCTTGTGTGCACACCTTCTCTAGTAAATGCTGGGTCATGTGGTTACAGGTGTACTTACAAATCAGACCAAGGTATTTGGAAATCCAGAAGGTTAATTGGTAGCCCCAAATGTCAGTCATAACAAGCAACAGTAATGACAAAGATCAAATTAATATTCTCAGAGTAAAAATGTACATTTCTGCATGTCAGTTATTTTGCTCATGTCTCTCCCATTTTGTAGTACGTTTCATCGATTGGAGGCTTAATTTATCATAATGAAGGAAGGTACAAAAGGGTTAAGATCAACTTTCTATCTGAATTTCCATTATAACAAAACATTTTTTTGTAGATCAAAAAGATGTTTAAACTAGTGTCACAGGTCAACATATAATTAAATTCCAGTACAAGCAAATAGGGACAGGTCTTTGGAACTTGCTTTTAGGGAATTTGAGATGTTAGGTCCTGGCTCTGTATTGTGCCCCCTAAATTATACTCTTTCAGAAGTGTTTCAGGTATAAATAATTTGGATTATCCTTTCCATTAGCCATTGAATGACTAAAGAGTTTCTTAAACTGAAGATAACTTTATACTTCACTTAAGATGCTTTGATTTTATTGTATTTCAAAGAGGCTACTGAGCTCCCCAAATGGAGAGGCTATAAATTTATTAGTCTAGGACCATCTGCTGTTATGAGTCTAATTTCACACATAGGACCATCACCAAAGACCTAAGGAACAAAGATGAGGTAGAACTAGTATTACTTCATTGATGCCAGAGCGTTGAATTATTTTGTCCCCATAGAATAGCAGGTAATAACCAAGGAGTTAAACATAAAAGTATGTTACAAAATTATAGGAAATGCTGGCTTCAGTATAACTGGATCCTCTCTGAAGGGCAGGCCGCTTATCTTGGCATTTTCTAACTCCTCTCACTCAGTCTCTAGTTTATTTACAATGAATAACTGCCCATTGTTACCTACTCTGATAAAGGAACATTTAAGGACTGGTATCTGAGGCCAGACTGGATTAAAGCTTGGATTCCTGCCTTGTCTGAAGAATTCCTTGTATTTGTGAAATTCCATCCAGACAACATTTTCAATGGTCCTTTTGTATTTAAAGAGGAATTAAAACACTTTGGTAAATAAATATGGCCATATTTGAAGTCAGTAGCAATAACGAAACCATAAAAGTGCCTTCAAACAAACTCTTGATTGTTGACTCTCAAATTTAAAAAATCCTGTACATACACCAAAGCAGTAAAATGGTCTTTTAATGCTTCTCTGCAAAAGGCCACATCCCAAGGGTAATATCTTTGACTTTCATCATGTGACAAGTATCAGCTCACAGTTTTATTACATTACCTCTGCAACAAGATACCAACTTTGCATAGTATACTTGATTCGGGATTCCTGCCATGGTTGAGTCCTTTGAATAAAATCAATGAAAAATAGAATCAACATTTGCATTTGTGCCGGCTGGCTAATACAGAAATGACACTAACAAATGTTAGAATTTACACACTCACGTGAACACTGTTTCTTTTAAACTAGTCATCTTGAGAAGCTATACTTACTCAAAAATTTGGAGCAGGTGTCTGATGTATGTGTGTGTGTGTGTGAGAGAGAGAGAGAGACACCTACACACACCACTCTCCAGAATACTGCCTGTTCTCCCCTTCCCATTCCCCATGCAGACTCAACTTTGGAAGTAATTACTTCAGGGATCCTAAAATGTTATCAAGACCCACAGTGGGGAATTCCTCCCACTAGCCCTCCTCAGCTGCCACCTGAGTCCATCCCTGCTTTGGGAGGTGCTGGCTATAGATAACCGACAGTCTGTGGGAACCTGTCATTCTCTTATCCCTGTAGACCCGGTCCAATTCAACTCCAGCTTCTTCGTTTAGGAATCTGCCCCTTATGATCCCAGATTTAATAACCTATGGGCACTTGGGGTCCAGGTTACTATTGTTCAACTATACTGTGAACTGAGAAAGTTTTTTGAGTTGCTTGACAATGTAGTAATTTTAACATTTTAATGAGAGACATTAACATCTCTATTTCAAACAGCTCATTTTCCAAAGGTCATTTGACAAGCCAATTGAAAGTGGAGCATATGAATGCATTGTGTTCCTGCAGAGATGTGGTATGCAAAATAACTGTTCTAACTTCACAATAAATAGAAAAGTAAATTAAGAGCTTTGTCATTGAGTGCTCCTATGTTTGCCGAATGATATTTAATGATTTATGCAGAGTACCAAAGGGCTGTTAAGTGAAACTACTGGGCAACCCTACTTTTGTCTTTCAAATCCAAACTAGGCAACCTTTTAGTTAAATGAAATCTGAAGCAGCCCATCCCCTATATTTGGGAACCATTGTTCACATGAAAACAAGAATTGATATTTTCACTCTGCAGACGCTTATAACTTAAAAATAAGAACTTAATGCAATGTGCTTACCACAGCTTTAACAAACATAACATGGGAATATATTAATAACTGAGTCTTGGTGACTCAAGTTTATGATAATCAAGAGTACGAGGATAGACATAGCGGACTGAGGTTCTAATACCAGATCTGTCAATCAATAATCACTTCACCTAGGCCTTCATTCATTCATGTGTAACTTGATTGCCAAGATCCCCTCTAGTTTATATATTTTTTTATTAATAGTTACACAGTAATATGATATAATACATCAGGAACATCTAAGGTAGGTAGGTAACCTTAATTTTCCCTTTCAATATTGGCTGCCTTTTGTGCCTTTCCTCACCAATAATAGGTTCTTAAAAACTTGAATGTCTAGATTATATCCTTTCTGGCTGTAACTGGTGTTTCTTATCTCCAGGATAATCCTTTCTGTTCTTTTCTGGCACCATCCATGGGTTTTCTTCTTGTTACCCTGTCTACCTTCCAGTTAATGCCACTTTTTGTAGTATTTCCACCTTTCCCTTTCTCTCTTTTTTAGCCAATAAAGACACATTTTCAGATCAAAGAAATTTGCTTCTGTAACCTGCATTCTTTTGACTCTTTTTGTGAATGCTCCTATTCAGGGTGTTTTGGTAGCTTAAAGGTTCCGAGTTCTATTTTCTCCCATCATCCAAGAAATAGTTTTTGAGCATCTACCATGTACTAGGGACCATGATACTTATTTACCAACTTGCAAAAAGAATTCCTTCGATGTGTTCCACCATTAAAATGGGAAAGCAGTCAAATATGGTGGCTGCATACCCACGAATTGGGTGAGACTTCCAAAGTTCAAATTCTAAGTCCTCCAGTTACAAGCCCTGTGAACCTTAGGCCAGTTACATTGCTGTGGCTGGTCTCCACTGTAAAGTGGAGACAATAGTTCCTACCTTATAGGGTTGTTTTGCTTTTTAAATAATATCAGTAATATTCTTAGTATGGTGTATTTAAAACAGTTCTTGGCACATAGCAAACGCTCAAATGTTAGTTAAGAGGAATTGATTTTATGCTGTGACTTAACTTTGACACGCATAGCTGGGTTTACAATCTATTGTCAGCCTAAAGAACCTGGCATTCCTATCACATCACCTGACACGACGTTTGGACATGATTCTTTACAACGATTACTTGGGAAACTTTTTTGATTTTATTTATTCCAGTTTCTGTTGACAATTATCAAATATAGATATATTTCCTTAAAGGAAACTGGACATTAAAATCTAGACTATAAAATAAGTTCAAGAATTCTGTTTTCTATAAGCACTTGAATATTAAAAAAAAGAAAACTTTAAGAACAAAACACAAGTTATATTCTGCCACTGATTTGAAGCAGCAAAATAGTAAGATTAAAAAAACCCTGAAGACTTTTTTGTAACAAGGCAAGAGCCAAGTGAAAAGGTATATAATGGGTGAGGAGAAAGAAAAATCATATCAGAGTACTTTGGCTAAAGGAAGTTACTGTAGTTGAAAACGTAACTTCATTTCCTCAGAGGGCAGCCAAAGCTAGGAGAGAAACATGAGGGGCACCCCAACTCTATTTCAATGAAAGGAAGCTCACCATTAATCAGGAGGAATACTTTTTTATGTTTCTAAGTTGGCATGGGGTATATAGAAAACACTGATCATAACAGTTGGGACCTTTGATACCAGTTAAAAGAAAAAGTGGAGACATCCTAACTTTGGCAAATATCTTGTCTAATAGGAGCCTCAGTGATTCCACCACCAGCGCACCTCTCCCCCTAAACTGCTCTCCTCATAATCTTCCCTTCAATAAATGGCCATTTCATCCTCCCAGTGGCTGAGCCTGACTGAGCGTTATCCTTGCCTCTTCCTTCTTTCACACCCCATAGCTGATCTGCCAGTAAATGCTGTCAGTTCTGCCTTTAAAACATATTCAGAATCTCATCATTCTTCAAACCACCCTCACTGCCATTACCTTGATCCAAGCCACCATCATTTATCTCCAGGATTAGTGCAATGGTCTCCCTGATCCCACCTTCAGTTTACTTAGATCCTATTGAAATATGTCACGTCATGTCACTCCCCTACTCAAAACCCAATGGTGACCCCCATCTCATTCAGAATAAAAGCCAGAAGTCCCAGGGGATCCTCCATAATCTAGTTTCATCCCCACCCTCCAGTTAACCTGTCACTTGACTTCTTTGACCTTACCTACTACTCTTCCCCTTCTCATATACCACTTGGCCACACTGGCCTCTTTGCTATTATAGAAATATTCTAGGCATGCTGCTGTTTCAGGGCCCTTCGATGGCTGTTTCCCTTACCTAACTGCTCTTCTCCTAAGTAGCCATTCCCTTCTCCTTCTGCTCCTTCAGATCTTTACTCAAATACCACCCACCCTGTGGGGCTTTCCCTGGCTCTATTTGATATTGCAAACACTACCCCTCCTGCCTCAGCACATGTATCTCCCTTTCCTGCTTTGTTTGTCCCCTCAGCATAGTTCACTATCTATCGTGTTTTATTTTTGACTTTTTCTTGCTCATTTCTATCTTTCCTACTAGAACACAAACACCATGAAGACAGGGATCTTTTTTTTGTTTTGCTTCCCACCCTTTTATTTCTTTCTCTGCTACATCACCCAGTTTAGGACAGGGCTTGGTGCATGATGGGTATCCGAAAATTTGTTGTAAGAATGAGTAGATAAAATTTGAGGACAAGGCATTAAAGAATATTTATATATATGAGTAATTCTGAAAGTGGGAGTGGGTGATAGAATAATAGAGTTCAGTTATGTAGAGTTTTGCTAATCTGATTTGCTTGGCACATAAAGAGAAAAGAATGAATCGTAGATTTATTAACCAGTGGTCTCTAAAGTGGGTAGCACAAGATGATCCATTGGGATGAGGGGTCAAAGTGTTAGAATTATGTTTATCTGATAAACTTAAAGACATAATGGACATAATCACTGGTGCCCTCGTCTGTGTCAGCAGGTCATGCATCACTCACGGTTCTTGAGGTATTCCAAGGGACGAGTGGAGTGGGAGTACTCAAATGTTAGATGTAATTAAATATTTACATTATTATTATTTATTCCTACCCTGCTTTACATGTACTAGAAGATTTTCATATGAGGGAAGTAAGCAATTATAGCTGCAAGAGGATAATCTGGTAAAAGACTCCTGCATCTGAATATCTGCCTTCATGGTTTGCTTCATGACTCAAACATTCCAGATGAAGGGAAATTTAATTCCCTGTACAAATTAAGAAACATTTAAATATAAAGACTGCTTTGATAAAAGAGTTAAGCCACTAAGATTATCTTTCTTGACAGTACATTCAGGAGACCTAAATACAACTTTTTATCTTTCTTGGTCAGACATTCCCCTAAGACAAATGAGTAAGTAAAAGTGTTCCATTAGGCACTGACGAAATGGCAGAACTATCAATATTCAAAGTACTTGAACAGAAAACACCTAATGATTTAAATTGCCTGAGTTTTCAAAACTTAGAAAATGAACGAGTTTTTTTTTTTTTTCACCCCAGCTGCTAGGAGGAAATTCAGGTACTTTGGGAAGAACGTGAAACTTTTATGGTCACCAAGGCACTATTTAAATAGTCTACTGTGCAACTTGCAAAGAGCCAACTCTCTAACAGGGCTTAACTTAGAAAAGGCCTCAATTATTCAGCCACTAACAAAGTTCCTTTATTAATAACTAACAGATGCTTTCCAAAGAGAACCAGAGACCTTAAAGTATCACATTAAATGCAAACTCTTTATCTATTTCAAACAAATATTTTTGGAGTGTGGAGATTTGTCCACAATTTTCACTTCTGGTTTCTCACTCTTGGTTGTGCAAAAATGAATTCACAGAGACAAATTCAAATATCTATTTTGAAAAGTATTTACTTAGTTTGAATAAATTAATTGCAAATAAAAATTAAGCTACAATATATAGCCTGAATAGAAATGACTAGAACAAATACAACACAGGACTTGATTTCCTTGCATTAGTCACAAAGCATGTGACAATCTAGAAAACTTCAAAATCAATTATATTTCTTTGATTTTGGGGTAACAGCAGTTACTGATACATCACAACTAATAAACTTATAATACAAGTTTCCTGACATGCATTTCCTGAGTGAACCCAAATGATCATTTTTAAAAACAAGGAAATTATGACAGTTGAAGTAAAACAGTTCATGGCTTCTAAGCAACAAATTTTGCTTTTTTAAAACCCAAATAAAATTCAGAACAGCATTGTAATAGGATAAATTAAAGCTATGCTACCACATACAAAAATTTGCTACAATCAAGAAAGTATTATACAATTATTCGAACTAAAAGAAAACAAATCAAAAGGTTAAAAAAATGATTCCGTTTAATCTAAAAGTGTACTGGTTTCTACAAGTGTCAAAAAAGGGTCTGATGTAGTGCAACTGTCTATATTTTTTTTGCGGTACATTTAAAAAAAGGGTAGGGGTAGGGGGGAGAGGAGGAGAAACTTGTTCTTGCTTCAGAAAGCAAAGGATTTATTGAAATCAGAGAATAAATAGACCACGCAAGTGTGTCCCTCCACTCTGCTGTCATCAGTGCTCATCTGCCAACCAGATGTTTACTGGAGTCCACTGTGGCAACTCTCCTTAGGGTTCAGGCCCATGGTTAAGGCTGCCCTGTTAGGTTAAAAAAGGGGGCACTATTTTCATGTAACCCTTTGTATCTCTGCATTTCCTAATGCCTGGATAAGGCCAAATACAGAAGGATTAATTAATTAAGCATTTCATTTTCTAAAAGCAAATCAAGTCATTCTCCTTTCTTGTTAATTTATGCTTTTTCTTATGGGATTGATTTTTTTTTTCTAGAAACAGTGAACAGATGAACGACAGTTTATATCCAAAAAATAAACTTGCCAAATGTTGCTGATACTAAAAACAGATTAGTTATTGTGGGAAAAAATAGATAATCTAGATTAATTGCATATTCAAAGGAGCATATAAAATGTTTCTTAGCATTAAGTTTTTGTTATAGTACTACACTCGAGAGAAACATTAAGGAAAAAATATTTCCTGATTATCTTCAATGTGGTTAAAAACAAACATCTCTTACACAATGGTAATTAATATGAATTTGGTTTTACAAAGTATTCTAATTTACCAAATTCCATATTTAGATGGGGATGGGGAGAGAGGCTCTCTTGTCCTTCTTCCTAACTTTACAAATCCTTAAGCCGTGTGCTCACTAAGCTACCATTCACACTAAGTGTGACACCATCATTATCATGCTACTCTATCGAGAACATTCTAAGATATTTTCTATAATAAAGATAAATAGAAAAAAGTTAATATACATGTTGCTGTATTTTACAATGTTTGCAACAAACTGTAAACTAACATAGTTTGAACCAACAGTACCCTCAGTTGTACAAAACCATTTTTCAACACTGAGGATGGGTGATTCAAAAACACTAAAATGAAGGCATCGAATTAGACTATGTCTTTTTTTCCTCAAAATATATTTTCAAAACTCAGAATTCAGAACACTGGTACTTTCAGAAATTCCTTTGCTTGAGTTTCCCAGATTTTTGCTCAGAAATTGCTACTATTTATTATAAATGTTTTAAAAAATTCTTCATCTTAATGCAAATAACCAGAGCAGAAAAACTGTGATGTGAACAAGAGGTTTGAAAATCCACTCACTTAGCTTATAAATTTATAATGCAGTCCTGGAGGACAACTGTCTGTTAGTCTAGAGGTCCTTGGAAAATAAGTCTGATGTAGCCTTGTTCACCAGCCAACTGATGTGCACAAAAGGGACAGGCTGCATGAAAAGTATGAGTACCATGAGGCAGTGGGATCTGGGACCAATAGGCAGTTGTCTTTTCTGAACACACATGCCCGCACGGGCTAAACGCATGGGTTGGAGGGCCGGCGTCCACATAAAATCCAGCTTCACATCCAAGCCACAGAGGAACATAGGGACCAACAGACCTACACATAGGACATTCCCGATCTTTTCCATCACGTTCTTCTTTGTTTCCCCAGTTATGATAGCCGTGTACATGGCCGCAGTTTAGATACACCCATGGCTGTTTTTCATCTACAACATCTTTCCTCTTCATACTAGGAAACGCGAGTGTGTTGAAACCTACAGGGCACTGAGGTCGCGCTGCATTGATTTCCTGTCTTAAAGCTTCTAAATGCTTCACCGTGGGAGTGTGGGAAAGGCCTTCTGCAGTGCGCCACAGCAACGTTGCACCACAGAGGTCAATTAATGAGCCGTCTTGTAGCTGATTGGTTTCAATTTCCACCTAGAGGAGACAAAAATGAAGAAACACATTCACCGCTCTGTTTTGGATGTTTACCTAAGAGTTTTGGTCTTAAGTGCTCCTTACTCAAGAAATGACATTTCCTAGGATTATCACTAAATATTCAAGAAACTCTGATGGCATCCATGAAAAATATGTGTTTGAAAATCAAGGACAGAAATATCAAATGGTATCATATCTCTTTTTAGCCTTACGGTAAAGGCAACTTATGATTAAAATATCTGGCTAATCAATGTCTAGTATTTGTAATTAGGTAGATATGTTCAAAGATATACAGATTTAAGTAGAAAGAACAGATCTGATTAATTTAGGACAGCTTAGGTTTTAAAATATATTAACATAATATGACAGAAGAATAAACTTTTAGAGTTTTCTAAATGAAACATTAAAATACTCTCCTCTAGTATAATATGGTAGTCAGTGTTTGATAGTCACACTTAGTACTCTGTGTCAACAATAGATTAAAAAGTTTTTTTGGAATGTACATAATACATTCAGTCCAATTCATCCTATGTGTTTACCGTAGCCAAATAAGAAGCTATAATTTAGAGCTTACCATTTTTCCTCTCTGCTGAGCTGATCTGGTTTCACGCAGGCTAAACACATTTCCACACACAGATATTTCTCTCCATATTCCAGGCTTAGAGTCTTCTGTGAACCCATTGCGTGGATGCATCACAAGAACACCATTAGTGGTCAAGCCATCCATCTGTCCATCTGATGTCTTCCATTTGGCAGCCTTTTCCTAGTAGAAATAATAGTAGTAAGGTTCCATTTATTTGTTATTTGGAAATAGAAGCTGATACATAAAAAAGGATCATTTAGGAAAAAAACTTTTTACCCCAAGAAAGATGTTTTTTGATGAGTCAAATCCTGCGGCATATATCCGTGCTGTAAAGGGGGGATTCCGTTCACATATGATTCTACAGGCAAATCTTGATATAGTGCTTTGTACTGACTGTGTATCAGAATTACTTTGACTTCCAGGAACTGTGTCAGTTACTACAAAATCAATGGGACTTTCAGTTGACCGACCAATCTAAGAGAAAAAAAAAAAATACCAATAGGCCTTTTCAAAGAGCACAGTGGAAAAATCCATTCAAGAAAGGCACAATAAGGAGAAAACATTAAGCTTCTGAAATTTCTAAATCTCAAACTTATCATACTTAACTTTGGGTGCATCTATACCCTTGAAAACTAATCTGTCAGACTTTCTCTGATGTAGTAATCACTTAGAGCACAGAATTAAGTGGGAACTTAAGACAATATAAGAAACCCTCAGGGAATGAGGAATTCATGATGGGTAAGAGTTCTAGATGGCTGTAGGCTGTAGACTTTAATTTTAACCCTTTTGGATGGAAATACACCTACCATGTATTACTCTACCTTCTTTAAGAGAATATAGTGAATATGTAAGTAAATCTTTTATGATCACTCCGGGACATTACACTATGAATATCATCTATATTTAGCCAAAATGCAGTGATGTCTTTAGCAGCTGTAAGAGGTTTACAAAACCACTGATCATTATGTTAAGGGCTTGCACAGCCTTGTTTTGAAGTCTATATACACTTCATAGATTTTCCTGTTTTTTCTCTGTCAGATTGTCAGCTATCATTCCTTGCCTTTGGTCATACTTGTTTCCAGCAACAAGCCCCTCCTCTAAGTAACTACTCTTATTCTGCCATGGGTGGAGAAATCAAATAACCAACTTCAAAGAAGAGTATTTTAAAAGATTCTTGTTGAGAGCTCCAGGGAGCACAGAAAAGGAATTTCAGTGTGTGGACTTTGTGGCATTTATTTTATATCCCTAGATGTCCCTTTTATTTTCTTCCTGGTTCTTGGCCATATTTCAAAGAGATAAAGTTCCCAGATAAGAGTTCTGATGGGTGAAGTGCCAGAGAATTAAAAACATCTTCAGAAGTATTAGCTAGTAAATAAATTAATTTGATCTTGAAAGCTGAAAAAAGAAATCAGTGGAATAGATGACAAAAATGACAAGTGTCACAGTGTTTTAAAGTAAACATTTAGAAATTATCAGTTTGTTAATTTATTTGTTATAAAGTAGTATCATGAAATTGAAGAATGTGGGTACTGACAAGAAATATTGACCCTCTACAAAGATAATAACTTTTTTAAGCATTAACTATGCAGAGTGAAGGATGACTCTTAAAAGTTACTTTTCACATAGTTGAACCTCAAGAGTTCCTCATATCAGCACACTTGTAGATAAAACCCTTCAGTGTTTTTGTCTAATCAAGTATAAAGTCCTTATATTTAGTTTGGATAGTTTTAGGGCGAAATTGATTGGTTAACAAATATAAAATTGGGTGTCCCTTTTCTTTATTTTTAAGACAATGATATCCAAAGACAATGGTCTCAGACCTTTGACACTAAAAATGTTTCCAAAAATAAAAAGGCTCTTTAAGGGCCAAAAGATGTAGGCCAAGGACTGCATTGAAGATTAACATCCAGAATCAAGCAGAAGCAGCACTTATTTGGGAAGAGAGATTGTAACAGAAAGTTGACATTTGATCTGGGTCTTGGAGGAGAAGATTTAAGACATCAAAGAAATATTGGTAATGACAGAAGGAAGAAATCTTAATTATCTATAAGGAGAAAAAACCTACATGAATGCAATCAGATGCCAAAATAAGACTGTATATTAAGATAAACTTCAGTAATTCTTCCTCTTTCTAACTGCTATTATTAGTTTAAAAAATATAGGTCTTATCATGTCACTCTCCCCCACTCCAAGAGAAATTGCAATGGTTCCTAACAGCTTATCCAAACTTCTTACATTCTTCTTTCCAATAATAGTTGGAAACTGACTCAGGATTTGTCTCCCATCTACCAGTCCAGCCTAATTTCCTGTTATTTCTGTATACAAAGTATACTGTAGCTATGAGAAGCTTATTCATCAATCTTTTACCACACTGTGTACTTTTTTTCCCAGAAAGCTTTTCTGCTGGTTGTTCCTACTCAATCTGATAAAAAGATAATAAAGTTCTCCATCCTTCTTCAACCCAATCAAAAGTCTACTTCTGTAGACTGCCAGTGCAGCACTTGGGCATTTAATCAACTCTTATCTCCTTTATTTATTTCAAAGTGCCAAGCAATGCATAGAGTTGGAGTATGAATACCTGATGGCTTGAACAACAAACGTTCTTGTTCAGTTTAGAGGATAGGCAATCCTAGAATGTTTATAAACAAGTGCCTCAAAGACTGGCTAGCTTATTAAAGTAGTTTCTGATATGTCTCAGACTTTTGATGTAGAAATGCTTGGATTCTCTATTGAAATGCTCATAGAAAGGGCATAATCAGTTTATGATACTGGGAAAAATTCTTTATGAAAAAGGAGAAAACCAAAAAGGTTGCAACTTATTTAAGGACATTCACTAAATGGTGAAAACCCTGTTACAGAATTCAGGATGCCTGGTTTAATCTCAATTCTGTCCCCCAGTAATTCTATAATGTTTAACTCCTAAGATTTCAGTTAACTTCATCTACAAAAGGGGTAAACAAATAAAAATAAGGTAATTTTTGAAGCTAAAATTCTAGTCTGTGATCAAACATCTTGGTAGCATCTTGATTTAAAAAAGCTAAGCCCATTCATTTTATTTTTTTATTTTTTGAGACAGAGTCTCACTGTGTTGCCCGGGCTAGAGTGCCGTGGCGTCAGCCTAGCTCACAGCAACCTCAAACTCCTGGGCTCAAGCAATCCTCCTCCCTCAGCCTCCCAAGTAGCTGGGACTACAGGCATGCGCCACCATGCCTGGCTAATTTTTTCTGTATATTTTAGTTGTCCAATTAATTTCTTTCTATTTTTAGTAGAGACAGGGTCTCGCTCTTGCTCAGGCTGGTCTCGAACTCCTGAGCTCAAACAATCCACCCGCCTCGGCCTCCCAGAGAGCTAGGATTACAGGCGTGAGCCACCGCGCCCGGCCTAAGCCCATTCATTTTAATTGCTTCTTGGTGCAATAAAATGGGAAAAATCATCATAAAGCTTTTGTTAGTTTTTTTCTTGAATCTAAACCTTCATCTTCATTAAGGATGTCATTTATTTATTTTTGGTAAAAGCTAGGAAGACATAAACAAATACCCACATTCTAATATTAACTAGAGAAAAAAATTTAGCAACTCATTAGAAGGGTTAGGTGGAGGGAGTGACTTCAAAGAATTATTTTGCTAATGATTAAAACTAAATATATTTATGGACCTTTTCACCTTTATTTAGCCTTGTAAAATAAAGAAAAATAGAAAAGTCACTGGGACGATAGTTATTAGAACAACATTATCAGGCAATCTATGCCCTACCTAAGTTTGTTTTTAAAAAGCCCAAACCTTTAGAGAGCCCAATGTTAAGGGAGAAAACAAAGGATTTCACTTACACCTTTGGGCTTGACTATCCTAAAGTCTATTGGTTTATAAAAACATCAGACTGGATTGGGACAGAGAATGAGAGAAAAAAATTCTACTGTACCTTTGACGAAATACGTGCTGAGAAACAAGTTTGGTTTCACATGTGTGATATGAATAGCTAGAAACTGACTGAACTTTTTGTTGTCTAGTGAGGAAAGTGAGAAATAGTGGCAAAAAACCATCATACATGTGTGCAGAATATTTCTTGGTTTCTTTTTCTGGACAATAATAGCCAACACTTGCTAAGTGTTTACTAGGTACCTGGCATAGCTCTGAGTACTCTACATGTACTAACTCATTTAAGCCTCCTAAAAGTCATGAGGGAGATTCTATTATCTGCACTTTATAGAGGAGGAAACTGAGGCATAGAGTAGCTAAGTGCTGTTTACCAGGAATTCTGATTCCAGAGCCTTTCTCAACCATGCTACACAGATTTCTATAGATAAGGTTTAGAAATCAATATGTATTTTAGTGAAACACATTATTAAAATATGATAATCCTTTATCCGACCACAGCAAAAGTCACCAACAATAGATTTTTAACTTTTTTGTTTTTTAAGAAAAAACATTTCAGATGTTACAATACCTGAAACATATCAGTGTTGCTGTCATGAGTATATTCAACCACCACTGTCTGGGCCCGAGACAAAGTATATGATATGCTATGCTGGTCCTTGTTGCTTATTGCCTAAGAGTGAAAAGGTTAATAGAAAAATTAGTAGGCAGATTATATTTTGATTAAGAAAAGAGAAATCTATTTATCTCATATATTTATGTATTTCCCCCCTGAAATTTAAGGTAGAAGTTAATAACTGTTGTATAACCTCAGCTGTGAAAGCAGTTTCTCAGGTTGAGTGGGGTATAAAAGAATATTTAGAAGCAGTTACAGAGTAAGAATCTAATTTCATTTTCCCAAAACTCTGTAAAATTTGGGTCTCCCTTATGAGTACTTTAAATTGTAAAGTAATCAAAACCAAACCCCATGTAGAAACTAAAAAAAAAAAAACTCAGTACTGCTCTGGTAAAAATAAAACACAAAATCTTTCAAGAGAAGAGGAATCTTATTTATGTGATTCGAAAAGTTATAAAGTTTACTAATAAGCAGAGTTAATTGGTTTTCTAATAATTTTGTGACTCTACAGACAACAAATGTTTGCCACATTCTGGGCTAGATATAGAAAAATTCATAGAATGATTAAACATTACCAAAGGAAAGGCATATAATGCTTATGACTATACCTCTGACTTATCCCAAACTAAAAACATTGCTAAAAAGAACTTTTCAGTTTTGTTTTCAAGCATTTTCTATGCACATGAGTTGAAGATAGTATCAAAGGGGGGAAAAACCTAGTCATCACACAAAGGAAGTAGAAACAGGTTGTGTAAAAGAAAAACAGATACAAAGACACAAGAGAGTGATTATACACAGCAAAGAAACTAAATGAAAAAATGTTTCTTAATTAGAAGTTTGGCATTATAAGCTTTTACTTGGTTTCAATTTGTAGCTAATCTGTAATAGATAAAGCCTTAAAAATATGGCTTTAAGATTAACTAAGTTTGTCAAATTTTCAAATATACAAAGAGAATATACAAATACCCAGGTAGTAATTACTCAGCTTTACCAAAGCTTAACAATGCCACTTTTGCTTCTGGTAATTTTTTTTTTATGAAATTAAATTACAGATACAATTGAGGCTGCCTATACGTCCTCCCTTATTGCCTTTTCTCCACAGAGGTATCTGACCTCAAGAATGCAGTATAGATCATTTACATGCATGTTGTTAATATTTTTCACTGTACACTTATCTGTTCATAAACACTGTATAATTGTTTTACAGGTTTTAAAACCTATAATGTAACTATAACTTAATTCAGCATTAAACAACTCATTTTTCTTTCTTTCTTTTTTTTAACTTCTTTTTAGAGCCCCGGTCTCACTATGTTGCCCAAGCTGGAGGGCTGTGTCTATTCATAGGCACAACCACAGCACACTATAGCTTCAAACTCCTGGGCTCAAGTGATCCTTCTGCCTCAGCCTCCTGAGTAGCTGGGACTACAGGCATGCGCCACCGCACCTGGATAAACTGCCTTTTCAATCAAATAATTTCTTTGTATTTTGAAAATTAATTCCTAACGGCTAAAGGGATTAAAAACCTATGGTTTTTGTGTGCTTTGAGATTGTAATCTTTGTTTTTTAGCTATTAAACCTACTCTTAGATCGAGAATAAGAACTATGTCAAGTTAAGTTTGAGTCTCACTGGACTGGAAGGCAGGATTTTAACCACGCGTCCCAGATGACTGCCAGACTAAACACGTAGTTTTCTTCGTGACCTCACTGATACATTCTTTAAAAAATTTAAAGAGGAAAGAGTCAGTCTTTGATCCTTACAATTCTTGTTGCCTGGTAAAGATGAAAAAGAGATGACAATGAAAACATGAGGGGAATGACAGAGTAAAAATGGGAAGAGAAGTACAGAATAATATATTATAGAGGTATGGATTTGAAATATTTTCCCTGATAGTAGTTTTCAACCAAAGGTAGTACTAACTGTCTAGGGGGCATCTGAAAACATTTAAGTGCATTTTTTTGGCTTACAAATATTTGAGGGCTCAAATGGCATTTAGTGGGTAGGAGACCAAGAATATTAAATGTCCTGTAACATGTGGGACAGTCCTGCACAATGAAGAATAGGCACACCCAAAGTGCCAAGAGCACTCCCGCGGGGAAATATTATAAGAAGCTCCTCAGATTGGATCAATAAGCCATTCACTTCTACTACTTGCTTACCACATCCATTCTCTGCAAAGGAGGAAAAGGAAACAGCTAAAAAGAAACTGTCCCTTTTCTACACTTACTGGCTTCCAAATATTAACAGAAGAGTCCTAGTCAAGGCTTGAGGTCTCTGTTTTACACACCAAATTGGATCTAAAACAAAGCTGAAAACCCAATTAATTTCAGAGACTAAAGCTGTGACCTAAAACAGGGCATCATATTTTACTATCTCTTGTTTATTTAACTTACAAAGATATACCTCAGATAGTATAATATTAATGTACATCCTAGGGCTACTTAGCTAAAGATACAGATACTTCCAGAACTTAGAGAACTCTTTGTAATTTTCTCATTTGCTCATAACAGTATCAAATTCAGTCTGTTATAATATAAAATTGGAAGCAGAGGAATTCACAGAAAATGCAAAGATCTGAAATTCCCCCTACTTGTCTATCACTCTAGGAAAAGCCCAAATGTCTTGAAGTGATGGTCCAGTTTCTGGAGATTTTGTTAGGAAAAGAAAAAGGGGCTAGAAGCACTAAGTAGGCCAGAGGGTTGAGAAGTTATATTGTAGATGCAGTTGGGCATTTGCTTTTATACCTTTGATTCAATTTAATAATTATTGAGGTCTACTTTGTACAAGGCATTATGCTAAAAGTTATGAGGGTCATGAAACAAAAACAAAGACAAGAGAATCCACAGAATCTTGGGTAAAGACCCTTAGTTAAAAAATTACTTCATCCAAACATGTTTCTAATACCTCAATACACATATTATACATCACAATCCTCACCCAGACCAGGTGAGGCCCCTCTAGTAACAGAGTGGGAACTCCCTACTTCTTAGGGTAGACAACTGCACAACTCTGAGTACTATTTAACAGATAAAGCTCTGGCCCCATCCCCACCTCTTTTAATAAGGAAAGGAGATGTTTCCTTCTAATTTCCACCCACTGATCCTGGTTTGTCATTAAAAAAAAATGTCCAATTCCCCTTCCATATGGCTGCCCTTCAAATACCATGTCTCCAAAGTCTCTTCTCCAATCCAAACAAAAGGAAATTTCTGAACCAGAAATGTAAGGGGAATGCTAGAGAATATAACCAACACATAAAAGCATAAAGGTCTTTCAATTTCTCCAAGTTAATTTATTTAGCCTGTTTTTTTTTTTTTTTTTTTTTACCTTTGCAGCCTGAGGAGTACAAGCAATATGCACAGTGCTGGGCTTCACCCCATTTGCCTTAGGTCTTTTAAACAAAGCAAATCTACTTTTCCTCCTTCCTCTATCGCCATTTGGGAGAGACCCATTATACCTGATGGAGGGAAAAAAAAGTTTAGGTGATCTCCTGTAAGAACCACACAATTAGGAAACAAATGTTTTACTTTGCCTTGCAGAATCAATCTCCAATTAATTATCTATTAGCACATTACAATTATCTCAAATTCTCTTTAGCAATTGCTTATCTCCAGACCAGCTGCCTGGGTGTAAATAACATAAGATTCTTTCTGGCTATGCCCTAAGTCACAAAGAAATATCTTTTGGATTATACATAGATTTATCTATATTTTTTTCTTTCCTCTTTATTGAAAATAATAAAGAGCTGATTAATGGCTTATCTGACTCCTTATGAACTCATTCTATTTTTTTAAGCTGAATGTTTGCATGTGCTAATACAACCTTTAAAAAGTACGGTATGTATTGTTTAAAACAGAATCTCCTTTAATCGTGAACCAAACACTTTAAATAGCTGAACTTTTGAAATAACAATTCTTAGACTTGTTTGGTAAGTGTGAATATACATATACACTTTCATATTATGTTAGCAGAACTTGTCAAATTGACATGTCTGCTAAGCAGTAAACATACTTTTGTTGTTCAGATTTTATGACCATTTCTCCATGATAACATATATATATACATGTTATCAAGCAAGGATTGAACCCATAGGAAAAAAGTAAAAAAAAAAAAAAAAAAATCCAGGTGTTTACTATATACCAGGCACTATGGGTTCTATCCCATACATCACCTCACTTAATCTAGCCTCACAAAAACTCTGCAAGATTGGTATCATTCTCTCCATTTTTACAAACAGGCTCAGAGAAATTATTTTCTGAAAGTCACACATGTGACACTGGCAAAGCCAGTATTTGAATCCAAGTCTCTCTGTCATGCTATTATGTCATTCTTTACTGCTTCACTGAGGCATAAACAGTAGTTTAATGATAATCCTTCCTCATTAATTGCCCACACCCCTGACAAAATCTTTGATGATCTCCCATATATAGTTAGTTAGTCAATCTGAGGGGAAATGAGGCAGGGAATAGGGACAATTTTGAGGTTGAAGAGAAAGTGATTATAAAATGGCCTGCAATAGTGGCTGACAAGGAAGCATCATGTTTTAAAGCTGAGAGGAGAGTTTACTCAATGTCTGCCATTTACAGATAGAAATTACAGTGACCCTTTATAAAAAATACAACACTTTGTATTGGAGAAAGCCCTTGCTAATCTTGCTATAAATGCAAAGTACAGCCCCTTGGCTAATACATTAATTTTGCTATTCTAGGATATGTGTTGCCACCAGGCCCACTGTGGATTTCTCATTTCTTTTCACTACTGTCCTCTTGAGTTGCGTAACTTGTCCCTCTTCCAGATTTATGCTCTTCAGTCCCACATTGTGTTCCTGTAGTTCAAAGATCTTTTCTGAGTAGCAAAAGCATGAAACTGAGTGAAGTGAAGAGGGTTGGGAAGAGGCATTATTTGCATTTTAAGACACAAGTGCCAGATACAGAGACAACTGCTACTGCTAATGATTAACTGAGAAACTTCTAGGCTAAGAGCAGTTTAAAACCATATACTAAGTTTTAAACTCTATTCTTCAAATGATTGCCAAATTTCTTGCTAGAAGAATTTAACTTGGAATAGTTTTTGGTAGTCAAAAGTTGTTTGTTATTAATACCATTAAAATACATGTGATTTGAAGTTGTAATATTGTAGTTACTATATTAAGTTTATGATCAAATTTAAGCTTTTTGAGAAAAAAAATTTTAAGTCTCAAATGGCCTTAGATAATCTTGTGTAACTGTCATTTTACTAGAGGAGGAAACTAAGGCCTAGAATGGTTAAGTGACTTGCCCAAGGTCAGACAGCTAGCAGTGTTGGAATAAGCACCAGACTCTAGGATTCCTGACTTCCAGTCAAGCCTGATAACTCCATATTATCTCCCCAGTTTCTCTTACTCTCTGCATCTGAAACAACACATTCTCACTTAAACAAGAGCTATACCAACTGGATTCCCAAACATTGCAATGTCTAAAGCTGCTTTTTAGGCAGATGGGGAGAAACAGCAGGGGCAAAGCAAATTTTACAATTTCTAGTTTCTGAGATCTCTAGTTAACAGAGGCTAACACTATGTCTCCATTTTGATAGTTATGGCAACTTTAAATTGAATAAATTGGAATAATCTGGAATGATGGAATTATCTATTCCTCAATCTTCAGATTATGTTTCTGGGAGTTACATGGATAAGATTACTTTTGAAGCGAAAAAGTTGCTAAGTCCTGGGCTTCAGAGTTATTATGCTGCAGCCATATGCCTATATAACTCCTTAAATCAAGAAGTACAGCACAAAGCAGTAACTACCTCAAAGGGGCAAAAGAATAAACAAATACTAGCCTGCATGAAATGACCTAAAGTAGAAGGGAAAGGGAATTTTTAGTAAAGTTGATGGAGGCAAATTTTTGTAAAAGATGGGATACAGAAGACAGATGGAATGACTATGTGACATTAGACAAATACAATTTTCCTCTCATCTTTAAGAAACTTTGCTCTTTCTGTGGGTGAAGGTGAGACAAAGTTTATACAGTGTTTGAGTACTTATAAAAGACAGCATAAGTTTGAGAATTAAAAGAGTTTGATTTGGTAACATTACCTTGTAACTTTAAATTCTTTTTGGAAGTAGGTAAGATATAAATTCTAAAAAATGTACTTTTAACCTACATGCCAAAGTTAGTATATATTATTCAATTTTTATAACTCATCAGATGGAGAAACCTTACCCTAAGACAATGAGTTCACCATATTTTACTGGTGCTTTAGATGGATGATTTTCTTGATCAGGAGAAAACATGAGCTTGGCTGTCTTTCTCAAATCTTTGTTCACTGGTCAGGAGCCTTGGGACACCTTTTGCATTATTTCCTAGAAGGGAAAAGTTTTCATTAATAATGTGAACAATGAATTTCAGTTTCAATAAAGATGTTATTTTTCAGCAGTCCTCCTGAGTACAATATTATACAAAGCATCACATGGTTAACAATATATATGATGTTTTGCCCAATAATGGTTATATGTTTGACAAAACTGTTTAAATATATCAAAAATGTAAATTTGGGGACTTTCACTTACAGGAAGATGGAGTAGATGCACCTTTCCCTATTATTTCTGCTAAGTACAACTGAAAACTCTGGATGTTATACATAAAACATAGGAAGACTATGCAAAGAGGAGCGAAGGCAGACTAGGTAAGAGACCTTAGGATCCAAGGAACAACATGGTGGTGTGAGTTCTCTGGGTTTTCTTTTTGCCTAATATAACCCAGGCTTGGAGCTAAAGAAGTCAGCAATCTATAAATGCCAACTGGCACAGGCAAAAAAAAAAAAAAGAAAAAAGCCACAACAAAAGCTTGGCCTTTTAGCCAAAGCAGTAAGAAAGGGACAGCCTAGCAAGACAGAAAACTTTTGACAATAACATCTCTAAAACCACAGAAAACACTGTGGCCCCACCACCTCCCACACCAACAAGAGCTAAGTGAGAAAACTCAACTTCCACCTTAAAAACCATAATGAAGAGGTCCAATGCCCAACTAGAGTAGCACCAGAGTAGGCCAAGTAGGGAGCCAGGACTTTCACCCCGATGGCCAGGCATGCCCCTACATCTACTCCAGTGGTATCAGTGTAGACTCTCTGGGGAACTTGGACTTTCATGCCCATCCAGCAATAACAAGAAGAACCCTCTTCCCTCAGTTGTCAATGGAAGCTGAGTAGGGAACATTGCCTTCTACATCCACCTGACAGTAATGGCACCCCCTATTACCCTTACCCTGCCAAAGACATGTGAGAAAAAGCCAGTGGAAACAGAAGCTTTAGATAATATCCTGAGTCTCTGAATATAATAAGAAAATGTCTAGGTTTTAATAGAAAATCATTCATCATAAGAAGAACTAGAAAGATTTTTTTTAAAAATGTAAAAAGACAGTCAATAGATGCCAAAACTGGGATGACAGAGGTGTTAGAATTACCTGACAAAGTTTTAAAAGCAGCTATGATAAAAATGCTTCAATAACCAATTACAAAATACACTTGGGACAAGTGAAAAAAATAGAAAGTCTTAGCAAAAAAAAAAAGAAATAAAGAAGCAGCAAATGACAATATTAGAACTAAAAACGACATTAACCAAAATAAACTGTTCACTAGATAGGCTCAGCAGCAGAATGCAGGAGACATAGTAAAGAATCAATGAACTGGAAGACAGAATAGTAGAAATTACCCAATCTGAACACCAGAGAGAAAACAGGGGGTAAAAAAACTGAGCCTCATGGACCTGTGGGACTATAGAAAAGATCTAACATTTATGTCACTGGAACCCAAAAAGAGAGAAGAGCAGAGCTGAAAAAGTACTCAAAAAATAATGACTGAGGCCGGGCACGGTGGCTCACGCCTGTAATCCTAGCACTCTGGGAGGCCGAGGCAGGCGGATTGTTTGAGCTCAAGAGTTCGAGACCAGTCTGAGCAAGAGTGAGACCCCGTCTCTACTAAAAATAGAAAATAAATTAATCGGCCAACTAAAAATATACAGAAAAAATTAGCCGGGTATGGTGGCGCATGCCTGTAGTCCCAGCTACTTGGGAGGCTGAGGCAGAAGCATCGCTTGAGCCCAGGAGTGTGAGGTTGCTGTGAGCTAGGCTGACGCCATGGCACTCACTCTAGCCCAGGCAAAAGAGTGAGACTCTGTCTCAAAAAAAAAAAAATAATGACTGAAAACCCATCAAATTTAGAAAGAGAAATAAAATTATAGATTCAAGAAGCTGAACAAACCCCACAAAGAAAAAACCAAAACAAATCTATATCCATACATCATAATTAAACTTCTAAAAAGTAAAGGCAAAGAAAATATTTTGAAAGCAGAGAGAAACACCACCTTATCTATAGGAGGAAAACAATTAGAATCAACAGTGGATTTCTTACCAGAAACTATCGAAGCCAGAAGACGGCAGCATAACATTTTTTAGGTCGACAGGAAAACAGGACAGGAAATCAAGATATTCTCATATGAGGGAAAATTAAGAGAATCTGTCACCAGCAGACCTACCACAAAAGAATGGCTAGAGGAAATTCTCTAAATAGAAAAGAAATGATAAAAGAAAAGAACCTTGACATATCAGAAAAGAAGTTAAAAACATGATAGCGAAAATATGGGTAAATACAATAAGCTTTCTTTTTCTTGAATTTTCTAAATTATGTCTGATGTCCAAAGTGAAAATTATAACACTGTCTTATGTGGTTCTAACATATGAAAAAGAAATATTTAAGACAACTATATTGTATTTCTGAGCATTTATTTCAGGGAAATGACTTTTATTCACACAAAAATCTACACACAAATGTTTACAGCAGCTTTATTTATAATAGCCCAAAACTGGAAACAACCCAGGCGTTCTTATTGAGTGAATAATTAAACTGGTACATCCATACCACGGAATATTACTCAGCAATAAAAAGAAATAAACTATCAATAAATGTAACACAGATAAATCTCCACAGAATTACACTGAGTTAAAAAAAAAAAAAATCTCAAAAGGTGCCACAAATGATTCCATTTATATAACATTCTTGAAATGATAAAATTATAAAAACAGAAAGCAGATTAGTGGGTGCCAAGAGTTAAGGAGGGTATGGGAGTAGGAGGAAAGTAGATTTGGCTACAAAAGGGCAACAGGAGGGGCCCCTGTGGTGATGAAAATGTTCTGTATCTTTATCAATGTCAATATCCTGTTGTGATATTTTACTACAGTTTTGCAAGATGCTACCATTGGGGGAAACTGGATAAAGGGTATGTGCAATTACCTCAAAATAAAGACTTTAATTAGGCTGGGCACGGTGGCTCATGCCTGTAATCCTGGCACTTTTGGAGGCTGAGGCAGGAGGATCACTTGAGGCCAGGAGTTCAAGACCAGCCTGAGCAAGAGCAAGACCCTGTCTCTACAAAAAAATAGAAAAATTAACCAGGCATGGTGGTGCATGCCTGTAGTCCCAGCTACTTGGGAGGCTGAAGCAGGAGGATTGTTTAAGCCCAGGAGTTTCAATGAGCTATGATGACACCATTAGCCTAGGCAACAAAGCAAGACCCTGTCACCAAAAAAAAAAAAAAAGTTTAATTAAAAATTATAAATTTTACACAAGTATAAAAAACAAGACTAAGACTTCTGATAAGCCAGAAAAATCACTACAATAAATAATTCCCCATACTATCATGTCTATTTCATCAGTAATTTCCTATATCTATTTATTTTCCCTGGTCCCTGATAGACCTGTTACAAAGGCTTCACAGCAAAACTCTTACTAGCTAACCCATAAAAGTCTCCTGATTTTATATCTCCACCAATAGGTTTCATAGGAAACTCATGAATAAAAAATGTCTAATTGTCTTTTTCTACAGTACAGTGAAATATAACATATATAGTGTAATTTTTGGAGAGAAGGCAACACAGAATATTTGTAGCCAAATGAATAAGAATAAATTAAAGGAGAAGGCTTTGCCATTCTGACCCTCTTTAATCCCTTAGAAGTGACATATACATTCGGACCGGCAATTCAGACAAATATGCTAATTTCTATTGTCAGTAAATTAAAAAATAATTAATTTATAGAAATAAAAAATGCTTCCAAAATATTTCAAGAAAAACATTTCCTCCATTCAAATACACTAAAAATAACCTCTCATCTCCTCAGATAAATGTAACAGATTACAAAAACCAATACATTGGTATTTTATACCAATGTACATTGTAATGGTGAGACATTAGAATTGTGATGAAATGTTTTACTAAGTAAAAATATATTCGTTAAATTCCCTATTTGGGAAAAGACACATGCTAAGCTAACTAAAACCTTCAATATAAAAATTTAAGCGTTTCAAGAAAAATTAATCAAAAAACAATACGGGTTCCATATAAGATAAGACCTTCTGATACATACAAAATCACACTTTAGTATATGAACATGTATTCATACCCTCCTCTCATATACCCCCTAAGAAGCATTCCATTTAAAAAAGTTATACAGAAGCTTAACTAGAGGCTTCATTTGTGCTTTTCTTTTTAGAGAAAGTACTACCATCAAACATGAAACACTGCTTTGACACATTTTTGACCAAGAACAGCAATAATTAAAATTTTAATAACATTAACTGATTAAAATTAAATTAATTTTAAATTTAATAACATTGCTTTGCTTTGATTTGGATTCCTATTTAGAATTACTTTCTATTTAAAGGATATGAGGGCTTCCCATTTATAGTAGCAAAACATTTCCTTTAAACAGTAAGGTTATTTATTTAAAGAAGTCCATTTAAATAGTATTAAATGGTATTAGTAAGTTCATGGATATGGCAAAAATCTGAAAGTATTATGCGACTGCCCATATTTGGCTGACATTAGTATATCACATGGCTAGCAAGTATTAGTCTGTGTTCTAGTTCTAGCTCTCTGAACAAAGCAATCTGTTTCCTGATCTCTAAAAATCAAGAGACTAAAGTAGAATGAAGAGAATTTTGGAGTTGGAAAAAATATAAGTCACCATCTGGTCCTGACAGAAGAATTTACAAGTAATGTGCATAGAGCATTATAGGTTTAATTCTATTGCCTCTACAGCAAAAGGAACACTTTTTAGCTTAGACAAGGAATTAAAGAATAAGAGTAGGATTGGCATATACTCTCCATATACTTTCTAGAACCCTTGGCCAAATTAGCCAAGAAAAACAATATATTTCCAGTCAGACATATTTTTACTCTGCATAGGTCCCTTAGAAGGCCTAATCTTGAGATATTTTACCAGTGACATAAAAATTTCAATCACAGGACACACTCAAACTTGGCTTCTATTTCTGTATCTCATAATCTAAAACCTAAAGTAAAACACTTCAGTAGTACCAGTTATTTATATACTTAAATGACTCAAGATAGTTTTCTTAAATTTAAAATGGTAATATAATCATCAATATGTAACTGGCACTATTAAAGTACAAATAATGTTTTATTATTGTTTATTAAGCTGCAAATAATGACAGCTATTTTTCCTGGAACTCTTCATTGCAATTCTAACACATGGTGATAGGTGATTGTTGTAAAGAAGTTGTTGGAGTCTTTGTGTGCTCTGAAGAAAGATTCAAGATCTTCATAATGGTTTAGAATCTTTAACAAAGCCCAGCAGCTAGACAGTGCTTTTGCATTTACTCTCTTTATATAATCTGTGTTTTAAAACTGAATAAGATAGAGAATGCTTCATAATGAATTCCTGAAGTTATGCACTTGAGAACTGGAAATGGATATGCAAACAAAGAATATCCCAATGTCTCACTTACTGCTCCACTTGTTGGTCTTCAATTAAGTTAGCTGGTCTGACCCCTGTATTTAGCCCTATCCCAATGTGATCTAGCACTAAGAATATGAAATAGCATTTTAATTTTATCTAAGACTGAAAAAAATGTTACAGAAGATCTTTCTAAGATAATAAGGCTGTCTTCTATAGTATCTATTACCTTGAAACTTGCTTGATCCTTGAAAATTAAGCATGCTGCTCTCATTGGCAGGAACTAAGCTTCCCAAGTTAAAAAAAAAATTTTAAAAATAAATATATTCTGGAATAGCGTTATTTTTTGTAGGGGTTGAGAAAACATGAAAAGTTAGTTATAAAATACGTATTTTTTAGAAATAGTAGTATTAATTTGACTGATAAACATTCTAATCATTTGTTCTTTAGTCCAGTGAAGTACAATTTTCATATCAAGTCTTCTCACAGGAAAGACTTTCTATAACATGTAACCATCAGTTTCACCTAAAGAAGAAAAACTGGGGAATCAATCTTTGTCCCTCAACATAACAAAAGTTTTATTTTATTGTTTACATCGCACACAGCCTCTTGCTTACTACCTACTAAACACAAGTACAAAATTCCTGCCCTGAAAAATAAAAAGCAAAATACTAAGGGACAAAACACATCTTATACAGATTGTTTACACAACCTTTTGAGCACTTCTATATTGGCAGGCAAGTGGGTAGGCATAAAGAGGTGCTGAGGGGAAAAAAAAGGAAAATGTTTTAAAACACAAAAATGTTATAATGCTTCCTTATGATGAAAAACATAATACGCATTGCATATATTATCTCTGATGAAACAGATTTCCATCTACACTGAGTTCCCCTGTGGTTGATTTCAAAAGGATCACTGAAACAGAAAGAACTGCTTTGTATATATGTGGTGGAACCATTTTATCAAACCAATTCAGCTGATGATTCAGTGGAGGTAAATTGGTAACAGTTTTCTGATAGCAGTTTTCGGATAAGAGTGAAATTTTAATCACCTTCTTCCTTCTTTCACAATCAGCTGGAGTAACAAGCAGCATTTTTACATAAAAAGAGAAACACAATGGTGTCAGCAGTAGTAGTTGGAGTTTACTAACTTTCTCTTAGGGTCTTTTAGCTTCTGAACGCAGCAGTGAAAGAAGTGAAGTCCATGTTCCCCTTCCCAAGGTAAAGGGCAACACCTGCACACTTGGCCTCCCCTCTTAAGAGTAGCCAAATGACATGCTGATAGTCTAACACAGGGATAACTTATTTTCATCATGATAGGAAAGCAATTAATGTCTTTGCCAAGGAAAGTATTTATTCCTCTAAACTGAGGTTTCTCAACTTGGGCGCTACTAACATTTTGACATTGTGGGGTGCTGGCCTGTGCACTCTAGGGGGTTCAGCAGCATCCCTGGCCTTTATACTCCCTAGATGCCAGCAGCATACCCTAGTTGTGATAATCAAAAACGTCTCACCTTGGTCCCCTAACCCCTACCCCCAACCCTGCGAGAACCACTGTTTTAATCTTGAATTGGGGATAACAGAATTTGTTTTAAGGAGGGAAATTTCCTCTATTTTTGGCATACTGCTTGGCACATAGTAAGGTACTTAATAAAAGTTTGCTTACTAACATCATAGTGATATTGAAACCTTAAAAGTTTACTTATACCAAGCTTTGTGTTAGTAAAAGCAATGATTTTGAAGGTAGCTGTAGTTTCAGTGTTTTACTAGTATTGATAAAAGTGGCCGAGAGTGAGAATGGGAGAAAATTATCTTGCCTTGATGGTAATTAATTATTAATGTTTCTGTGCATTTAAAATATTTTAATATTGTGGCTACCTCAAATGGTTAAAGGAAAGGGACTAGTGCTGGGGTGGTCACAGAAGTGGCTGTTAGGCTAGTGCTAGGTAGCCTGCTGTTTAAAGAAAGGCTAATCTTAGGAGGCCACATAAGTAGCTTCTGAACCTAAGGAACCTATTATACCTAGAAAAATTAAAAGCAGGCTTTGGAAAACATGGCGGACTCCTTTTAAATCAAAAGAGATGTCAATTTGAATCAATCTTGGGTTAAGGTTTATCTTGCACTTGCATCAAATGTTAATTAGCAAAATGCTTTCACATGAGATTACTTTATTTGACCCTCACAACAGCCCTGTGAATTGGTAGGAAAGTCTTAAGTCCATTTTCCAGATAAGGGAACTGAGTGAGTAGGTCAGAAAGGCCAAGTGACTGGTTCAAGGCCAAAAAGTCCTGGCAGAGCTAGGACTGAGATACACATATTAACTCAACATACATTCACCCATTTAATTTCTATCACAACTATATCAAGTACAATATTTATCCCCATTTTATAAACTGGGAAACTGAGGCTATCAGAGGAGAAGGTTTTCTGAGACCACTAATCCACAACCCAGACAAGGCTGAATGGGGCTAATTCCTAAATAGAATAAAAGACCCTATTATGGGACCATTTAGGAGAGAGACTAGAAAGTATACCCATGTAAAATAAAGTCTTAAACAAGTTACACTTCAGCATAGATTAGTAACAACTATGTGACTATGACTAGTGCTCTTTGAGATTATTTCAACCTTTGTCACTTCCTCAATGCTCATTGTGTTTGTCAACCATGTTTCCCGGTAGTGATCAACAATAAAAACGTCAGTAAATGTAGTGGACTTTGCATGCTTGTTTAAAAAATGAGGAGGGGAAGAAAAAGGAACCCAAGGGGAAAAAGCAGGGTATTGCACAAAGACAAATTCCTGGTACCATCAGGAAGAAAAACATATATTAATACGTTAGAAGTGAGTCCAGGCTGGGCATAATAGCTCACACCTGCAATCCTAGCACTCTGGGAGGCCGAGGCAGGAGGACTGCTTGAGGCCAGGAGTTTAAGAACAGCCTGAACAAGAGCAAAACCTCATCTCTACAAAAAATAGAAAAATTAGCTGGCCATGGTAGTGCGTTCCTTTAGTCTCAGCTACTTGGAAGGCTGAGGCAGGAGGATCGCTTGAGCCCCGGAGTTTGAGGTTGCAGTGAATAATGATGATACCACTGTGCTCTAGCCCAGGCAACAGAGTGAGACCTTGTCTTAAAAAAAAAAAAAAAAAAGGTGAGTCCAGACATCTGAGGACAGAAGGCTTCATGTGCTCCCTGAATGTGACAGCTAGCAGAAAAAACTACAGGGCAGAATTCCTGATTGGGGAAGGGGGAGTTGTTTAAATACAGTCTTGCCACCCTACCTCAAAATAATCACTTAATTCTCCACACCTAGAAAATGTATTTTAAAAGACACCACTAAGAACTCATTTATTATCCCTGCCCATTCTTGGCCTATATTCAACAATTTTAGATTACCGAAGTTCCTAAAGTGATGATATGCTTCTCAGAAAGCAAGACTAGAAATTCCCCTAGGTTTAACCATTGAAATCCCAAATAAAATTCTGCAAACAGCAGCAAATTCAGTAGGATTCAACAGTTATTTGGAACAAAAACAGGATAAAGGTATATTCACGGGAAATTCTTTCATTTTCTAAAGTCAGCAACCAACACTGGCAGTCCCTTTTCATAATGGCTAACACCAGGTCTGTCTCAGTGCCAAGCACTATTCTCAGTCAGCACTTTACATGTATTAACTGATTTAATCCCCAGAACAACCTTATGAGATAGGAACTATTAGAACCCTCATTTTATAGATTTTAAGAAAACTAAGATCAAAACTCAAACTCTAGCACTCTGAAACTGCTGAAATGATTCAGTTTTAAAGTACAGCCATATTCCATTTTATTGCGCTTTGCTTTATTGTGCTTTGCAGGTACCGTGTTTTTTACAAATTGAAGGTTTGTGGCCATCCTGCATCAACAACTCTGTCAGTGCCATTTTTCCAACAGCATGTGTTCACTTAGTGTTTCTGTGTCACATTTTAGTAATTCTCACAATATTTCAAACTTTTTCATTATTATTTTATATGTTATAATGATCTGTGATCAGTGATCTATAATGTTACTATTGTAAGTGTTTTGAGGCACCACGAACCATGCTCACATAAGACAATGAACTTAATGGGTAAGTGTTGTATGTGTTCTGATTGCTTCACAGACTGGCTATTTCCCTCATCTCTCTACCTCCTCTTCAGGCTTTGCTATTCCCTGAGATATAATACTATCAAAACCAAGCCAATTAATAACCCTACATTGGCCTCTAAGTGTTCAAGGGAAAGGAAGAGTTGCAAGTCTTTCCCTTTAAATCAAAAGCTAGAAATGATTAAGCTTAGTGAGAAAGGCATGTTGCAAGCCAAGATAGGCCAAAAGCTAGGCCTCTTGTGCTACAGTTAGCCAAGTTGTGAATTTTAAGGAAAAATTCTTAAAGGAAATTAAACACTACTTCAGTGAACACACATGATAAGAAACCAAAACAGCCTTATTACTGACATGGAAAAAATATTAGTGGTCTGGATAGACTATCAAACCAGCCAGGATATTCCCTTAAGCCAAAACCTAATCCAGAGTAAGGCCCTAAATTTCTTTAATTCTATGGGTGAGAGAGGTAAGAAAGCTGCCAAAGAAAAGTTTGAAGCTAGCAGAGGTTGGCTCATGAGGTTTAAGGAGAGAAGTTGTCTCCATAACAAGTGCAAGGTGAAGGAGCAAGTACTGATACAGAAGCTGTAGTAAGTTATCCAGAAGATCTAGCTAAGATTGATCACTGATGAAGAAGGCTATGCTAAACAACAGATTTTCAACACAGGTGAAATTGTTTTCTATTGGGAGAAGATGCCATCGAGGACTTTCGTAGAGAGAAGTCAATGACTGGCTTCAAAACTTCAAAGGACAGGCTGACACTCTTCTTACGGGCAAATGCAGCTGATGACTTTAAATTCAAGATTTCATGGCCCTTAAGAGCTCTGATGGAAATGTACAAGGAGATTAATGTTGTTTTCATGCCTGCTAACACACATCCATTCTGTAGCCCATGAGTCAAGGAGTAATTTTGACTTCCAAGTCTCATTATTTAAGAAATATTAATACATTTTGTAAGGCTATAGCTGCCATAGATAGTGATTCCTCAGATGGATCTGGACAAAGAAAATTGAAAACCTTTTGAAAGGTATTCACCATTCTAGATGCTATTAAGAACATTAGTGGCTGGGCACGGTGGCTCACGCCTGTAATCCTAGCACTCTGGGAGGCCGAGGCAGGTGGATCGTTCAAAGTCAGGAGTTCGAGACCAGCCTGACCAAGAGCAAGACCCCGTCTCTACTAAAAAAGTAGAAAGAAATTATCTGGACAGCCAAAAATATATATATAGAAAAAATTAGCCGGGCATGGTAGCACATGCCTGTAGTCCCAGCTACCCAGGAGGCTGAGGCAGGAGGATCGACTGAGCCCAGGAGTTTGAGGTTGCTGTGAGCTAGGCTGACGCCACGGCACTCACTCTAGCCCGAGCAACAGAGTGAGACTGTCTCAAAAAAAAAAAAAAAAAAAAGAACCTTAGTGATTCATAGGAGGAGGTCAAAATATTGGCCTTAACAGGAGTTTGGAAGAAGTTGATTCTAACTCTCATGGATGACTTTGAGGAGTTTAAGACTTCAGTAAAGGAAGTAACTGCAGGTATAGTGAAAATAGCAAGAAAACTAGAGGTGGAGCCTGAAGATGTCACTGAATTGCTACAATCTCTTAATTAAACTCGAACGAATGAACGAATGAGGAGTTGCTTCTTATGGATGAGCAAAGAAAGTGGTTCATACAGGTGCAATCTACTCCTGATGAAGATGCTGGGAACGTTGCTGAAATGACAACAAAAGATTTAGAACATTACATCAACTTAGTTGATAAAGCAGTGGCAGGGTTTGAGAGGACTCCAATTTTGAAATAAGTTCTACTGCAGTTAAATGCTATCAAACTGCATCGCATGCACTACAGAAAAATTGTGAAAAGAAGAAACTGATGCAGCAAACTTCATTGTTGTCTTATTTTAAGAAATTGCCACAGCCACCCCAATCTTCAGGAACCACCACCCTGATCAGTCAGCAGCCATCAACATCAAAGGCAAGATCCTATACCAACAAAAAGATTACCACTTGCTGAAGGCTCAGACGATCGTTAGCATTTTTTTAGCAGTAAAGTATTTTTAAATTAAGGTATGTACATTTTTAGACATAATACTATTGCACACTTAATGGACTACAGTACAGTTTAAATATAACTTATATATGCAGTAGGAAATAAAAAAGTTTGTGTGACTTGCTTTACTGCAACATTTGCTTTATTGCAATAGTCTAGAACTGAACCTGCAATATCTCCAAGATATGCGTCTATGGGGGGGGGGTAGAAAACAAAACTACATTGGGAAACTAAATTAAACAACAAACAAAAAACCCCAACTCCTTTCCTACTTTAAGGTACTACAAAGTGAGAGCTTACATAACTGATGTTATTGTCCTAACGGGCTAACTTTAATAGCAGACTTCTATTAACAATGATTAACCATTTTAATTTTCTCAGTAATTCAATCAGATGTTTAAGGCTGAGTTTAAAAGTGCTTTGGATAAAATTTAAACTTGGAAAAAAATGAATAAAATGGATTTTCCCCAGCCACTTTAAACCAATACCAACCTATGAAATAAAAAATGGTCATTGTTTATTTATTTCCAAGAGCATGATATTAATTTTATGTAGATTACGAGTTCTTCCCCCAAAAGTATTGTTTAATGATTATTCTGGACCGATAATTACTCCTAGAAATAGAATAATCTGGGTTTTCTCTAGTTCTTACTTTAATTAAAACTCTGACCAAGTTACATGAATTTGTAAAAAAAGGCAACAATAGTCAAAGTATTAATATCTCCTCCAAGATATTTATTAATTGTACAGGGGAAAATAGTAACTTCACAGTGGGAGAAACCTGGAAGACATTATCTTAACCAACTGATTAAGGTTACCATTATTTATAATAAGACATTTTGATATCATGTATCCCTGATAATGCACTGAAGACATCTCACTTCTGTAGTATCCTGCCAAAAAATGTATAACTTCCATCTAATCACAAGAAAACACTAGACAAAGCCAAACTGACAGACATTCCACAAAATAGCTATCACTATTCATTAAAAGTGTCAAGGTCAGGAAAGACTAAGAAACTGTGACAGATTGGAGATTATGAAGATGCAACTACAGGCAACATGGGGATCATGAATTGGTTCCTGGAATGAAAAAAAGACATTAGTGGAAAAACTGGTGAAATTTGAATATGGCCTACAGTTGAGTTAATAGTATTGTACCAATGTTAATTTCCTGTGTGATAAATATACTCTGGTTAAATAAATTAATATTAGAGAAAGCTGAGTAAAGGGTGTATATAATCTTACTGCGTTAGTTTTCTAATTTTTCTGTAAGGCTAACATTTCAAAGTAAAAAGTTAAAAAAAGATAAATATAGAAACAAAAAAAGCCCTTTAAATTTAATACAAGGCATTAAAAAGAAATAAATTCAAGATTCACAGTTTGCCTCTTTTGGCCTTCTCACAACTTAAATGAGTCAGAGTTCCACGTTATTCTGGGCCTGTCAAGTCACAGTGCCTGTCAGGTCTCATGTCCTCTCTCGGATGTGAAAACTGCCCTGTCCATAGCCCCCTTGGTCAGGGAAAGTTGTTACTGCTCAAGTGTGGCCACTCATTGGACTGCGTGATACCTGAACCAAAGTGGCCCATCCCACACTGACCAGAATTTGGCAGAACCATGCTTCCTGATTTCTTCCTAAAAAAAAGTTATGACATTTGCTGCTGTTGATGTAGGGGAAAAAGAAAAAAGTTATGACATACGAGGGCAATTGAATTATTATTGAATGCTCTTGGTAGTTTTATTAAAAAACACTTTGTCAATGCAATTATATCATAGCTTCTGAATTAATTATGTACATCAAAATCGTTAACAGTATTTGAACTTATTTCAGTTCTGCCGCCTATTCACATGATTCCTTCCTACTCTTAAAAGTTTATGAAATGGAATAGAAATGAGGGCTGGGAGGAGGAAGAGTAAAGAACAAGAAGCAGCGATAGGTAATTTTGATACATTTCATTAAAAAATGCTTTAAAAACATAAATCTTGAAAAGCCAGAAGATCAGGTATTTTCTTGAATTATCACTAATTATTTCATTATGATAGTGTGTTCTTTAAACTAGAAGAGACACTTGTAAAGGACCAAGCCATGACTGTACTTAGGGCCAACTCTGAGAACGTGGTCCATTGACAATCATGAGGGTCCTTCATGAATTCTCAAATTTGCAAATCGGCTCTGTAGCACATGATTTTCTCATCCTATAAAATGATGACAATATTTTCTATATCTCATAGGATTTGTTGTGAGGACTGAATGAGAACAACAAAACTGCACTGAGATTTGGATGTTGGGCCATCTGCTTGGTTCACTCACTAAATACATTATTTCTTTTCCAATTTCATAGTACAGAACTCAAAACTTGTAGCTCAGCAAAATTATGAATGACTACAAGCCATAGACTTTCGAGTATCTTAACATTACTCAAATTGTGAAAGTTAAATCAGCAATTTCTAAGGATCTAATGTAATGTTAAAAAAAAACACAAGCATTTGTTAAATACCAACTATATATTAAATATTTTAGTTAGGCATACAAAGTAGGTCTTAATAAATACTTGGTTGATTTATGGTAATGATGACCTTAAGATCTAATTATTTTTTCAGAGATTCATCTTTATTTCCCATGTTACAAACAAATGTCTCTAATCTGTTCTTTGCAGGTAAGTTTGATAGCATGTAGAAAGTTCTAGTTTTCTACTGCTCTTAATACATAACAGACCCTGAAATATAATCAAAGACCTCAAAAACCACTGCAATTAAATACAAGGTTGAATGCTGTCTAAATGTTTGATTCTCAGTAGGAGGAAAACAGTCTATCTAAACCAAATGAGTTAGGACATATATTCCCTGCTCTTTTAGAGAAGTTTATAAGTCTTTTAGTTTCAAAATTCCACTATATGTTTCATTCAAAAGGAATGGGGAAAAATGTAGTTGAAAATTCAAATTATAAATAAATCTCCAATATTGTTTCTAATAGAAAAGTCAGCTACAAATAGAAAGAAATCATTATTAAAAGATGACAATTATTACTACGCTCACTAATGAACAAAAGTTTCATCTTATGAGAGTTAAATTTTCCCTTTGGTTCATGAAAAGTTCTTAAAAGTGCAGCTGATCTTTTTTTGACCAAATCATAATGTTTTCCCCACAAATTTTTACAGCAATAATTTAGAGACATTGTGTGTGGGAGGCTAAGAACATTTTTTTTTAAGCAGAGTGAATATTTTAAATCACTCATTATGGTATTCCTATTTAACCCTTTTCATAAGGAAAAATGATAAATACATAAATACGTATAGCTGGGGTATTTCTACAAATTTCCTCTTTTTCCACTCTAATTATTATATTATCACATTACCAATATGCCAATTTGGTAAATTATTACAAACAATTTTCCCCCTGATTTGCAACTTTTCTCTTGTCACTGACTTAACATTCATTTTATAAATTCACAAGAGAATAAATACTTCTTCCTCACAAATAGAGTAGAAAATTGGATCCAAAACAATTATACATTACTGGGCAGCATGTTAGTATTCTAGAAATCAGAATAAGCTTTTCATGAATTTTCTATAGAAAGAAAAAAATTTCAATTATACTTTTCTTTTGGTGAAAATAAAATGCTTCAGTAAAGAACACTGCTGGGAAACTTATAACTGTTCACTTTTTAGCAGAAACAGTCTCTCTAATCAATCATCAGATCTAAAATTCTTAAATATTTTCTGACCATATCCGAGGAAGAAAAAACAAATATTTAGGTAGAAACATTACTTAAAATCCCTGTAAAGCATGACTGTCAATATTTTTAAAAATTCTTTATGAATTTTCCCCCCTTTATGGTAATGTTTAAATACTAAATTACAGTTATTTCAAAGGCCCAGATCTCTTTCTTGAGAGAACCTTGGGAGAAGATTTATGGCTGAAAAACTAAGATTCTGAATAAGCTGTCAACAGCTAACTAAAGGTAAATGACAGCACCATCATTCTGGCTACCAGTTTCCTTGGGAGAACAACATAATTCTGAAATCTGTAACTGAAAAGAAACCAATGGACAACATTAAATTCTAAAACATATTTTAAAAAACCTAAGTTGTGTAGCTTGGATTGAAAAAGTATTAAAAATGAACAGCTTTCAGTTTTCTGTTGACCAATAATTAACAGGCAATAAATACCTGCAGTTATATTTCCTAGGCTTTCTTTAAGACTGATAAAACATGAGATTAACAGTATAAATCCTCCCTAAGAACACAAAAGCCCTAGAGCTTGAGATTTATTCACCCCCTTCCCTAAACTGGAAGGAAATTTAATTCATAGAACATAATCCCTAAAGCTACATATGAAAAAATGTGAAAAATTAAATATAAACAATCTGATGAATTATGCTTCAAATCATTGCTTTTGCAAGCTTACTTTAACCTAAAGCATCGACAACGTGACACTTAAAATGAAGCCACAGAAAACCTACCTCTCTATTCCATCGCTATCACCACAAGCTACACAGACAACCTTCTCATCAGAGAATAAAATCCAGATAGTACTAAAGTATCTGCCAGTTACACTTGGAAACTGTCTGCCCACTGTTCTTTCACTTAAGCACTTCGTAATGTATGTGGGTGGGCCTATGCTACGCACAATAGGTAAACACTACATAATTCTAGATTCTATTGGCTAACATGAGAATTCACTTCTCCCTCACCTCCCCTCTAAGGAAGTCTGTGGCCCAAAAGGAAAGAAATGGAAGTTAAGAGGAAGCACAGCAATTTTTAACACAGGCTTAATATTAAATTATGGAATAAGGTACTTCAAAAGAATAGAATAGAAATAGAAAAGTATTCCATTTCTTAAAAAGCTGCCTGAATTAACTATATAAATGCTCTATAAAATGTCAGAAGGATAACTAAGATACTGACCTACGTTTTAATGACAGTAAAATAGCCTATTTTAACAGATTTAGTATAATAATCAGTTAAGCAACACTCCATTTAAAAAAACAGATCAATAACATTCATATGTAAAGAAAGAGTGCCCTTTTAGCACAATTAATGAATCTTATTTTTTTGGTCTGGTTAAAAAATACTATATTACCCCAGGCATAAAAACAGGTTCAGTCACATTTTCAATTGGTCACATTTGTTTATTTCCAGTTTTATACTTTACACTTTAAAATAAATCAGATTCATCTGATGCTCATGAACATGGAGAAACAGCAGCAGTATCCATAGGTAAGCTGGGATTGGAAAAACTTCATCAAATAGTTACTGAAGGCATTTACTTAATGACTTTTGCGGCTCTCATATTATCCCACATATAAATTCCATTCCAGGAGGTACTGCCTGCTACTCCAAATTTTCCCATACACTTTCTTAGGAAAAGAAATATGTTTTCTTACAGTGAATGGTTGTGCATGGAGCTAGTCTATTCATCTACACAGCCAAAGGCAAACTTGCTTTGTGCTTAATTACATTTAAGATTGTTTAAAAGAATGCTAAAATTAAGTCACAAGAGTAAATGCTGTTCATACTTGTTCAATAAGCTGCACATGAAAATCATCTACTCTCCACCTATGAAATTGAAGTTCAACTTGAATACAGGTACCTAATATTCTCTTATTAAAAGTTCTTTAGTAGCCCTTGAGTGTTCAACACCCTTATAAAAAGTAATCAGCACTATATCAGAGCTCTAAAATTGGTATTGTTACCCACAGTTCACAGCCACCTATGTAAATGACTATCTAGACAACTTGAGACTTAATTCGATTACACCATACCAAATAGTACATAGCTAATAATATATGACTGGAAAGTCCGTAAGTGACCTTAATTGGAATCATTTAAAGTCCTAACTATAAGTACATTGCATCTTTTTTAAAAAAAGTTATATATAAAAATACTTTTGGTGGCCCTAAGTTTATCTTCTCCTAACATGTCCACAGGACAACAGCTCTGGTTCATAGTAGGGCTGTCGTTTTTAAGAGAACATCACCATGATGATACTTTGTCACTTAATGCCTTGGCACAAAACAAATCATCTTCTATCTTATAGCTACAACTTTACATCTGTTGCTTCCCAGCATTCCGTAACTGTGTCACATTCCCCGAAGCTGTTCTTCAGTAAACCTGCATAACATTTCTTTTGCTCATTGTGCTGGCAGTGGGCCCATTTAGATTGCAGTGAATTAAATCTGCTCAGGTATCCTGCTCATGTCCAATGCAGATACATGTTCAGTCCAGGAAACATACCTGCAAAGATGATCTGGGCATATTCTAAGACTTTGCTATTTGGTGATTCTGCCTTGTCATGTGATTCTAGGCTGATGAAATTGCTCAGAAAGCTGGACATGACAGGTTCAACACTCATACCAAACAGAATGTAGTTGTAGTTGACTCCCTATGCCTTAAGCCTGATTCCATAACAAAACTTGAGGACCTGCCATCATTTGGACCAATATATCAACTCTCTTAACTTTGGAAGTGTATTTCTTGCTCAACCGAAGGGAAACTGAGACATCAACAGTTCATATATCATCATTACTACCTTAAGAGTATAAAAATTTCCTATGTATTTCAAGTTCTGTGTTTATGTCAAATAATCTCCTGAGGAAATACAGGTTTTCTTAAACAGCTCTAAGAAGACCTTAAAGACAAAATCTCCATATTTTTTAAGTGGTTATGATGAGCTATTTTTATAATGGGACAAAGACCCATATCAAGGGAGAAAAGCGTTCGAATTAAATTTCTAAGCTTTTTTTCCCAGTCTGAATTCTGACTAGTTACTTTATTTTTTAAAAAGAGAACTTTTTTTTGCTTCTTACATGTGCTTTATTTATGATGGTGTTTGATAAATAACATCATGGAGGCTAGTCAAATACAAAAACAAAACCTAACCAGAACTTTAAGTAGCTTTTGGTGGGAATCAAAGTTACCAAACTTTGGCAAATAGATCTGAATCTCAATGACCTTTCCCTTACTCTTCCATATCCTGCTTGGCTCACAGATGTCAAACTTGCTTATCTTCCTCTGTGATGTCTGAACCTCGGGCAAATTATCTCAGTTGAGCTCAAGGACCAGTGACAAACTTTCAGTACCTCGAAGCTTCAAAAAATCACTCCAGGAAAAAAAAAAAAACCAAACTAAACAAAATGTAGTGTACTTACCTAACAATTTCTAGGCCTTTTCAGATATTTCTTTTCTTATGGTCCTATTTTTCTTCTTATTAGTTGTAGTTTAGGTTTTGGTTTCACCTTTAGACACAACTGACCTCTGAGAGCTTGCTGCTTCTTTAATGATCTCTGAATACTTCCAAGGAGGCAATCAAGGACTCATTCCTCATAGTCCCTTTATCTCTAGCCACACCCTCAGCAGGTGCATAAATTCTTCCTTTAGTTCCACCTCACTGGTGACTCTTAGGTCATGTTCCTCTATACCACAATGTAAATTCACACAAATGGCATTTGCTATTCTATAGTAAGTCTTCATTGAATATCTACATGTGCCCAGGTTTTTACTTGTCAAATCCATCTAACCCCAATCCTTTTGAGAAATTGTACATTAGGCCTAAGATTTTTCAACAAGGTGTAACTCTTCCGTGTTAAAGAGCAGGAAGAAGAAGAAAAATAAAATCACTTGTGTTACTGTATTATATAACCACATTTTAAAGCTGGAAAGAACCTTAAAGAATGTACTGTTCAATCAGTTCAATTCTCCTATCAATTCTCTCATTTCATAGATGAGAAAAATCTATATCCAGAAAGGGTAAGTTATTTGACGAAGGTCATAGGGCTAAGTAGTGGAGCTAGCTAACAGATCTTTTGACTCCTATATTAAAGTTTGTTTCATTAGTTTTGGAGGCAATACCAAAAACACTAAAAAACAGAGCAGTCAGCCAACAAGTAAGTCATATCCTGTAATGGGTATTATTACATGAGATGGCCAAGTGTTCAACTTAAGCTCCACTCTTTCCTGTATGTTGCTATAATTTTATACAATAAAGAAAAAGCTGAAAATAAGACAAATAAAAGTTTGATGATGGGCATATCATGGAGAGTTGTTTGTTTTTGCTGACCAGATAGAGCCTACCTCCCTAACTTGGCTGTTCACATTTCCATTTCGTGGGCTTTGATCACCCAGAAGTCTCCTTAAACAAAACAAAAACAAAACAAAACAAAATCCAAGTATCAAAAGTAATACCATAGATAATCCACCAGAATGGGAAAAAGTATTTGCAAATCATATATCTCATAAGGGACTTGTATCTAGAATATATAAAGAACTCTTGCAGCTCAACAAAATATAAGTAACCCAATTAATAATTGGTAAAGGATCTAAACATTTATTTCTCTAAAGAATATATACAAATAACCAATAAATACATGAAAAGATGTTCATTAGCCTTCAGAGAAATACAATTTAAACACACAATGAGCTACCGCTTCATACCCACTAGGATGGCTATAACCAAAAAGTCAGATAATGATAAATATTGGTAGGGATGTGGAAATGTTGGATGCCTTAATCACTGCTATTGGGAAAGTAAAATGGTGCAGTTACTTTGGAAAACAGTCTGACAGCTCCTCGAGATTAAACACTAAGTTATCATATGACCTAGGAATTCAATTCCTACGTATATACTCAAGAAAATGAACACCTATGTCCACAGAAAGACTATGCAAGAATGTTCACTGCCGCATTATTCATAACTGCCAAAAAGTGGAAGCAATCCAAATGTCCATCAAATGATGAATGGATAAAAAATGTGGTATATCCATACAATGGAATATTATTTTGCAATAAGAAGGAATGAAGTACTGATACTGATGCATGCTAGTACTGATACTGATAAACCTTGAAAACATTTTGCTAAGTGAAAGAAGTCAGTCATAAAGGACATATTATATGATTCCATTTATATGAAATGCCCCAAACAGGCAAATCTAGAAGCAGAAAGTAGACTAGTGGTTGCCTGGAGAGAGAGGATATAATAAATGATTGGGGAATGATGGCTACAGGGTATGGGGTTTCTTTTTGGGGTAATGAAAATGTTCTAAAACTGATTGTGATGATGGCTGTACAACTGAGACTAAACTAAAAACCACTGAAGTGTACACTTTAAGTAGGTAAAGTGTATGGTATGTAAATTATATCTCAATAAAGCTGTTAGAATAAAGGAGCAAGTAAATAAATAAAGTACTAGCACATTAAAAAAAAAAAACACCCTGCTATAGACTCAAGGATCACTGGATGCTGGCACACATCTGAAATTCAAATACAGTATTTATCTTATACAACTTTAGAACTTACATAAACTTAAAAACTTAAAAAATTCCAGATACTGTAACTCCTACTTCTTGAGCCAAAGAAACTGAGGGGAACTACTCATGTGAACATTCTACAAGATAGTAAGTTTTCACAGAGCTGAAGACCTTCCCAAACCAACTGCTTTTTGTACCACAAATCATGAAACTCACAATCAGGCTTGGAATTTTAAACTTCACAGTTTAAACTTTTTTTTTTTTTTTTTTTTGAGACTGAGTCTCACTCTGTTGCCCTGGCTAGAGTGAGTGCCGTGGCGTCAGCCTAGCTCATAGCAACCTCACACTCCTGGACTCAAGAGATCCTTCTGCCTCAGCCTCCCGAGCAGCTGGGACTACAGGCATGCGCCACCATGCCCGGCTAATTTTTTCTATATATATTTTTAGTTGTC
>NW_012138080.1:6103712-6104777 GCF_000956105.1 Propithecus coquereli
AAAAAAAAAAAAAAAAAAAAAAAAACATCGTAAATCACAGTAATGTTTTCTGAACAACGTTAAGTGAGTGAGGTGTTTAACATTGATGAATATGGCTTGAATTGGAAGTGGATGTCTTCTGGGAACTCCGTTGTGTTAAAAATATATTCATTTAACACACTGACTGCCACAGTAGGAAAAAATGTTTTTTCCTTGGGGCCACAGTGTTTTATTATGAAAACAGAATAAAAACTTCAAAAACAAACCGATCTTTTCTAATTTAACGAAAAACAAAATTTATTGACTTCTATCCATTTAATCCACTTTTTAAGAAATGGTCAATATTAATTGTAACAATAAGAACATCAACATGTAAGGTTTTCATGAACCAACTGCAGGCTTTTGCCCAGTTTTTGCTTCACAAGGCTGTGGGTTCAAAACTAGCGTTGAGTTAAATACAACTCATGTGGCAGTTAATGTGTGAAGACTGTTTTAACTTTTTATCCAACCTTCTATTTCCAATGAGACCTTGACTATGACAACTGTAATTTTGCTAACTATAGTTCTTTTCCTTGTTGTCAATGGATTATAGTACTTGAAATTGGAAAACTTAGAAAATCTAGCTTGTTGCCTTAGTTAACATTTGAAAGTTGAAATTTAGCTTCCCTCTAATTACATTGTTAGGACTGACCACTAGATAGGAATATCTATTCCTTTTTTCAAACCAGCTCTCCACCTCAGTTTATCTACCTTTTCACAATCATCTCAGAGAAAAACAGATACCTCCCATTCATATAATTTAGAATCTATATTCTAGACTGTACATTTCTGGAAAAAAGAAACTATTAAATCAAGTTTCCTTTCAAGTAATTTCAGCTTAGGCCAAGATTTGGTAGATAAAAATATCAACCAGTTTTCTTCACACTCAAAACTAAGAACACATCTGTATCAAAATTGAGATACAGATGTGTGAGGGGTGGGGGATAAGGGAGGGGTATAGTTTTAAAGCCAAGAAAAATAATACTGCCTTACCCTGAAACTTCTAAAATTCAGGTTAGTCCAGTAAACATTTATAGAGTGCCTACA
>NW_012138080.1:6105032-6108406 GCF_000956105.1 Propithecus coquereli
GGCCTCCCAGAGTGCTAGGATTACAGGTGTGAGCCACCGCGTCCGGCCCACAGTTTAAACTTATACCTTGCATAGGGCAAGGTATTTGGAGGCAGGGTTGGGGGCTGCGGTGGAGCTTCCATGCCTTCTACGAGCCGTGCCACCCTCCCAGGACCTTGATGTGTTCCCAATCCAACAACCCAATCTCCAGGTCTCTGCCCCTTTCCCAGAGGTCAGTGGGTGAAGCCTAAAGTTCCAACTTTTCTAATTTCTTGGTCTTTCTGGTGACTAGCCCCATCCTAAGGCTATCTGGGGGCCTTACCCTGAGTTACCTTCTTAGCATACTCAGTTATGACTGGAAAGGGACTAGTTAGGAGTAATGAAAGACATTCCTATCATTCAAATATGCCAACACTTTTAGGAACCTGACATGGCACAAAGATCAAATAGATTTTTGTATTATAACATACTAACAGTATCAAATTAAGTTGAATATTCAAATAGCTCAATATAAACCCATGGCCAATATAATTTCACTGATTCCTATGACAACAAAGATGTTACCAAACCCAACAGATTTGGTATTTAATACAAATACCTAATCTCTTAACTAATCACCTAGTCTGCCTATCTACCTAGCTAACAGTCCTACTTGGCTAAATAGCTAAAAATCAAAATCCTCCAATAACACATATTTCTAGGTTACCACATGATGATATTCCTCCACCACAGGAGCATAAAGAGCCTTCTAGATTAGTACAAGTTGAGCAACTCTAATCCAAAAACCTGAAATGCTCCAAAAGCAAACTTTTAAATGCTTACATGACACCACAAGTGGAAAATTTTACACATAAGTACTTCACACAAACTTTGTTTCATGCACAAACTTATTAAAAATATTGTATAAAACTATCTTCAGGCTATAAGGTGTATATGAAATATAAATGAATTTTGTGTTTAGAGTTGGGTCCCACCCCCAAGAAATCTCATAATATATATGCAAACATTTCAAAATCCAAAAAAATCTTAAATATGAAACACTTCTGGTCCCAAACATGTTGGGTAAGGGATACTGAACCTATTCTTTCCCTAAAATGCTAATTAAAGGTTTCTTCTATTAACAACAATTGTGGGCTTCCCTTGCAGTTTAATTAACTTACATGTTGGAGTTTCAAACCAAGGGCTGTGGTCTCCCTCCTTTTAATTTTGTGCATCTAGAATCACCAACAATACAATTACTAACCCTATAATTATTGAGCACTCACTATAATGTCAGAAGTTATGGAAGTATTCAAACTAATGCAAAAGGTATGATTTCCTATACCAACATTTGTTTACTTATGTTTATGAGAAAAAAAGGTGTAAAACAATCAGCCCAACCCAAGTACTGTAAGACTTCAAAGAAACGTGTTCCCACGTAGGGGGAAGAGGATCCTTTCTATGTAAAAAGCTACATAGAAGGAGAGGTATTTGAATTGATCTTGGAAGACAGACTACATTGTGATAAGCGGAGAAAAGACATTTCAGTTGGAAGAAACAACTACATCAAGATAAAAAAAGAAAGGGGAGAAAACCATATTGTTTGCTCAGGAAAGGGTAAGACAGTGCATTCCCTGGAATGAAGAGTTTGGTTAGGAGACCAAGAGAGTAAGTTTGTGGAAGTCAAGGACCAGGTCTTTGTAAGCTCACTGTCTATTTTTGGCAAGTGCCGAATCGTTTAATAGCTCAATGAGATGCAGGTGGAATGGTAAAGAAGCACCTGATATAGTGGGCCTTAAGAATCAGGGTAAAGAAACTGAACTTCACCCTAGAGTTTACTAAAAGCCTTTAAACTGAGGTTTCAGAAATGGGAAGAAAACAAACATGTATACAGCAGGTACTAAGAACTTTATGTATGTTAACCTCAATCTTTACAACTGTACTATGACAGATGAGGAAATTAGACTAAATGATTTGATCAAGGTAATTTAGAAACTAAGTGGTAAAAGTGGAGTTCTGAATTTAAGCATGTGTTCTACTATCCTACATTGCATGTATAAATAAACTAACCAACCAATCAGGTCCAGAAGATGTCTGGTGACAATGTCTAGGACAAACATAATGTATTATATCAAATTTAAATTTTTAGTCGATTTATGACTGCATTATGGTAACTTGTTTTTTGTGAAATTTGAGTGGAATACTGAAACAGTATGACCCAATATAGGCTGTGTAGCATAAAGCTCACTTTTGGGATTCTTGGGAAGTCATTTCAAACAAAGTTACCTTTCAGAAGAGCTTAAACTGATATATGAGAAGTTAATCTAAAGACATACATTAAGATGAGATGGATGATGTAAGCCATAAATTGAAAGTCACAAAAGACACACACAGCATGGCCCTCTTTCTAGTTACTGATTCTCCTCACATATCTTGGTATTTTTTATTTATGAAAATCTATATTGATGAATAAGAAGGCTTTGATGGGCTCCCTTAGCATTAGTATATATTATTCAATTTCTCCCGGGGGAAGGCTCTTTCCCTAAGGGAGGCAGGAGACCCTTGGGATCATCAGACAGAGACGGGTTTGCATCCCTCCTTTTTCTCAGGGTGAATGGATCAAGAGCAGATCAGTAATGTGGCTCTTTCCTTGAGTAAGATGGGTTGCACAGACATTTCTGAATGCAAATATGTTAAATAAATAAAATACTGTATATAAGGCTGGAAGATGCTTATTAAACTATGTAAAACCAGCCAGGCCAAAACTGACCAGATGGAATCTCTATTCGTGTTGGCTATGGGCTTCCTGTTTTTAGGTATTGAGAACAAGGACAAATTAGATCAAGCATGAGTTTACTTATAGATAGGGATGGGGAGTGGAGTAGGGTGGAGTGAAACAAAACTAAAGAAATTACTCATCAATTATGAATTTTAATATTTGTACACCAAAATACAAAACCAACTTGAAGAATTCAGTTCAGTGCAAACAAAAACTATAACAATTATTGATTCCCTTTTATATCCTGACAATAGAGAAAATCTCTTTATACTTTTACAATGATGGATAGACTATCAAGACCAGAAAAAACATTTCCTTAAAGCATTAATTTGAAAAAGCCCAGATTATTGCGTAACACTTTTGCTAATATTAAACAACAATAACAAAACAAAGGAGAATAAAAGCACAACACATCAAATTCCAAGCCATTAAGAATTTATTTGAAAACGTTTCAAAGAGGCATGACTCGGTATGAAACTTGTTGGGCCACTATGCTTTAAAACATCGAGCAAGAGCGAGACCCCGTCTCTACTAAAATATAGAAAGAAATGATCTGGACAACTAAAAATATATAGAAAAAAAAAAAATTAGCCGGGCATGGTGGCGCATGCCTGTAGTCCCAGCTACTCGGGAGGCT
>NW_012138080.1:6109956-6112618 GCF_000956105.1 Propithecus coquereli
AGTATATGATACTATGTTTAAATTTCTACACCTATCTTTGGATTTCATACAGCTTACAATTCTCAACAAGAATCTCCTCTATTAATATTTTCACATATTAATATTTGTTAAATCATTGGGTTTTATGTAAGTTAACATGATTATTTTTCATAATAGAAATATAAACAAGATCCTAATTAACATATCACTCTTTCTCTTTGAACATCTTGACACAGACATAAAATTGCTGAAATTTGGATCTGTAAGTTTCATGGGGTTTTTCTTATTGTTTTTATCTTTCACCATTGAATATTTGGTCTATCACCATCACTGTGTTTACTGAGCCAAGTACCTACAAGGACAAACAGCAAAGCTTCCTAGTCACTCCAGCTAAATCAATTAAGTTATTCACACATTTATCGAATATTTGCCAAAGCCCCCACTTTTGTTATAAACAAAAAGCAATCTTAAAATAAAAGCTTATTTTGTTTTGAAAAAAAGTCAGGGTTCTCAAATTCACTGTATTTCTTTGCAACTCTTGCTTTCCTTGCCTTCAACATTGTGTGGGTGGAGCAAAGAAACCAAGATATTCAGAACAAAATGTGAAGTCAAGGGAAATTTTCAGAAGCAATAAATTGTGAAAATCACTTAAACTTACTGTCAGAACACTCTTTTGTAGAGAAACATAAATAGAGGCAATTTAATATACTCCTGGCATCCAATGAAAAAATACTAGGCTCAGAATACCATAAATTCAGAGATCTTATTTGTTTAAACTAATCGGACTCTTTTTCATACAACTCAATAAACCGCAATTAAAACCAAATTTGATTTTAATCTTCAGTGTGGGGACCAAAAAAAACTCAAAACCATATTCGAATACACGTTTTGTCTAATTGCTCTTATTAATACCTTTTAAAAAAGATAACTTTATTTAAGGACTTAAATTCTTAACTCATGAAATATGTTATTCCCTTTCTTGTGATAATGAAATATTCTTCAGTAAATATTGATGTTAATAAATTTTCCAAGCCCATTAAATTTAAAGTTATATTGTATCTTGAAAAGCCCATTTTAAATGAACCATCCTATATTTCCAAACACTGCTGATTCTAGAATATGTAGAATACAGTCTACAATTGCTAGTATTGCTGATCCACAGATAGTCGCAGGAATTCCTTAAATGACAGAAGATTAAACTAGCTCCTTATAAGGTAATATATGTACTATGAAGTTTTCATACAAATCATTATCTCCCCAGAGACACAATGTAATTTTTGTTAGAAATTATTCTCAACTCTATTATATACTACAAAGAATTACTGTGGTGGCTGAAGTAGAGAGCTCCTCAATGATGTATCCCAATCGGCTCTATTACTTTTAATTTTAAAGTTTTAAACCATGTGTCTTTTGGATACACCATAGTTCAAATTCTTCCCAACTTCTCCCGCCTAATTTAAAATGACATGGCTCTCCTTCTCTACAACACATATATCAGACAATTTTTTTTTTGAGACGAGGTTTTGCTAAATTGCCCCGGCTAGTCTCGAACTCCTGCACTCAAGGGATCCTCCTACCTCGGCCACCCAAGTACCTGGGACTACAAGCACATACCACCATGCCCAGATCATATATCAGACATTTTTAACAAAAATGAAACTGAATATATAATAAATGCTCAGCAAACAACTACTGTTAATGTTATCATTATTCATTTGTAAAATATTCTGATATTTCAAGACCTATTTGATACTCCTTTTCCAATCAGAAAATCTTTCCTTATCCCTTAAATTGGGTATCATCTTTTTTGAGCTCCCATAGTTTGTCTGCAATTCTTTTATATTACAGTTACATATGACCTTATGCTACCTCCTATAAAGCTGAACAGTCTTCCAAGGGAAATCTTGCTCATTTTGCAGCACTTAATATTGAAGGAATAAAGGAAAGGATGATATTTTTAAAATGTTTGTTAAATTAGGTCTTACGGAATCTTCATTTTAATTTGATGGATAAAAAAGCATAAATATTTCTATGGTATCAAGAGATATAGAAGAAAAAAAAAATTTCTTAAAGACTGTAGAGTGTTAAAGCCCTTAGAGAATAGATGTACTCACATACACATTCATATAACGTAAGAAATAGGAGCTATCTAAATGATTGTATTAGAGACTGTAATGTATTGTTTTCTACTTCATTTCAAAATTTTGGTGTTAACAAGAAAAAGTAACTGCACAATGGGTATCTTATTTTCCTTTTTGGTAAGAACTGAGTTTTCATTTTCAGACTAAAATCAGTTACAGAAATCAACATGTAAAGCCTCTGTTAATGCCCCCCCACCCCATAACCCCTTATTCCTACTCTCTCTCTCCCCAAGGCCCTGAGTGTCTAGGAGAGGATCTTAGTTTTTGTGGTTCTTTATCAATTTCTTGGGCTAAAAGTCCAACCTGCTTAAGACATTAAAGAACTAGCTATCAACAAATTTGATTACTAAAGCTAACAGGAAAAGTAATAATATGGTATTTGTTAAAGTAGCAGCAAGTTTTAAATTCTGATACATTCTCAAAGTTCTCTGAGGTTGAAAACTCCTAGCAATTCCCATTTATTTATTGCTTTAAAATAGTAATGTGGAAGTTAATTCATACAAACCTCAAATTAGCACTAAATACTAAATAAGAAAACAAAC
>NW_012138080.1:6113511-6137504 GCF_000956105.1 Propithecus coquereli
AAATAAATAAATAAATAAATAAATAAAAAGACGGTCACTCCAGCTATATATGACATTGTGAGGATTTAGGGGGCTAAGGGGACTGAAGCCATCTTATGCTCATGTAGGGATGAATTAGACAACAGTGCTAAGAAATGTACAGAAATTGAATCTTGATAACATTATTTGAGCCTTGGGTGGAGCCATTCTTGAAGCTACACCTATCCTGGACCGATTTATACAAACCAATACATTTCCTTTTCCCCTTTAAGCCTGTTTGAGTTTAGTTTCTGTCACAATAGAAAGAGTCTTAACTGATAAAACAACTATTTCAAGTGTGTTTGTTCCCCCAAAAGTAAATACACTACGTCACAGAATTCAGTTCCAAAAACAAGGTAAAACCAGATCTACTCACAAATGATTCTGGCTTTTCAAAGTCTGCTCTCCTCTTAAAGACTACACATTGCCTTCATACTGTGTTAATACAAAGGAAATTCTTTTGCTACAAAGGAATAAAAAACTATTAATAACAATGAAAAAAAGAAAATAACAAGTAATGGGGAACAAGGTGGGGGGAGAACAAATTATCTACAGAAGCTTTAAACAGCAACTAGATGTGCTTTTTATTTTTACTAAAGGCCTAAATTACTGTCAGAGACTAAAGTTTATAAAATTAAGTAGATTCGACCACACACAGAATCTAATACTAAGACATCGAAATACTAAAATCAAAGTTTCTATTCAAAATGCAGCTGATAAAAATTAGAATTCACAAAAAAAATTTCTTGGGAGATTGAAATATCTTGGACTTTTAAAAGTAGGCAAATAACTACATAATTTCAAAAGAGGTGATAATCATATTCACAAAAATTCTTGATTTTAAGCACACTATATAGTTATGACATGCCATTGAGTCCCCAAGTAATTCTGAAAATGTTTAGCAAAAGAAGATTTAACAGAATAAGTAAATCACAACTAAAGTCACTATAAGGGTAATGTAAAACTATTAATAATACTTCCACTTTCTAGGGATTTTGGCAACTGCTAACAAGAAAGGGAGAAAAACAACACACATAGATTAAAGTAGATGTATAATTAAGATGTATATTCTTGTGCTTCCAAGATCATATTAAAGTGAGCTTTTACTTGCATATTTTAGAGCTCCTAAATTTTAAGCACCAGGTGTGAGTGCTATAATGAATTAGAATACTCTTATGATCACAATGAGAGCATTAATACAGAGTCTGCATGCAAAAGGATGAGATAAATTATAGATTTACTTATTCTGTTAAATCTTCTTTTGCTAAACATTTTCAGAATTACTTGGGGACTCAATGGCATGTCATAACTATATAGTGTGCTTAAAATCAAGAATTTTTGTGAATATGATTAACTATCACCTCTTTTGAAATTATGCAGTTATTTGCCTACTTTTAAAAGAGTGGTTAAGGGAATTCTGGAGTCAAACTGTCTATCTCTGACTCCTGGCATCATTGTTTAATAGCTATGGGACTCGGACCAACTTCACTGAGGCTCAATTTCCTTACCTGTAAATCTAAGGTAATAAATAACAATAATAACTAACATATATGCAGTGTTTATCACAAGTGCTAGGCATTTTTCAAAGAGCTTTACATATTAATTCTTTAACTCCTAATAATGTTCTTAGGAGATAAACAACATTATCATCTCTATTTTATATGGGAGGAAACTGAGACCCAGATCAGTTTGGTAAATTGCCTGAGGTCATACAACTAATAGGTGGTGGGGCTGACATTTGGGATGGGAACCTGAGAAGTCTTGCTTAAGAGCCTATACTTGAAATCATTACACCCTATTATCTTGCAATAATATAATATTACCTACCTCAAAGGATTGTTATGAACAAGACATTAAACAAATGTTTAATACACAGCAGTGGCTCAATACAGGTACAATGTTGGAGTTCTTTTGACAGTCAATTTCTCTTTACCTGAATATTTATATTATCAATTATTTAGAAATGACTACTTTAGTATGGAAACTATTTCCTGCTAAAGAGAATTTTCTGGGAAGGGGACAATGTTGGAAATTCACTTTTATTAAGGGTAATAAATCACTTCAAAAATTTCTGTTCTTGTATCTGGTACTCTTGAGGCTACCATGAGTTGGAACCTGGGCATCGGAATTTGAGGTACTTTTGAGACATCCATGGGGAGAGTTAGAAACAAATATACACAATTTTCCCTCAGTATCCACAGGGCTTTGGTTCTAAGACTGCCCCCATACCAAAATCTGCAGATGCTTAAATCTCTTATGTAAAATGGTGTGGTATTTGCATATAACCTACCTACATTCTCTTGTATACTTTAAATCATCTCTAGATTACTTACATTACCTCATGCAATGTAAATGCTATACAAAATAGTTGTTATACTGTATTTTAAATGTATATTATTTCTATTGTTATATTGTTATTTTTCATCATGTTTTTTTCCTAATATTTTCCATCCATGGTTAGTTGAATACTCAGGTGCAGAGCCCGCAGATACAGAGGGCAGACCACATTTGGGAAACCAAGGCAGAAATGATGTATTTCGTTGCAAGTAGACAGTGAAACATTAACCTCCATGAAGACTGAAGGAGGCAGAACAGATATAGAAAGAAAAATAGAGGCCTTTTTGACTATGGTAAGTTTGAAGAATTTGAGTTAATATGTCTAATAAGCAGTTGAAAATTTAAGTGAGGCACACAGGAGGAGGTCCTGAGCTGGGGAACAGATCTTGCCCTCTCGTTTTTCTCTTTCTACCAAACCAAGTCAGGATGCCAATAAGAATAATAAAAATAGGCCGTGCACGGTGGCTCACGCCTGTAATCCTAGCACTCTGGGAGGCCGAGGCAGGTGGATTGTTTGAGCTCAGGAGTTCGAACCAGCCTGAGCAAGAGCGAGACCCCGTCTCTACTAAAAATAGAAAGAAATTAATCAGACAACTAAAAATATATAGAAAAAATTAGCCGAGCATGGTGGCGCATGCCTGTAATCCCAGCTACTCGGGAGGCTGAGGCAGAAGGATCACTTGAGCCAAGGAGTTTGAGGTTGCTGGGAGCTAGGCTGACATCACGGCACTCACTCTAGCCTGGGCAAAAGAGTGAGACTCTGTCTCAAAAAAAAAAAAAAAAAAAAAAAAAAAAAAAAAAAAAAACTCACCATTTTTGAGTACCTGCCTTATGCTTGACATTGTGATGAGGGCTTTATATATTCTATTTCTTTTAAAAACCTTACTAGGAAGGTACAGGTTGAGCATCCTCTAATCCAAAAATCCAAAATTCAAAATGCTACAAAATCTAAAACTTTTAGAGTGCTGACATCATGCTCAAAGAAAATGTTCCTTAGAATATAATGCGAATATTTCAAAATTCAAAAAAATCCAAAATATGAAATACTTTTGGTCCCAAGCTTTTTGGATAAGGGATACTCAACTTGTACGCAGAGCCTTGAGAGGTTACTCAGTCAACTTGCCCAAGGCAACAGAGCTGCTAATACAATTTTCTTCTAATCCAAGACTCTTTCTATTATACTACCATACCTCTACCTTGAATGACAGCCTATATCAAATTCATTCTGGAAAGGGAAAAACAGCAAAACTAAAGGAGCTCTCAGACTGAGAAAATAGGGAATAAGTCTAGAAATAAGAGGCTTCAAAAAGAACAAGTTTAATGGTGATGTGAAAGGGTTGGACAGAAAGAAGTGAAGATTTAAAGACCTTCCAAGGGAAATCACCTAGTACTTTTGTAAGTAAAGTGTGGTCCATGGCCCACAGCAGCAGCACATCTAGGAATCTGTTAAAAATGAAGAATCTCAATCCCAACCCAGCCTTACTAAATCAGAATATGCATTTTAGTATGACACTCAGATAATTCGTAAATGACATTAATGTCTGAGAAGCAATGGTCTAAAATACCATTACATAAATGAAGACACTAACCAGATTAAAAAACGTTTTGCAGAGCTAGAACTCAGCCCTCTTATCTCTCAGTCTAGCATTTGTTCTGCTTCAATATGTGCCCTCCAACAAACACATCACTTTGAATTTCACTAACCTGAGGTTTGTACCATAGAACATTTAGAACTTGAAATGAGTTTAAATCAAATTAGCATTAATCATTTTGATTTGCCTTCATTCCATTTGGAATTTTAAGTGCCCCCATGAATTTTCTTCAATCATTTGTTTTTAACATCACTACATGAAGCATAAGCATGCTATCCATGACTGCAAAGAATTTTTCTTAAATTCGTACAGTAAGTTTCAACTCTGAACACTCAATGTGAAGAGACAGTATAGACTAAGAAAGTACAGAAAGACTTTCCACAGGCAAATTATTTAAAGTAATGGAATCATGGAGTTGGAAGAGACCTTATATGGTTGAAATGACAAATATTACAGATTTCATCGAGAATGCCAATTATATATACAGGTTCTGACACTGCTGTTATCAAAAAGCAGTCTGAAGCTGGTCTGGGATCAGCCATTAGCTATATCTGCCATGGGCTGGTTACAAAGAAGGCATAAGTACTATAGAATTGCTGACCTTGTAAAGATAAATTAAGGCCTAGAGAGGTTAAATGAAATATATGAGGTCACATACTGAATAAACGAACCAGAACTCTAGGTCCCCTAACTTCTGCTATAGTGGTTATTATCCTGTATCATACTGTCTCTCTTCTCTGATACATGTAATCAATAAAAAATATAAAATCCTTTTCATGTAAAAGACAATAAAAATCAAATCAATTGAAAATTAACTGGGTCCACCTCAGAAGGTTTTATTAGGTATTACAGGATTTGCAATCTATAATAAGGACATATATATTAGTACATTCAAAGATTTAAATGAGGCCCACAGCCTCTAGGTTGTACCACTGTGATCAGTGAATGATCTCTGACTCAGATTGTTTTCTGACAATTTCACTTCATGGTGAGTTTTTCCATATGACAATTCTTCTTTAGAGTTTAGACATGATGACTCAGGGCACCTTAGATGCTATGAAGGAGCTTTCAATATAAGGGGTAGGAGGAAAATGAGGGGGCCTACTGAATCATTAACAGCCTACTCAGTTCTGAAACTTAGCAAATCCTTTTTGGAAGCCATTTTAAAATCAGCTTTAGGAGACAAATTTTGGCTAAAGCCTTAAAAGAGTAGTCTTTAAGAGTGGAACTATATCAAATGAACTGACATGCCATTTCTAAAAGAGACACAACCAAGAAGCTTTTTTAGCAAAATGTGATTTTCTTTTTGTTGAATAAATGTCGGTGATGAATTAAAAAAAAAAAGTCGTATATCACTAAAGTCACAGATATATCTGCTCCATGTTCGAAAGTTTAGAAGCCTACCTCAAAATTTATCCTGCCTCCTTTGGTGAGCTAGATAGGACTAGTTCACATCCTGAATCATCCTATTTTAAATAAAAATTATAGTAAAGCAATAAGTATATTTAAAAAGCTTTCTGATACATTAAATTGCCTATAGGACTGGTTTCTAACTAAAAGCAGCCACTACTTTACAAAAGACACATGTATAACACATTCTCACAAATGATAAACTTTAACTAGATTTGTAATTTGGATGTTTTGGTCCTTTGATGGTAAATTTAAAAAATAGTAGTGAAAAACAATTCAAAGAGAAATCCATCATGTTAACTGTAGGCTAAAATTAAAGAAAATCAGCTTTTAGTGCTTCTAGTACATGCAGTTCATTAAATCTGGCATAAGCCCAGAGAAACATGAAGTACTATGGATAGTATCTGCCAAGAACCAAGAATACAAACTTAAGGCTTTGAAGAACAAACAAAAGCACCTTCAACTGTTTTCACTTATTGTTAAAAAATAAAATGAAGCTTAATTGTGCCTTCTAAAGATTAAGTTTAATGCTATGTTGAGCACTACAATGAGTAACTAGCAAAAAATTAGGGCCTATCACTTCATAATTCATTCTTGTAGAAGGAAGAAGTTATAAACTTTTTACATTACTGATTTTTTAATCTGTTGCTCTTGACTGTCAAAAAGAACCTCAACAGAAGTCCAGACTGTTTTCCCCTAAGGCCATGTATGATTAACTATTGTTGCAGTAATGATGAAGTCCCTAATTGTTTGACATTTTTGGAAAAGACAACGAACACCAAGAACTCTAAATAGCTTTTGTAATTCTACTAGACTATTAATTCTACTATCAAACTTTGCTAATTTAGGTAAATAGGCTCTGGATGGACACAGGATTAACTCGCAAAGCTTTCAAATTAATGAATCTATTATTGTTTCCTACATCACTGAGTTAAAAAAAAAAGTATTATATCCTAAGATCACATAGTTATCTCTTAGTGTCTAGCTAATAGAATGTACCATCTCCACCAGAACAACTATCGAAAACAGGCAAGGAAAGTTTAAAAAGAAGATTAAGCAAAGTACAACTTGAAAAAGTATATTATACCTGCCATCCACATGTTATTTCTTTGGGTCCTTAATTCTTTCCAAGTCTACTTTACAAGTATAAAAATGGCAGACAAACATAGAAAACACTGTGGAAGAGCAATAGAAATGACCAAAGCTGGTAAAGGATGAGTGGCAGAGACCTCATCTCTACAAAGAACAGAAAAACTAGCCAGGAGGTGTGGTGGTATGCACCTGTAGTCTCGGCTACTTGGGAGGTTGAGGCAGGAGAATCGCCTGGGCCCAGGAGTTTGAGGTTGCAGTGAGCTATGAACATGCCACTGCACTCTATGCACTCTAGCCTAGGTAACAGAGTGAGACCCTGTCTCAAAAAAAAAAAAAAAAGAAAGAAAAACAAATTACAAAGCTTAAGTAAAATAGATTGAAATTTTCAAATAATTCTTAATTATTGCTAATCATTATTATTATTTCCAAAATTAAGTATAGGTTTTACCATGGTCATAATGTTTAAGTGAACATGAAATATAAAATGTCCCTTTTGCAGAGCAATTTCTTTTCTTTAAATGGAAACTGTACTATTCTATTCTCTACTTAATTTATACATTTGGGTCTTATGGTCATGTTTATTATTGTGTGAGAATCAATTTCTTTCTTTCTTTCTTTCTTTCTTTCTCCTGTTCCCTTCCCCTCTTTCTCTTCTATTGTAAGTTATTTATTTCACAAAAGTGGAAATGAAAAACAGTTCATAATCCTACCACTAAATCAACAGATTGAAAGCTATTTCTAAAATAAGCCCCACATCAGTATGGTCACATCACAGAATTTCAAAGTCCTTTATGGAAAACTACTGCCACTTTTATTTTACAGATGAATCAAAGACAGTTTCTAAAAGACTTACAGAGTTAATGGAAAGTCCAGGAATCAAACATAGGCTCTGTGTTCCATGCTAATACACATTAAATATTCCAGTGCAGTAGCTCACTCCTGATGGTGTGTGCAGTATATGAAGAAAGCTATCTATCTACACATACACATGCATATATATATACATACACACCAAAAGGATAAAAAACTGAGTGAATTAAAGAACTAGACTCCTAACAATTTACTGAAACTGTTCAAAATAGTAAGCTTTGTTAAAATATTCCTTAAACAGTTATATACTTATACTTTTAATGGTGACTACATAATTTACTACACAATAAAAGTTCATAAATTCTACTTAATGCCATTAAATTCTAAATATTTTTGGTTAAAAATACACAGGAAAACTTTATGTTCCCCCACAATTACGCATAACTAGAAAAACAATGGTCTTCTTTATTCAAAATTATCAGTAAACATCATTGAAATAAGTTTAGTTTTTCAGGTTAGAAAAATTATCCCTATAAAAAATGAAGTAGCATAATTGTTCAAAACTAGTAATCCTACAAGTATATTGTCCTATGAGTAGACTTTTAAAAAATCCACATTTATCGAGGTTTTTTTGGCATTTAAACATTTGGATGAGATCCAATTTTTTTCTATACTTTTAATAACAAAGATTAAAAAACAGTTCTTTATAGTAAATCAGCATGTTCTCAAAACGATTACTAATCTGAGAAATGAAGCATGAATACAACAAGACCTGTGAGCCAAATTCATCTCTTAACACTAAATGTGTATTAGTCTTTTAGTTCCTCAAGTGTATGCCATAGCAACAGGAAAGTTACACAATTTCACTACATTTTTAAATGTCATCCCTTTAGTTTTGAATGCATGATATACATGAAACTTACCTGCAATGACTGTTTTGAGTACTCAAGTATGAAGAAATGTACACGGTCTTGTGTGTATATGTGTGTATTTTAATGTATTAGACAGAACTTAAATATCCCAGTGAGTGTAGTGCCTTCCATACTAGTCACTCTAAGGTTATACCCTTGTCCCAAATGATGCTACAATTGTCCACAACATTACTAAAACTCCACTTTAGTCTATAGGTGGATATGATTTTTAGAAACGGTAATTGCCTTCTCATAATAGATCTGATTTTTAGAAAATGCCTCAAGTTATTTCCTATTTTCTGTCAAAATCCTTTCTGAGTCATATCTGATAAATAAAACGAATTATCATGTGGCTAATAACCCTTTTCCTTAAAAATAAGGAGCAAATACAAAGTAATGAGCTATTTTCATGTGTGGTTCTAAAACTGGTTTAGAAGGCAATTTAAAAAAAATGTAGTTCTAAAAATATTGAGTAATGCTAGTGTTGTTGAATTCTTGTATAGCTTTCATGGTGACTAAAGCAGAAAACTTATTTTAGATAAGTGTATAAAATATTTTTACTTTAAAGCAAGGATGGACAACTGACCCTATACAATCTAGTCTCCTCTACTCTTACTCTGCCATTCTAACTTTATCTTCTGCTACTTGCTCTCCCTCTGACCCAGCCATTCTAGTATTCTTGTATTAACAGTTGCTTACAGTCTAGGCAGGCTCCCACCTCAGGGCTACTGTACTTGCTGTTCCCTCTGTCTGTAATATTTTGCTCCAAGATTACCTGCAAGGCTTGCTCTCTCACCTCCTTTAAGTCTTCATTCAAATATTTATCACCATCTCAATGAGGCCTTTTCTGACTATCCTTTAAAACTACATCCTTCCTCCATCTCATACTCCTAACCCATATATTCCCTCTTCCCCTTTCCTGCTGTGTGTGTATGTGTGTAAAACCGTTTATTATGGAAAATTTCAAACATATACAAAAATATAATGTAAGAAATCTCATGTATCCATATGGCATCTACCTTCAACAATTTTCAGTATATGGCCAATTTTGTTTCATCTATGTTCTTCTCTCTACCAAATTAAAGCAAATAATCTAGACATCATATTTTAATTTGTAAATACTTTATTCTATATCTCTAAAAGGTAAGGACTTTTTTTTTTTAAGTACATTATCACACATAAAAACCTGACAAATCCTTTTCATTAAATATCCAGTGTCCAAATTTTCCCAATTTTGCATAAATGTCTCTTTACAGTAGATTTGTCCAAAGCAGGATCTAACTAAGGTTCACACATTGCATTTGGTAGATAAGCCTCTTAAGTCTCTTTTAATCTTATAGTTCTCCCTCCCTCTCTTATTTCTTGCTATTTATTTTTTGAAGAAATCAGGTCATTTTATCTTAAAACAAAAATATTTTACTTATTTATTTTATTGTCTGTATCATGTTATTAGAATGTAAACACCATGAAGGCGGAGATTTTAGTCTGTGAGATATCAGCAACTAGACCTGTACCTGACATATAAAAGGCATCCAAGAAATACTTACTGAATGAATATTTGGCATTCATGCCAAAAGTTGACTGCCCACCCAATAGCAGAAACTGCTAATCACAGCACTCCTTCCTGCTAAGCCTGAACTAGGACTCCCAGTTTTCTAAGCATAGCACTCCAGGCAGCCACCACCAAGCAATCAGATTTGGTACCCAAGGTGAAATCTCTATGCTGTCCCTGCTTTAGCCCACACCAAAAACGTACTTCTATCTCCAAAACAGATTTCAATGTACCTTGTATACTGAAATTTAGCATGATAAATTACTGACTGTGTTTCCTGTCAAATATGTTTAACATTTCTTAGCTTATTTTAGACAGTTTAGGGGAAAAAGCAAACTGTAGCCAAAAAAATAACAGAAAAAGAAACCGCAGAAGATGGTGGGAAACTGGGGGTACTACATATTTTTAGAATTAGCAACATCCCAAGAGGTTCATTATAAAATAAAAATCAGCAACAAATTCTTTAAAAAGGAAGTAAATTACATGTGATTGAATTAATTTTTAAAAAACTACATGAATGGTCAAGATTAACTGGAAGACGATGACAGATGTCAGGATTTTCTCATTTATAGACATCAGCAACACACTCTATTTTTATGTAAATGGTAGTTAGAGGTATAAAAGTATTAGAGGGTGATACAAGAGTACTATATACAAACTCATTTCTCTGAAATGGTATTTATTACAGCAAAAAGAATCTAAAACATCTTGTAAAACATTCTGAAAAAAATCATCAGTTCTTAGAATCATTACAATTCATTTCTCCTAAATTACCAGATGAAGCTCTTTTTCTCTAAGCTTATTTCTAAAGGTAGCTATGCTAAATTGAAAGGCTCCAATCAGATGTTTATGTTTTGATTACTTTTTTCCTATTAAAAAAGAGAGAAAATGAGAAATTTCCTGACACTCAAGAAATCTTGTACTTTCTCTTTATTACTTGTAAATTCATTAAGCAACAACAATTATTTAGGACCTACTGAGTATACTATATTAAGCAGTTATTTTCAATCTTTGAAGGAGAAAAAAGAATGATCTATTCAAGGTAATGTGAAAAAAAAGCCAGTGGCAGAACTTGAAATCATATCCAGGTTTTTCATTGACCAATATTTTGTGTCTTGAGTTTCCCACACATTAGACTGGGGAAAACTTTCTCTGGCAGAGGTCAAAAATTAACTAAGAAAACATCAATAAACCCCCAACTACTACAAGTGTAAAAAACATCTTTAACAACCCAAATCCCTTGAAAGAATTATTTCTATTTACTTTTCCTGTGTAATATATTCAGAGGGAATCTGGAAAAGATGGCTAGAAATCTATAAACAGAAAGTGTTAAGTGGAATTCACTGTTTATAGACTTCAACTAGAATTGTGTGCTTTATACATAAATGCTGCCGCGAATCTTCAATATTGTACTTTAAAAACATCTTCATCAGGTTTTCTTCCTTCTTTCTTTCCACTGGCTCTTAAATATGCTTTATTTTCCTCAGTTAAAACAAATAAATGTAACTTTAAGAATAACACATTTTTCCCAAAAACTCCTAAAACCACCTCAGTGACATCATTTATTGGTCATTATGAAAGTTTAATAATATATACAGTTAGATCTCCTCATAAAATAATCCATATAAGCCTTTTTGACTTAACAAATACTAGGATAGGTCTACAATGATGTACAGTGGTAAAATGTACATGCATATAAGATAGTTCTCAATTCTAAGTCTTTTGGCTTAAAACTTTTATCAGCTATAGAAACTTCTGTCTAAAAACATTAGCTGTTCACAAAGTGTAACTACTATAGTCCCTATCACCTGACCTACTGGACAATCACAATAAGGCATATTCTGAAATGACAGAACTCTTAAAATACAGAATTCTTAAAAACCTGAAAGGAAGCTGAAACTAAGTCAAATGGAAACATCCTTAGGCTTCCCCTTGAAACATGCCTCAGTATCATTCAGCAGTATTAGACTCAGTTTCCTGCCCCGTACTTTTCTGTCATTTCCTTAAGGGGTCTTAAAGGAATTAGGAAACCTGCAAAGCCAGACTTTGCCGGTCAACACTGACTTCTGCCTTTGGACTCCAGTGATTGACGGAAGACAATGATAGTAGCTTCCTGAAAGTACAAATGCCTCAGGTAAATCTGCTTTGCAAATACTATAGAAAAAGTTCAACTTAACCAACTGTAAGGATACTTAAATGCCAATTTTAAGGAAAGCATGAATCCTTCCCCCTCCCCAAAATCTGCGATTGAGGCAAATTTCCAGCTTATTTTTTTCAAGTCAATACATACTACTATTACATTATAGCATTTCTACCATGTTCATAAAAACCTAGGTGATAGTTTCCTCTATAAAAACCATAAATTTATTAGATGAAGCAAATGTAACCACTTCACTATATGCAACTTTCCACACACTTAACTGTTTTATTTTCCAACTATTTGTTTTAAACTGAAGATTTCTATTAACATACTACAGAAAGGGGACAGGTTAGAGGCTTGGGAAAAATAACAAACATCTCGTTTTCATCTTCTGATGCAACCACCAGAACGTAAAATCAGGGGCGTGGGGGGGGGGGGCAACCACACAATACAAAATTAAAGAGAATTTAGGATAAGTGAAAGTATTCACTGTTACTACAGCTCCGATCATTATTCACCTTAGGAAAGAACTAGAAGTGATGCTTGATTTAAAATTTGGTACCAAATAAATAAAATCTACCAAAATAAATAAAATGGACCTCAGAGTTAAGTATTTTTCTCCAGTAGAGGTTGTTTGTGTAAATAAAAAACATAATGAATTCATATGCTGTATTTGTACAATAAAGACAATGTTTGGGACATACAAATCTGATCATTCTGAGGAAATATTTTTTGTTAGCCATAAAGAAAATGTTACCATAAATTGAAACAGAACTGAAGAAACTAAACCTTCTCCACAATTCAAAAATTTAAATGCATCCTACTTTGCAAATTGAATGATAAATTCATTTCTCCTGAAGTATTAAGAGTAACACATATTCAGTGCAGAAAAAGACAATGCCATTTCTGAAACAAAAGATCACTTGCTATGAAAACAAAATAACATTTTGCAGAGTAAGAACAAGTAAACAGCCTTTGAACCGAAACAAATACACTTAAAGCTTCAGTTCTTAGCACAACCAGCACCTGATGGATAAAGTGCTCAATAATATTTGTTGATACACTGTTTGATGATCAATAGATTGTTGGTGCTGTTAAAACGAAGACACATTTCCTTGGGTGTAGTGATTAAAATCTGTTAAATGCGCATTAAAAAAAAAACCTCTGCCCTCTGTCTCTATCATTGCTCTCTTGCTTTCTAAGAGACCTGCACGTATAAAAATAAAAGTAGATGGTGAGATGAGTTTATGATTTATAGCATTTTCCCCACTCGGAGTATTTTTCAAGAAGTCTTTTGAGGTTTTCTAAGATTCAAACACTATGTAAGAAGAATTATCGTTTGAACTACGTAACAATTCCCCAGACTTCTTTTAGACTTCAGTTAACCTGTAAGTAAAATGAGCATCTTTAACTTTTCCACGGGGCACTGGAGAACGAGTTCTTACTCATAAATGCTTTCAGATGCAGGCGCGGCAGAAGATCAAGCATATCCATGAATTAGAGAGCGTTTCCGTACCTCAGTTTACCCCCTTAGGGGAAAAGGACGTACTAACTTGCTTCGTAGGGGCCCCAGAGGTGAAATTAGTGTTTTTAAAATGCTCTGTGATCCCAAGATGAAAGGAAATGTGAGAGACACGCAGAGGTGATGACAATAATCATAACAATAAAAAGAATGACTAACTTGGAAGTCTGCATTATGTAAGGAGGGAGAAAGAAGTTATCAGATTCGCACAAACAAAAGAAAAACCCACCGCCCCCTTTGTTTCTCTTTCATTTTCCTCTCCCTCCCCGCCACCGGCAATGCCTCCCTAGCCAAGGAGTAGAGCGCGGCCCGCCAGGCGGCCGGGCGCCGGGCGCGGGGAGTGGGGCTCGGAGTTGGCCGCCGCGCGCCCCGCTCCCAGGCGGCGGGGGAGGCCGCGCCGGGCCGGCTCCTGACAAAGGCGCTTCCTCCTGCGAGGGCGCGGGATGGAGGCGCCGCAAACTCCGCTCCCCACCGCCTCCCGGCGCGGCGCGGGGGCGCGCAGGCGGGCGGGGAGAGCCGGCTGGCTGGCCGCCGGGGGAAGCCGCCTAGGAAGTTGCGCGCCCGCCTTCCCAGCACCCCTCGTCGCCCCCGCCGCGATCCCTCCCGCCGCGCAGCGCGGCCACACTCACCGGACAATTGCTGGTGGCCGGGATCCCAGCACAGCCCCCGAAACCCGGAGCGAGAGGGTGAAGTGTGCGCGCGGGGAGCACGAGCAGACAGCGCAGCGTGCTGCCGCCGCCTTCCTCGCCAGCCGGCCAAGCCCGGCGAGGGGAAGTTGACCGCGGAGCCGAGCGCTGAGGAGCCGCGGACGGAGGGAGAGGCGCGGGGGCCGCTTTGTGGTACGCTCCCGGAGGGCTCGAGACAAATTCGATCGCGCCGCACGGCTGGTGCTGCTGCTGGTGGAGGCGGCGAAGGCGCCCCCCGACGGTCCCTCCGCCTCACACCGCCTCTGGGTCACTGACACACACTAGAAGGCAGGGGAGGGACAGGCAAGAGGGCGGGGCCTGAGGGAGGGGACGGGGAAGGGCCACAGAGGGAGGCGGTGCCGCGGTACCAGAGGGCTCTTGGGAATTGTAGTTCTCCGACTGAAGAAAAAAGAGTTACATTGTTATGGAGAACCTGGCGCGCTCGCTCTGCACTGCGCATGCTCGGATGAGAGGTTCGTGACCCCCCCCAGCCCCCACCGTTACCATGGTCACCGACACACTAAGCGAGCGTGTTCAGCGCTGCTGTTGCAGGAACAAGGGCGGTCTTGTATAATGTTGCTGCTGGGGAAGGGCCCTCAGCCTGTCCTTCCTACTTCGCTCCACCCCCAACTCCTAGCCTCACCACTCGCAAGTGCCCAGTGAAATCTGACGTCCTCCCACTATTTCAGCCTTCCCTGAGGTTTAATTTATCTTCCGTAAATCCTAAATTACAAATACCCCTTTCCCTCGCTTCCCTTAAGTGAGTCCTCTCTGTCTAAATTCAAGTCTCTTTACCTAAGACTTACTGAAATGTAGTTGCTTCCAGTAATTTAACAATTAGGTTATAAAACTGTTAGGAACATCACCACTATCAAAATACCATTATTAATTTCTTTGCTCAGTTAGTCACATCTAACTTTAAGACTGCAAAAGTAAAGTTCAGCATCCCTATATTTTATGGGATCAGTGTAAAATAATCCAGATTTGTTCATTTTGAGGCCTATAATTTTTAAGACATACACATTTCATAAAGTACCTATGAGTTCAAAAGATAAGTGGAAAGTGGAAAGTTCACCGTATGTATTGGTCGACTTTGATTTGGCAATAAGAGAAGTCTGAACCAAGGTCTGAGTATGTTGTTGGGCTAGTCAGCTAAGTCTACACCCATACTGGGCAACCAAGTGGTGGTGAGGAGGGTGGGGAAAGGCAAGACACATTACTGGTTCTCCAGAGGGCTAAAGGCAACCTGTCCCAAGTTCTTTTGTTTTCCTTCTCTGCCTACCTAGAACCCCACACCCTGGAAGAAAAAGATTAATTCTTAGGAATCAGACATATTTAGAACAGGGAAAGTCAAGGTTTTCAAATAGAGTCTCAAGATCAGAAACCCTTAAATCTGCAGACCACATAATGATACACTCATTCAAAAAATACTTACTGAGTGTCTGCTATGTGCCAGGCACTGCATTAGGCCCCAGAAATAGAGATATAAGCATGTAAAAGAAACCTTGTTTTCAAAGTGTTTACTGTGCAAAGGAGACAGGTAAATAGACTTTGTGTGATAACTATTATATTGGGAAAGTACACAGCTACCTCAGACTCAGGCAAGGTCAGGAAATGCTTGAAAGATCACTTGAACTGGAGATGACTAGAAGTTAGTGTGTTTGTGTATTTTGGTGGGTGAGAACATCGGGGTGGGGGTGGAGAGAGCAGCAAGTGCAAAGACCTAGAGACATGAGACCGAAGGGTATTTTGGTTCAGCATAGTTCAGCATTGCTAGTGGTAGAATGGCATTGAGGGGAGTGGCAAGAGTAGACACAGAAAAGGTAAGGGAAACAGCTTAAATCGTGAAAAATTTTGTACAATATGCTAAGGAACATGGACTTTTTTTTCTGGAAGCAATGGGAAGTCACACCAGCATTGTAAGCAGATGAAATTTTGATAAGATGTGTATTTTAGAAAGATCACTCTGTGGAGTGCAGAATGTATGGGGCCTATTACAGTACTACTAAAAAAAAAAAAAACAATGAGAGACTGAACTAAGTCACTGGCAGTAGCAGGAGGCAAAACTGACGGTAATCAGATAGTAGTTAGGGGATAGAATTAATAGAACCTAGTGATTAATTGCCTATGTCTGGGTGTGAGGGTGAAGGAAAGTTATGAATTATGATGCTTTGGGTTACAAGCAGCAGAAAACCTAACTGTAACTGGCTTAACCAATAAAGGAGATTTATTGACCCACCTAGCTAGGAAGTTCTGGAAAAAGGCAAGCTACAGGGATGATTGATTGAATAACTCAGCGATGTCATTAAAGGCATGTTTTTTTTCTTCCCTTGTTTTCATTGCTTTTTCTTCCTTAGTATTAGCTTTATGATCAAATAACAGTTGCCAACAACTGTGGCTGTAAGTTTCACCATCTAGGTCCAAGAAGAGATAAGAAGAATCACTTTTGGAAGCTCTTTTGTAAAGAGAAAACTCCTTTTCCAGAAGCCTCAATAATTGAGTCATACGTCCATAAATACAGTAAAAATGGTGGCCAGGAGATGGCATAAGGCTAATTATTAATAGGATGAAGACATATACCTGCCACTAGAGCCACAGGAGTCAGCTTCCCCGAAAGCTGTGATGAGGAAGTATGGATCCCAGTGAAAATTGAGTTGATTACCCAGCAAAAGAAGAATGGAGGCTGAGAAGGAGACCACAATATCTACCACAAGGAAGAAGCCAAGGATGTCTCCCAGGTTTCTGGCTTGTGTGATTATGAGCTAGTGATGCCATTCACTGGGTTAGGGAATACAGGAAATTGAACAACTTTTGAAGGGGAATTTGATTACTTCACTTTGGATATGTTGAGTTTGAGATGACTTTGGGATATCTAGGTGGAGAAGTGGGCAGTTATATATATGACTCTTGGGCTCTGGAGAGAGATCAGGGCAGCAGAAGATATAATTGGAATATACCATCATATAGATGGTTGTTGAAATTATGGGAATGGATGACATCACCCAGGGAGAGTATGCACTGCAGAAAAGGAGTAGTCAATAATAGCACTTTGGAGAACACCAGCACTTAAGGAGCAGGCAGGAAGATCATGAAAATGCCTGGGAAATAGCAAGAGAATTAGGACACATGAAGAAGCAGGAAAACATAATCTATAACCAGGACAAAAGTCAGTCAACATAAAACCACAAAAGACAGAGATGATAGAATTAACAGTCAGCAACATTAAAACAATTATGATAAATACACACCATATGCTGAAAAAGAGAAATTAAAGATATAAAAAATGGAATTTCTAGAAATTAAAATTATAACTTCTGAAATAAAAATTTCACTAGATGAGAGTAACACTCAGAGGCAGATTAGACACTGAGCAAATTACATACTCAGAAGAAATGATTGGTATACTTGAAGACATAACAGTAGAATTTAGGCAAAATAAAGCACACAAAGACAAAAAGAACCCAAACCCCCCAAAATCACAGCCTCAGTGATCTGTGGGATAATACCAAGTGTTCTAGTATTTGTATAATTGGAGTGCTAGATGAGAGAAGGATCAGAGGGGGTGCCAGAAAAATTATTTGAAGTAATACAGCTGAAAATATTTTCATATTTGATGAAAATTATAACCCACAGATGCAAGAAGCTCAGTGAGGCCTAGCAGGGTAGATGCACACACTCAAAAAAACCACTGCAAGAGATACCAGGATCAAATTGTTGAAAACCAAAGATAAGAAAATATTAAAAGCGGCCAGAGGAAAAAGGCAATTACAGAGTAACAACCACAAAAATTCAATAGACTTTTAATCAGAAACTCTGCAAGTCAGAAGACTATGAAAATTCATTTTTAAAGTGCTGAAAGAAAACTTGTCACACAGAATCCTATATGTATAGAAAATATCTTTCAAAAATGAAGTCTAAAGAAAACACAGGCTGAGAGAATGTCACCAGCAGAACTTCACTATAAGAAATGTTAAAGCAACTTCTTCAGCATAAGAAAAACAATATCACATGGAAACTTGGATTTGTATTAAAGAACAAAGAGTGCCAGGAATGGTAAATATATGAATAAATATAAAGGACTTTCCCCCCTCATTTAGAAATATTTTTGAAAAAGATAAATGACTTTAAAGCAAAAATAACAACACTGTATTATGAGGTTCATAATTAAAGATTTCCGGCAGCATTTAAATATATGGGACAAAATTCTAGTTGAAGTCTAGAAACATGTAAAATATTTGACAACAATAGCTCAACGGATGGAAGGGAGAAATGGAATTATACAGAAAGATTTTACATTATACATGAAGTGTTACACTATTATTTGCATTATTTTAAAATCTTTTTATTATGTTATAGAAACTTTCAAAATATACACAGGCTAGTGAACTCCATGTACCCATCATCTGCCTTCAATAGTTTCAACTCTGGTCAATCTTGTTTTATCTCTATCACACACACTGGTTTAGCTCAAAACAAATCCCAGGTACCACATAATTTTTGTATTTCCATATGTGACTCTTAAAAAGAGGGAGTGTCTTTTTTTTTTTTTATTTCAGGGTATTGTGAGGGTACAAACATTATGGTTACACTTTATGTCTTTGCTTCACGCAAGGGCGGGTTAAAGGCATGCCCTTCCCCTCTACAGTGCTCCCTGTGTCCTTTAGTTTTGGATTTACCCCTCCCCTATTCCCCTAATCCCTGGAGAGTATTTCTGCCATGTGATCACCCTAGTGTTGATCAGTTAGTACCAATTTGATGGCGAGTACAAGTGGAGCCCATTCTTCTGCTCTTGTGGTGCTTCACTTTGGATAATGGGCTTAAGTTTAATCCAGGAAAGTATAAGAGGATCTAGATCACTGTCGTTTCTTATGATTGAGTAATATTCCATTGTAAACATATACCAAATTTTAATAATCCACTCATGGATTGACGGGCACTTGGGTTGTTTCCACATCCTTGCAATAGTGAATTGTGCTGCCATAAACATTCGGGTGCAGATGTTTTTATCATAGAGCGTTTTGTGCTCTTTTGGGTAGATGCCTAATAGTGCTATTGCTGGATCGAATGTATCTTTTTTAAAAACATAAGCACAATAACACTATCACACCCAAAAATAAAAACCCCAAATATTTTCTTAATATCCTCAAATATCCAGACAGTTATTTTGAATTGAGATCCAAATTAGGAATATACATACCATTGGTTGATGTATCTCTTACATCTCTCTCTTTTAAAAAAAAATTTAGTATTTTGGAAAATTTCAAACATATACAAAGTAAGCAGAATTATATAATATATGTGGTCCACACCTAGCTTCAACAATGATCAACACTGTCACTCTTTTATCATCTATACCTTCACCCACTCTCCCACTCAATTATTATTTTTTAAGTTTTTGGGGTAACATGTGCAGACATTGAAATATATAAATAAATTTTAGCTGTACAATTTTGACAAATGGATATACCAATGTAACCCACACCCCTATCATGATACAGGACATTTTCATCTCCTCAAAAGGTTTCCTTGTTCCTCTTACCCTTTCAGAGACAGCCAGTGTTTTGATTTTTAAAAATTTTAGATTAGTGCCTGTTCTACAACTTATCCTCTTTTATGTCCAGCTGCTTCTCAGTCTAATGTCTGTGAGATTCATTCTTTTCCAAATGCCAACAGATTATTCAACTGGAGGATTAGACTGGGCTAGAGGTTTCAGACTATTATTAGGTGATACTTAATAAAATCAGAACATGTCAAATTACTTTGAAGGCAGATCCCTGTGTAAAGCTTTGAAAGGTAACAAAGGGCCAGCTTAGCAATTGTGTGTAATGTTAAATTTAGAGTCAGATCTAAGATTTGGGAATGGTCTTCAGCTGGCAGTCATTGTTGCATCTCACCTTTCCTCCTGGAAAAATGTCTGCTATGTTGCAATCACTGAGCAAATGCCAAATGCCTTCTGGGATGTTCTGATCCTGCCAAGAATACCCCCACCCCCAAGCTCTCATCCACCCTGTGGGAAAGCTTTTGAATTTCCAGTTTCTAGCATGCCACACCTAAATCCTGGCCAACCAACCCTAACAAGTGTGTGGTTCAAGTGGTCCCTTAGATTGCTTGGGGAACCAAAAATGTCCAGGGAACAGAAGAGAATTAGAGCAGGGGTGATAAGGCCTGTTCAAAGCTCTATGTGTGACTCTTGGCACAAACAGAGTGAAGAAATTTACATTAGAATTGGACTGATGTCAGGATCAATAGTCATTATGTCTTGATAAATAAGCATAAAAAGGAACACAGTAAAAACCTTGTTCTAGAAGTATAGAACACTGAGATTGATACAAAATAAGAAAATAAGCTTTCATAACTTGAGATTCAAACTTTTGTTTATTCAATTTCTAGATTTAATTGTTCAATTAGAACCATGAATATATACCACTTATGAGATTATTTTGCTATCTTAAACATTTGTTGCTATTCGCTACTCAGTAATAGCTAGCTATCCTCGTTTTTTACTCTCCTTTCCAAATTCCAACAGATTATTCAACTGTAGGATTAGGCTGGGCTAGGGGTTGAAAACAAACAGGTGATACTTAAACACAAAGAAGTGGAATACATGATGTAAATATTTGACAGTTTTATTTGATTATGAAATGAGTTAGGTGTTAAGATTTATAAAAATAGCTGCTGTGAATTTTTACTGATAACATAGTGAATTGTGGACTTGGCTATTGATATGGTTGGCCACACATGAATAAAAGGCAGACATTTGTGCATGAAAACACAGGCAAACTGGTTGGCTTAGAAGAAAACTGCAAAGCTATCTTTATAAATGGAACAGAGAAATGGAGTCAAGTCACATAGTAAGAAAAAAGAAAAAGAAAAAAAGAAAAAATTCTGTATGGTAAAAATCCCAGTTACCTTGAGATCATTTATCCAGTAATCAAAATAGGACTCACTAACCCAGAAGTAAAAGTAAAACCTCTGAGCTGCTTAAAAAAAAAGGAGAAAAAAAGAAGAAAGGAAAAAAGGAAAAGATTTAAAAAGTTACATACTAAGGCTCTCAAACTTTATTATTAATAATAACTTTCTTATATTTTAAACTCATTTAAATAAATCCGATTATTTCATTCCTCGGGCCACAGAATATTAGAAGCAATAAGAAATTTTTTCCAGCCATCATAGATGCTACTCTCTAAAAATAGAGTTAACTATGTATGAAGGATAATTACATAAATTGCTTATTTAATCCTCTGAGGTAAGTATTGTGATTCCCCTCATTTCACAAATGAGGAAACTGAGGTGAACAGAGGTGGATTGATTTGCCCAAGACCACACAGTAGAAAGCAGTAGTCAGGATTTGAACACAAGTGTTTTACCACAGCCCACATTTTCAGGTTTTACTCTTGATCTTAGTCAAAAGGCCAAGAAATGATGCACTTTCAGGTTTTAGTAGCAAACACCAGGGTCTGTGGATACAATGATGACCTGGTCAGGGGAGGTTTTTGTTTTCACAGTCTAGAGGTCACAGGGAACAGTAAGAAGCATAAACTGGCAGGAGAAAGAACTGGCAGAACAGCAGGGAAAGGAGCTGAAGGTTGGGGATCACCAGACCCTGTACAATTATTGTTTCATTTACTCTTTCCAACCATTCTGCAAGTTACGGTCATCACTTTTTAGAGGAAGAAACAGAGGCTTTAAAAAGTTCAATAAATTTCCCCCAATTGCACTAAATTAGTACATAGTGGACCTAGGGTTTGAATCCAGGTCTGTTTGACCCCAAAGCTTGATTTTTCTCCCCTACACCTCACTACTCTAGCAGAAGACTGCAAACACAGAAGCTTAAAAAGTAGTTAGTCTGAGCAATCTGTATAGAAGTGAACACACTAGTCCTTAAGGGCTTTGTTGAATGCATCAATGGTTGAGTGTAAAAATGGCATAATAATGAATGTGTAAAATTAAGACCCTAATAATTAAGGAACAGTTACATTACATTGATTATTCTCTGTTTAAGAAAACAGGATAATGTATAGCATATTTTATAAAGCCTAAGAATATATATGGTTAAAATAAAACTATTAATAAATTTGTGAATTTAAAGGGATGAGCTTCAAGTACCTAGAAATGCTCCTATGTGCTAGCACTCTGGGAGGCCGAGGCGGGCGGATTGTTTGAGCTCAGGAGTTCGAGACCAGCCTGAGCAAGAGCGAGACCCCATCTCTACCAAAAATAGAAAGAAATTAATTGGACAGCTAAAAATATATAGAAAAAATTAGCCGGGCATGGTGACGCATGCCTATAGTCCCAGCTGCTGGGGAGGCTGAGGCAGTAGGATTGCTTGAGCCCAGGAGTCTAAGGTTGCTGTGAGCTAGGCTGATGCCACGGCACTCACTCTAGCCCGGGCAACAAAGTGAGACTCTGTCTCAAAAAAAAAAAAAAAAAAAAAGAAATGCTCCTATGTGGAGTACCTCTTTTCTAATGATGCCAGATAAAGTTTTCTATATCAGAAAATAGTACAAATAGACAAATTAAATAAAGGTTAACACTACTTTGTGTCACAGGGGCCCAGCAAAAATAGTCTCAACCCATTAATACCAACTTAGAAAATGTGTTGATAATTAATTATACAAATGTTTCTACAAATTATAAGCAATTATAATTTATCAGGAATTCCAACTATTAAGTAAAATGATTGGATTTCTCCCATACTATACTTTTATGAGAAAGAAAGGACACCAGATGTTCTTGAAAAAAACCTATGAACTTAAAATTCAGGTATTCAGCCATGTAAACAAAGGGTTTATTTAAAAGAACAATATACGGAATGAGAGAAAATATTTGCATGCTATACATGATAAAGGGCTGATAACTAGAATCTATATGGAACTCAGGAAATCAGCAAGAAAAAAATCAAACAACCCCATTAACAAGTGGGCAAAGGTCCTGAACAGAAACTTTACAAAAGAAGATAGATTAATGACCAACAAACATTAAAAAGTGCTCAACATCTCTAATCATCAGGGAAATGCAAATCAAAATCACAATGAGATATCCCTTAACTCCAGTGAGAATGGTTTTTATCAAAAAGTCCCAAAACAACAAATGTTGGCATAGTTGTAGAGAGATGGGAATGCTCATACACTGCTGGTGGGACCGCAAACTAGCACAGCCACTATGGCAAGTATTATGGAGATACCTCAAAGAACTAAAAGTAAAACTACCATTTTATCCAGCAATCCCACTATTGGGTATTTACCCAAAGGAAAACAAGACATTCTATAAAAAAGACATATGCACTCAAATGTTTATAGCAGCACAATTCACAATTGCAAAGATGTGGAAACAACTCAAGTGCCCATCAATACATGAGTGGATTAATAAAATATGGTATATGTATACCATGGAGAATGACTCAGCTATAAAAAAAATGGTGAACTATTCTTGTATTATCCTGGATGGAGCTGGAGCCCATTCTTCTAAGCAAAGTATCACAAGAATGGAAAAACAAACACCACATGTACTCACCATTAAACTGATACTAATCGATCAACACTTATGTGCATATATGGACATACCATTCGTGGGTGTCAGGCAGGTGGGAGGGGGGAGGAAGGGATAGGAAAATTCACACCTAATAGGTGCAGTGTGTGCTGTCTGGAGGATGAGCATGCTTTTAGCTCTGACTCGGGTGGTGCAAAGGCAATTTATGTAACCAAAGTGTTTGTACCCCCATAATATTCTGAAAAAAATGTGTACTCTATGTCAAACACGTGTTCAACTCCACTTCCTATGCTTTCTCCATGTATAATGCTGTATTGATGGCTGGTCATAATGATTATCATGATCCATAATCTGACTTCTGAATTACAAAAAGACAAAAACATTAAACTACATTCAATGCAATTTGAGAGTTAAATATTTTATTTCTATCTTTT
>NW_012138080.1:6137719-6262709 GCF_000956105.1 Propithecus coquereli
ATTTTTTTTAACTGGTTAATGATCATAGACAACATCCAAACAAACAAAAAATACCATTTGATACTGAAAAGTTTTGACATTTTAATTGTGTTGCAAAAAAACTTCGTGTAGGAGATAACTACTTTAGACCTGTATATATGTACACCGGAAAGTCGTATTTTATGTCAATGACGAAAACATAATTAGGTATACGGTTTAGTTTTGGTCAAGCCCATTTTCTAATTGTGGGGATTTTTTTTTTTTTTTAAATCAAAGGATGTAGTTTAAAGTACAAGAGAAAGATCACTTGAGACCAGGAGTTTGAGACCAGCCTAGGCAGCATAGCGAGACCCCATCTCCATAAAAAATTTTAAAAATTAGCCAACTGTGGTGGCACGTGCCTATAGTCCTAGCTACTTGGGAGGCTGAGGTGGGCTGATCACTTGAGCCCAGGAGTTCTACAATGCGGTGAGCTATGATTGTGCCATTGTACTCCAGCCCGGGTGACAGTGAGACCCTGTCTCAGGGAAAAAAAAAACAAAAAACAAAAAAAACAAAAACAAAAACAGAAAGAAAGAAAGGAAAGAGTACAAGAAAAAGGAAAACATTGTTTTCTTCCTAGGTATTTATATGGCAGATGGAGAATATATAGCTACAACTACTTTTTCTAGATTTCTCAAGACAGATTAAATTTTAATATTCCATTTTGAAACCATGTTAAACCATTCGCTTTCACTTTTGTTTCAAAATGTTTGGACATCATAGAGGGTAACGGTCTGACATTTTTAGGAAAATCTTATTTTTATATTGATGCCAAATATAATATTGGAGTTTCCAAAGATGGGTTCCATGCTCATTAAAAACTTAGAGCATTTAATGAATGAAGAGAAGTTGTTTTTGAACAGGCTTTTTGACTGGCTTCAGAAGTTTTATGAAATATGAAGTCTGGGTTTATAACACCATGGAGAAATCTATTTATGAAGCTTTATTGTGCTAGAACTACTCTAAAAGTTCTTTCTTTCCAACTTGGGTCTTCACATAGCACATATATATATACTGATTAATATGTAAGCAGAAAAAGTCTATCATCTATTACTAGGACAGCATTTCAACTCTGTAAGAGAATATATTTCTCCTTTTAAAAATATTTACTATGTTATATTTAAGAAATTTTTAAAATATTAAATCAATATGACAGGCCTTGTCAAAGCAACAATTGAATAATTGGCCTAGAATGGTACTTTGCACACCTAAATGAAGCTCAGATATTAGACTCATTAAAAGAATATGATGTCCTGTTTTCTTTAAAGAAAGGAAGCATTTTAGCAGTAACAGTGTAGCAACAGGATATACCTATTTCTTGCTTATTAAAGAAAATCTTGAAATGGGACCTTATCTCCACTTGCTTGACATCTTCTCACAAAAGATCAATCTTTTAATGTCCTTTCCTTGTTCTCCTTCAACTTTTAATTGGTCCACATGTTCCAGACCTCAAGGGACAATGCCATCTTTCACTTTTAATGTGGCCTATCCTCAGTGTCCTAATGTGTTTACTTCTCTTCCTTCATTTTCATCCCCATCTAACATATTCTCTACTGGTTGCCAGAATGATCTTTCTACAAAATAAATCCGATTATGTCACTCTCTGAATACAATTTTTGAATGTCTTATTGCCTTCAGGGAAGAGTCCAAACTCCTCAGCATAGTGTGCCCTGTTGTGGCCTCTCCTCACCTCTTCAACGTCAGCACTTGCTGCTTTCCTTTGTGCATTATTCATTCCTACGTGTGCAATAAACCTCCTTGAACACACTCTCTTCGGGCCCACCATGTTTTTGTGCCATTCTCCTAGATGACACCTGCTGGTCCGTTAGCTCCAGGGCCATCGTACCTGGGAAATCTTTCTTGAAGTTGAGTGTGGATGCTATGGTGTGCTGCTTGGGTCAGGACTGAAGCATTCATTCTCCTAATTGTTGAGAGTGTTGGTAACTGATACATCTTCGCTACATTTCATTCTGGAGATCAACTTTGGTTGAAGAGAACTTAAGGTCATGCTTGCTTAAGATCACGATTTCCTCCCTAGAGGCAACCTGTAAACAATGACTAGTTGATACTGAAGTATGGAAACCTGGTCCCATTGCCTCAGTTGGGACAACTCTGCAGGCCATCTTAGCTACGTAATTCCCCATGGAAAGGCTGAGGGCTTTATTGCAACTGTATCACAACCCAACTTCTCCTTGTGCCCAATTCAGCTTTTGTCACTTCATCCTATAGGTGCTGATTCTGAAAGCAAGCCTCCTGCACACAAATTTCCCTCTGAGTCTGTTTCCCAGGGAACTGAATAGCAACACTGGGTTAGGACCTTCCATACCACTTGCTTACTCCTATCACAGCTCTTATCCCACTATATCATAATTTTCTGTTTACTCATGGGTCTGTTACTACATACAGTGAGCAAACCTGAGAACAGGGGTTTCAATCTTGTCTCTATCTTTATTTCCTTTTTATCCTGACTCATTAAATCTTTTTAAATAAGTGAATGCATCAATGAATGCATGAGAGATTGCCATCTTCAAAAGCCTTGAGGACTTTCCTAAAATCAGTTTAGTCCTTCCTAAGCCCATTTCTTTTTGGAATAGCCCCAGAAAATCTGGATTGTCTCTCCTAGGATGTATTTTAGGTTTGCTGGTTTTCATGCTTCATGAAATTATGAGGAGCATGGATGTGGAGGTCTGGATTTAGAAGCTTGGGTTGAATTTTCATAGCACCAGGTACTAGTTGTGTGATTTTGGGCAAATCATATAACCTCTTCATGTTTCAGTTTAATCAACTGGAAAACAGTGCTATCTAGTCCATAGATACTGTTTGATGGTAAATAAATAAAATAATGTCTGTATAAAGTGATGGCACATAGTAGATACTCGGTAAATTTAGTTTCCCTCCCTCCTTTTTTTTCTTTTTAGATTGAATTTACCCTCTTATAATAACTTGCAAAGAAATAAATTATAGTAGTTTGGTCCTACTGAGATGATATCATTAGCTCTCATTATCTTTTTTCTCCCCACATTGCAGAAATCCATCATTCTCCACTACTAACTATTCTTATTTTAGAAAGAAAAAAGGGTAGCTGAAAGCATCTACTCAACAATGCAAGTCCCTGCTTGCTACAAGTTTTATTTATCATGAGGCATCAAATTTGCTGGTGGCAAGAGGTGTGGCTAGGTGTGTCTGAGAGTGAATCAAAGGTGAGTAAATGCCATGAATGTAAAACTACCTGATGGGTTTCAGTGATGCATAAGAGGCGTAACATAAGGCACCAGTGAAAGGTTAAAGGGATGTTAGCAAGGTATCCCACATTTGGGTACCTGATTCACTCATATCTCCAGTTTTCTTCTTCTTAGTACTTGGAAAATCACATTTCTTAGCTCCCTTGCAATTGGGTGAATCATGTGAAAAGCTTTGGCCAATTGGCTGGGAGTAGAAATAATATCCTATCCTATCACATGTAGGAAGAAGTATTTAAGAGCCAGTGATCAGTTCTCAGCTAGAAACAGTCTGCAATATTGAAGGGCATATGCCCTGGACAGTCTCCCAGACCTGGAGCAGATTCTGCAAAAATGAAATGTCCTTTTTTTGTGTTAAACTCTGAAATATTCATGTTACTTATCACCACTGTAAAACTTAGCCATTCCTAACTGATTCACTGGGGCTCAGGATAATATGAATAAATAACACATCTCAGGAAAAACAGAAACCATAGCCAGCTTTCTCAGAAAATAGAACTGGAAGGTTGTTTAGGATCCTTGTTGTCAATCTCTACTGTTCCACCACCAAAGGAACAGCTTCTCCCTCTAAATCTGCTTCTTTCTGTGTCTGTCTGCTTCTGCTCCCACTTTCAATTGCCAGTTGTATTTCTACATCTCTATGTTGTTAATCTTGCAAAGGAGATAGAAGCTCCTGATTTGGATAGGAGTCTGATTTGGATACCCATCAGAAAGTACTCTTGAAACAGACTACTTCATAGGCTACTGGGGAGCCTAAAATGGACTTTCTTTCAGTCCAGTTGCTAATTGAACCCTCCCCTGGTCCAATTAGCAAAAACCATGGGATTGGATCACAAGATACAAAACATGGCCACTCATGCTTAAGGAAAAGCTTGGGGCCTCTTCCTCCTGGCAGGAGGTGCAGTTGGAGTCCTGTTAGATAGGGGCTGTCAATATGGTAGGCATCATTTTGGCCTGTTCCTCAAACTGGAATACAGACTCTTCAGGTCAGTATTCCTGAAGAGGCTATTATGTCATTGCTGCGCCCACTGGGCATTTAACTGGTTGTACAAATGTCTTGGTATTGACCTGGAAATTGACTGGTGGCTTTTAGGTTGGGACAAAATTTTTGTTGAGCTGACAAGTCTTCCTAGATGAGACAGAAAAACTGTACCCAGTGACCCAGGGTCAAATCCAGGAGACTTCTGGCCTTTTAAATACTTTTTGATCACGAACTAGAGTCAACTTCGAGAATGTTTTTGCTTAACAATATGTACAAAAGACGATAGTTGCTTCACGTAAGTGTAATAATCAGTGCCTTAAAAATTGTTAAAAATTGTTTTGATGTTAAAATATAAATTATGGACTATTTCTCTTCACCTTAGGCATTTGGTTAACTTACTTATAAATGTGAAATGAGAGCTTCCCTTTGCTCTTAACATCACCATCCTACTGGCCAAGTCTCTTATGAATAATCTTTTTAGTATATGGCAGTCTGTATTGGGTATATTTATTTACCTCCTTCTTAAAATGATTACTTTCATTTTAAACTCCTTTAACTCAGGCCTTTCTTGTTTAGCCTTTCCCTAAGACACCTTTTTATCTTTCCCAAAGTACCCCACTGCCCTCTCAAATGGCTTCAACTCCCTAATTGCTCTCCACCTAACTCCCAGTCGAAACCCCCATTTCCTCCAAAGTGATCTCAGTTAGGGGTTAAAAGTAAATAAACCAATTAAACTACTGTAAGCTTCAGATTTCTAGTAGTTATCTGACAAAAACAACGCAGAAATTTTTTTAATCAGAGATGTCATCCTACTGTTCTTTAAATTATCATGGTTAATGTATACTTACAGGTATAGTGAAAAAAAAAGAAATAAAAATAAATTATCACAAATTGTTCCAGCTTCCTTTTGACACTAAAAACAGAATGGAGGTCTCCAACACTATCTCTTGGTCAGAAATAATGATATAGGATAGAGATGGTAGATTTAATATTTTTTGAGAAACCATTACCATATTTCATGTAATTTAAGATGCTAACATTTATAAAACTCATCCTTATTTCAGGGATATTAAGCTGTGAAAAAAGTGTACCAAAAATTCTACTGAAATATGTATGGTACAGTTGTACACTGTGTAGCAATGTTTTGGTCATCAATGAACTGGGTTTTTGGTGGTGTATATAATATTATAAGATTACATTTTTACTATACTTTTCTATGCTTAGATATGTTTAGATACACAAATACTTACCATTGCATTACAATTGCTTACAGTATTCAGTACAGTGACATTCTGTACAGGTGTGTAGCCTAGGAGTAATAGGCTATACAGTAGAGTCTAGGTGTGCAGTAGGCTACACCATCTAGGTTTGTGTAAGTGCACTGTATCATGTTCATATAATGACAAAATTGCCTAATGATGTATTTCTCAGAAGTATTCCCATCGTTAAGTGATGCGTGATAGTCTATGGGTTGGTGCACTCTGTGGAAGGAGCAATGAAGGAGTAGAATGAGCCCTGAGCTTTAATTGAGACCAGGTTTGACTTTAATCCTGCCCCTTATTAGCTGTGCAACCTTGGGTGAAACACTTAATCTCTTTGAGCCTAAGTATTCTCATCTGAAAAGTGGAGATAATAATAGCTATGAAGTTGTTAGGTATTTTACATAAGATATTATACATGAAAGCTCCTGACACATAGGAGGTGCTCAGTGGGTGTTAGCTGAATTTGAATCTTCCTCCTTTTAAGTGCCTGCTAGACTTGGGGAAAGAGACTCCTGTCCTATTAAGGGGATTGATAGAGGAGTAGAAAGAACTCTCTGGTTGGGAGAGAAAAGATCTTAGCTTGACATGCCCAACCTCCTTCTTACTGTTGTTGAATAGATAATAATTTGCTTGATATTCCTTCCTTCATTCATTCCTTCACTGAATAATTAAAGTTCAAGTCCCTACTTTTTGCCAGGTACTGGGTATAACAAGATGGGTATGACATGGTGGTCTCCATGTATCACATAGTCAAATAGGGAAAGAAAGACATGGAAGCAAATAAGTAAGAAACATTAAACTATCTGCTTTTCAAAAATTTGAAAACCCTTCCATTAAAGAAAAAATTTAAAAAAAAGGTAGATCCCCAATATCTTCAATGATTTGTAAAATGTTGTAGAAGCAAAAGTGATTTAAAATAAACTCTATTGCAAAGAAAATTGCCATCTTCAACTTTTCCCTCCTGTTAATTTTGACTTTGGCATCAGGACACATTTTGTTTTTCTTCTGCTCACACTGTACATCTGTTACCTTCTCTGTCAGGCAAGTATAGAAAGTAAATCGTCAGGCACGAAACAATAAGCACAGATCTAAAATCTGAAACAAAATTGGCTGGCATAATTTTAGCTCTACCTGCATATGGAATAAATGTATCTATAGAACTCTCAGTTTTTCTGGTGAGAGAGCATGGCACAGTGGGGAAGGTATAGACTGAGGAATCAGAATAAATTTAAAATTTGGCTTTACTAGTTTTGTAGGCAAGTCACTTAACCTCACTGAGCCTCAGTTTCCTCCTTTGTAAAAATGAATGATAATAATACTTATGGGATTATGGTAACAAACATATATACCTATACACAGTAGGCCTTTAATAAATGTTATTATTATTTTAATACTAGAACACAAAACAAAATTATTTCTCGGCCCTTGGATAATTGTACAAAATACTCAAATGCCCCAATATAAATTAAGTTTATATTAGGCTCAGAATTTGACTTGATCATATTAAACAAGAAAACAGTTATTAAAATTATCTTAACTTGGGGTAGCTACTGGGACAAAGTCATTACAAGCAACAAATGCCTAGCTAGAGTGGTAAGCTCTGAAAACCAGGATGGGCACAGGTTGGAGCTTCATGGAGAACGGGATGCCAAAACCTGGCCCATACTATGAAATTGGAATCTGCAGTCCTCTAGGATTAGACATTGGGCCAAAAAAGGAGATTTCATGTCTTATTAGAGGTATATAATAGTTTTGTTTTTAGTGTACAATGTGTGAACCCCTTTCTGTTTTGGGAAATTCCCTTAATTGGTAGATGTACAGCTCACTTGCCATCACTAAGGCACAAATCCAGTGACTTAGTTTCCATATTCCTAGCAATAAGGGCATGCTGTGTGATCCAGGCCAATAAGGACTCTAGACTGGAGAAGCAAGTCCAAAAAATAATTCATTTTGGTAGAAGTGACAATGGTAGCAGCATCCAGTGTCCAATGACAGCAGTGTCCAAGGGGCTCCCAGTGTCATTTCCATGTCCCGTGCACATAGGGGAGATAGCAGCCTAGTGTACCCTAACTAGACATGTAGATATGGCTGTTCTGATCTCTGGATCTCTCCTGGTTCTGGCTCATTTCCTGAGCCTAGTTCTTCAGGCATTCCATCAATTCTAGGAGGTACCTATCAGTCTGCCAATAAATTCCTTATCTGCTTAAGACAAAGTCTATTTCAGTTGTTTGCATCCAAGAATCTTGACTACTCCAGGGCAAAGGGAACAACCACAGTGTGTGGGCAAATCTCAGGTCAAAACTATCAGGGATTTGACAAGAAGACAAAGGAGAGGAGCTCAGTGAATAAGCTGATGGTCCAGATGAAAATGCATGAATAATGTCCATTTGTGACTGGGGCCACTTCTTGTCCTGAAGGTACACTCCTGAAATCCAGCTTCTCACAAAAACCAAGATCTCAGCTGGTGGTGAAGGCTTGAACCACAGTAAGAAGTCTGGTTCCAACAAAGGGTAGAACATTTCCTTAGGGAATAATCTTAAGGCCCCTAAAATACCCAGACCCACTGCTATGGTGAGGAGTAATGCATTCACATAACAATTACAGATTATTCCCTGGAAAGACTAACTTCCTGGGAGTTAGTCTTTTAAAATAATTGCATTTGAAATAATATATTGAGTCAAGCCTGTCCTTTCCAACCCCATCTTGGGACAGAAAGAGGGCAATTGGTTGTAAAAGCAAGTTTTATGTCCCCTTATTCCTTTATAGCCTGACCCCTTGATTAGGGACTCTGACATCATGAAGCTTTGGGGATAGACAGGGCCTTGAGGAGAGACAGGGCCTTAAGCAGAGAAAGGATGGTTTGGGGCAAGAAGATCACATCTTCTATCATGTCCTCTCATAAAGCCCGTTCTGCAGGCACACTCTTGGCAAAAGCATACTGACCAATGCTTAAAATGCAAGTCAGGAGCAGTGCATGGGCAGTCATGCAAGATGACGGTGGGGGTGAAATGATTCGTCCTTAAAGTCAAGCATAATGTCCCCTCCCCTCCATGCACATCGGGATATTTGAAGAGTACTTTCTGTACCCTAGCAAGAATATTTTTAAAGTCTTAGCTACCTCAAAGTAGAAAATAAAACTCAACGAGATTTTTAACTTGTTTTTAATTTCTATGTCTCCTTGGCAGCTGTAATATTATACATAGTAAATATCTAGGGTAAACCAAATAGTCGCATGGGAAAATGATATTTCACACTTCTATTTTGGAATTATGTGCAAAATCTGCCACGTCCCTCATCTTGAATATCACATAGTTAAATTAATAATCACCCTAGTTGAACATGATGATCTGTAAATAAAGTATTAGTCATTGTTCTATTGCATAAAAATATTTGATTTCTCAACTCACGGATAAAATCTATAGTAAAGATTGTTGCTTTGCAAGTCAATATTTACCACTGAGTTATGCAAGGTTGTGAAAAGTAGATTAACAATGGCTAAAAAAAAAAAGAGTTCATCATTAGAGAAATTATTAGGTCCTCTGTTAAACAAACAACCAAGAACTTTTATGAAAATCTAGATTCAGTTTCTTACAGAAGAGTAAAACCAGAAGGGCATTTTCTTCCTCAGCAATTGAGCACTAGAACTCTCTGTCCCTCTGGCATATTAGCCATGCTTAATATCCCCCCTTTGTACGTTTTAGCAATGGCAGAGCAAGCAGAGCTGAGAGTGAGCTATCCTCACCCCTTTGTCTCTTATTCCTCTTCCCTCTTCTCCTTCCTCCCCATTGCTTTTCTCTAGTCCTGCCTGCCGCCTTCACCCTCTTCCTTGCCTTTTTTGTCTTCTGTTTCCTCCCTCTTTATTAATAATCTTCAAGCTTTAACTCTTTTCTTTCTTCCCTGTCTCCTTCCTATCTTTCTCTTCGAGGCAATGCTGCCAAGTGGTTGTCAAGAGCATGGGCTGTAGACGCCAATTAAGATTTCCAATGCAGGTTCCACCATCACTACCTGAATGACCTTGGGTAAGCTACCTCATCTCACCACGTATCAGTCAGGGTTTGGCCAGGGAAACAGAACTGTGGGAAGCACTGGGGAAGTGAAGGTCTGAAGGGGGATTTGGAAGGTCAGAGGGGCCACCCATCAGTCCATCTGAGAAGGCAGGCATGTCTAGCTGCCAAAATGGGACTGCAGATAGGGAGCTGGTGGAGAAAGCTATGGGGAGCTGTGGCCTCAGAAAGTTCCTATTCAAGCATCAGGTGACACTATAATTAATCAACAGGGCCAGAGGCCCCCCAAAAGGAGCAGGATGTGAAGTGGAGGAGAGCAGACGTATGGAACCTGCTGGCACATTTACATCTACACATTGTTCTATCGAACCATGATGATCTTCCGAGAGTAATGGCTGCTGCTTTGCTTCTGTCTTCTAAATCTCATGCAGATTCTACTTTTGGCCAAATCGAACCCAGACTCATACAGTGAAGAGGATTCTGCAGAACCTAGGTCTAACCTAACTAGGTTGAGGGAGTACTAATTGCCATGTGAGAGTCATTTTCAAAATGCAGTTATTAGGAGTTCATAGCTCATGGGGATGTTGTGAAAAGTAAATGAGATTTACTACATGTAAAGAAAGCACTTATCACAAAATCTGACACATAGTAAGCACCCAATAAATGTTAATTGTCATTTCCGCTTGCTTTCAATCCATTTCCTCTCATGTATACTCTTCTACGTAAGCACCATTACCAAGTTTCTCAATGTCATTGCCATTGTATCATGAATGTTCAGGATAATTAGTAGATGACAATAGGAAGTATAACAATAAAATAGATATTTACTAGGTGACATACACTGTACTTTTATATGCATCAACATGCATGATGCTTATAACAACCTTATGACAATCATTATTCACATTAAAAGATGAAGAAATTGAAGAGATTATTAACTTGCCACAAATTGCACAGGATTTACCAGTTTACACCAGAGTAACGAAAGCCGGACCATTTTAAATATTGCTGTTTCCATTAAGAGTGGGAATACCACCTGTAGGAAGATTATCTTCAGAAATACAGCACCTTCAAAACTTACAATGGATCTCAGAGGTCCTTTTTTGTTGTTATTGTTTCACACAAAATTTGGGCACGTTATAAATCTGTCCTTTATGGTTTGCGATAATAGCAGTGGTCAGAAAGAACTTGGTACCAGGCATGTTACACAAAGTAGCCTTAATCAAGCCAACAGAAAATTGAGGTATTTGGGAAGGGAGCTGGAGAAAAGTTGAAGAAAGGTTAAAGCTAGCTCATAATTAGGTATAATTTTACAACCTAAAACGTGAAGAACTTGTTCCAGATGGACTACCTGGTCCCTTTTAAAGCATGGCCTTGTGATTTTTACTGGAACAAAAAGTTCCTTAAGCTGTTCCAGCGAGGAACTCTCTCACCTCTGCCCTAAACTCAAGCTGTCTCCTAAAGCAGAAACTCTAAATTTGTAACTCTACAGATTGTACTCAGTGGGCTTGTGCAGTCTTTTAAACACTTCTTAAAAAATATATGAGTGTTTTCAGATGGGGCTTATCACAGTTTCCAATCATCTCTCCTATCTTTCCCAGCCTTTCTTCACTCATTGATGTTACATGCCTCAATCTAGAAGGCATTCGAGCTTCCAGCTCCTCAAAGTAATGATCTCTAGGAGGACAGATTTCAAAGAGGTTGGCTGGTTCTGGATTTCCACATGGAAATCAACAGAGACAAGGGGCATGAACCTTGCCAATTCTCCTCTTTTCTGCTCATCTGACCCCTCCCCGCCCAGCCCATTCCTCGAAGTTCTTTATGGATAAAATTGCTGTGTGACATTCTGACAACCCTTAGTTTACCTTCTAAGAGGCAAGACCTGAATTGCTCCAAAAGCCAAGTGGTGGAACCATACAATTTCACCTTTGTCAAATGTGACATGCATTTTGTAAACAAAAAATCCTGAGACACAATGGCTGACTAAGCACTGAAAGAGTGAAGGAGAAAATTTAAGATTTGCTCATAAGTAGGAACAAGTGTCATCCCTCCAAAGGCACCTGAAAGAGGGTTAATTGTGTTCTTCTTAATTTGTAGGGCTTGGAGTTTTTAAGTATGCTATTAGGGAAATATTTGATTTCCTATAGTTTGGAACACATGTGATATGAAAACTTGAAGGTACTAGAATATGATAAATGATAATGTTTTAGCTATGTTCAGAAGCCTTTTTCTCATTGAGGTGGTTACCTGTCAAAAGTAGTGCTGGCATTTATTGCTTTTTGTTAACTATTACCAAAACCTGGGAAATTTAAATGATAGTGTGATAAAATGATTTGGTTCAGAAGATGAATTTGGTATGTTATGATTGAGGTTGACAAAAATTTGTGGTACAAAATTTAAAACATATGGGTACATTTAAGGTAACCATAGATTCACTGAATACAATCTTCCTTTTTTATGTAGATATGGAGATAAATGTGATTATAGAGTCTGACTTGCTAAAAGGAGACATAGAGCCTTTCTCTTTATAAGAGGAGCCTGGTAGGGATTTGCAATTGCAAATTTCTCCTGGTGTGCTCTGTCTCCTGGTTTGTATACCTGAATCTGGGCATCCGCCCCATTCCTTCCTATCATCTTTACCATTCTCTTATTCTCTTTCTAACACTTACATCACTAAAGATGTTTTCGCTTGTATGAGTGTTTAAATCAAATGATTACTTTTAATTAAGTATAAATGTTATAATTTTGTTCTCCTAAGCCCTGGCAACTTTCTAACCTCACAAACAAAATATTTGTTTATTGTTTGTAGAATAAGATGACTGTAATTAGTCTTCAATTTTAAAAAATGCTTAATTGTTGAAATAAAAGAATCTCACTCACACATTGAACATTATTCATTTGGAAGGCTATACCAGTTTAAGACATAATTACAGTTTCAGAATGTTTGCAATCATGATTTAACATAATTAAGTAAATTAATACAAATCCCAATTCCTCATGCACTAATGATGACTTCTAGAGCACATTATATCTTTTCCATTTTTATCCAAGGCGTAGTGCACAGAGACCTGGCCTATGTAAAATATGCACTATTAGAAAAGTGCATATTCCCAATTTCAAGGATTCTTCTCAGTGCTCAGTAAAGTATATAGAAGTATATATCTAGGTCCTTGGATTCTTACAAATCAAAGTAGCCAAATGATTTGTTGTACATTTTGAAAGAAAAACAGGTGAAATATTTGGATTAATCATTGAGGAAGAATAGTTTTGCAGGAAAGGGGTTTAAGTTGCGCGGTTAACTTTAACAATGGCAGCAATAATAATGATCCGATTGATCTTAGAAAAACGATACTCTACTTGGTTCAGAATTTTAGAATTATTCAAGCTGTGCTGTCTAATAGAACTTTCTACAATGATGGAAATGCTCTATAATCTGCACCATCACATATGGTAGCCACTAGCCATGGGTGACCTTTGAGCATTCGAAATGTGACTAATGCAATTGAGGAAATGGATTTTTAATTTTATCCATTTTAATTCATTTAAGGTTAAATTTAAATAGCTACATATGGGTAGTGGCTACTGTATTGAACAGTGCAATTCTAAGGTGTTACTGATAAAGCCTCTTTGAGAAATATCTTTAACTCACTCATTTATTCATGCACACATTTATATATATTTTTACATTCATTCATTAATTCTACAAATATTTATTGAGTGTCTTCTTTGTTCTAGGCACTGAGAATATAATGGTGAGCAAAACTGACTGAGGCTCTACCCTCAAGGAATTTATAGTCTCATGGAATAGACAGACACCAATCAAATAATCACACAGCTGGTGGGAATTAGAAGAACTGAAGGTTTTAATATCATCCCGAGTGGCTGATTTCTGTGAGGAAATCCAGGCTCCACAACCTCTTTAAAGTCTCCTGATTTCCGCCAAGGAAATGACCTCTAACCTGGGATCTGAAAGATGTTTGACCCCCATAAAACAGATGGATTTTATCAGCTGACACTACAGAGATCAAACAGGGTTGGTGGAAACAAATTTAGATAATTATCATACTGACAACATATGTAAACAAAACAACTGTTTCTCTTTAGTAAGAAGATGATCAGGAGCCTGATGGCTTAGAATCAATAAAGCTGTCAAAACCAAAGTAGAGCAGTTGATCACAGTATATCCAGGGACTTTTCAAGTCATTTTGACTCATAGTGTATAAGGCAGAAACCCCCTTAAGAACTTCTTTTCGTTACTGAAATAAGGTATAGAGAACACACATGCACACGTGTGCACACACACACACCTGTGTGTAATTAAGAGGAAAGAGGTCGGGTGAATTATATTTCCTTAAAGAAATATTTTGAGGTGTTCTTTGAAAAATATATCCCTACGGAATACTAGCTTGGTTTCTGACATAGACAAACTATGTCTCTTGCAAACACGCCATAAAAAACAGTGCTGATCTCTTTCATTTAAATATTTTCCAGTACCTTAGGATGGTTATATGGGAAATAGTTAATCTGAGGGTTCAGAAAACAAAACTGTCCAAAAGGATCATAAATAGGGATTGGTATCTAGTTTACATTTAGAATTCCTATCTCCCTGGAAGTTCCAGCTGATATTAATTTATTAATTTAACTGTGAAATGATATATAATAATTTAAAAATAATTATGCACTCTCAAATGAGAAGCCACTGAAGTACAGCAGCACAGAATTAAAGTAGCATATGACATTCTTTAATTTTGCCTGCTGTAATTTTAATTTGGGTTTGGAGTTAGGGTGGCACAGCCTCTTAAAAAATCCTGATCCTAGTAAAATATCCAGGCAGAATGTCTAAGAGAAATATACTCTCATCCTCAAACAGAGTGCAAAAAGTGTATCTAGCACCTCCACAGTGCAGTATTCCATGAATCTGCCCGGTTTTATGGAACGCTGCCAGGTGACTGAGGTCTGTCCTTCACCCTTTCCTCTCTTTTCTTCATATGCCTGAGAGTATCTGAATTAAGCATCATGCGTAATTACAACAAAATTGTATTGTGTTTAAAAGAAATCACAACACAATACACCTGAACATTCTGGGGGTGGGTGCTACCCCTAGAGCCATGAGAACTCTTGGGTCAATGCAGTGCTGAATGCTTTTGTCTCACCCACAAACATTGACACAGTCGTTCCCTGGACCTATCTGTAAAATCTCCACAAGTGATGAGAGTGACAGGATACTGCTCTGTGATTCAAGTCCACAGGCCCCAAAGCCTCTGAACTGAATTGACTGTACTGAGTTCAATTTTCTGTAAAATCCTCATGGATTGTTTTCATCAGGATACGCGCTCAGTTCGGGCCCAGCTGTAGGCACTGCTACCGAGGGAATCCCTGGGTTATTACCTTATGCTCACCCATTATAACCTATGGTTTTACTTTAAAGACATGTTGTCGGTGGGCTTCTGTGTGTGCAGGGGCAGGCAGGGAGGAGAATTCAGTTCATCTTGCTAGTGGTCACTAAAATGGCCCTCCAGGCCCAAACCATTATATTATACATTCTGTAGCCATTTACATGTAGTTTACTATACAAGCAAATTAGCTTGTAGAATATTTTAACTTTCTATATTGCAAAATTTCAAACAGATCCTAAAGCAGACACACTACGGTAATGAAGCTCTATGTACTTCCATCACTCAGCTTCCACTTGATCAACTCATGGCCAGTCTTATCTCATTTACGCCCCTGCCTACTCACCCCTTTCTGTATTACAGTAAGTCCTCACTTAAAGTTGTCCACACGTCCTTGGAAACTGTGACTTTAAGAGAAATAATATATAATGAAATCAAATTTACTATAGGCTAATTTATATAGACAAGAGTTAAATTCCTAAAGGATATTTCTAGTCACAAAAATAATCACCAAACATATAAATAAATACCTAAAACAATTCTAATAATAAACACTAAAATAAATGTGAGCTGTACATACATTTAACAAAGATTAATAGAAACAAGTAAGACAAAATTTACCCAATTTTTGGTGAATCAGTGAGTGATGGTGGTCATAGTGGCAGTCGGTTAAATCAAAGAATAATTGTTTGCAAAGTGCAAATTGTAAGGAGCACCTCCTACCACACGAAGTTCAAAAACGAACAATCACAAATCTGGTGGGTTGGCTAAGTGCTTTCATACCTCATCATTTGTTGTCGTGCATTTGTATGATTATTGTAGACTTTATGAATTTTTATTTTATACCAATTTATATTCATTCATTCTCCAATCTGCTTATTCTAGGTCAAGGCTGAACTTGGCCAAAGTCTATTCTGGCAGCTCAGGGTGCCAGGTGGGACCCAACCCTGGGCAGGACAGCATCTGATCACATAGCTCACACCTCCCACACACACCTGCAGTCACTCAGACTGGGACCAAGTAGACACACCAACTCACTTCACTTGTACATCTTTGGGATGTGGAGGGAACCCAGAGCACCTGGAGAAAACTCACACAGACATGGGGAGAATGCAGACTCCACACAGACAGAGGCTTCGGCCAGGAATTGATTTTTTTGTCATCAACACTATAATGATGTTAATCAAGGACCTGCTGTATTTTGAAGCAAATTCATAAACAGTTTGCAGCTGGATGGAGCAGTTAATAGAGCAGGCCACTTTTCCCCTAAAGCCTTCTTTTATCCTTCTCTCCCCGGTAGGAAGTAACTGCTAGACTCCCTAGCATTTTATCTCTACTTTTCTTTTAGCACCTACCATTTCTTGCCTGGAATTATAGGTCCTTTTATATATCTTCTCTTTCCTATTGAACCCTAAGTTCCTTGAAGGCAGAATTTATGACTAATTCATCCAGCATCCAATAACTATTTGTTGAATGAAAGAAGGAATGTATAAAGATGGGTTACAATGATTAAAATCCAAACTTAGGTCAAGATGGATCCACGCCCAGCACTGGGAATCTCTTTACTCTGTGATTTGATCTGGCTTCTGTTTATATTAATAGCTCTTAAGTACAGACTTTGAGTTTCTTCCAAATGTCAACAAAACCTTTAGGCAAAATATAGTCATCTTGAATTGAATGATGAAGGAACTAAATATGGCGGAAGATGTATTTGTTTTTTATGATAATGTAAGATAAAAGAAACAGTTTCATGTAGCTATGTAGTAAATAATACCAACTTGAAAATGGCAATTCACATTTTGCATGAAATAGGAAAAGAAATTTGGAAAGGGTAAGTTTCCATGTGAAAATGAACTTTGGAGTCAGGCAGACCTGGCTGCAAATCCCAGAGCTACCACTTGTTTGCTATATTACCTTGAGCAAGTTACTGAGCTTCCCTGACCCTTACTTTCCTAATCCATAAAAATGGGAAGGATTTTTCCTTACTTCACAGGATTAAATGAAATAGCACATGTGAGATCTCCCAGCACTGCCTGTCATGTAGCTGGTACTCCCATGTGTTGGTAGTATAACTAGCAACCACTTATTCAAAGTTTAGTATATGTCGGCACTGGATATGACTATTATTTTAATTAGTCATCACAGTAACTTTGAGGGCAGTGTTAATATTTTCATTTTGCTGATGAGGAAACCAAGGTCTAGAAAATTAAGTTATTTGCTCAAGGTCGCACAGGTAGTTATAGCTAGAGCTGGGATTTGAAGATTTCATCCTGGGTCCTTCTGACTATAAAGAGAAATTCTTTGTCACTACTGTGCTGGCTAACTTTCTTTCATTATGATTTCTTTGAAACTTTGTATAGAAAAGAACTTTTCATAAAATTTAAGGAAAATGTCTTTTCTTTCAGTCACTTATTGTTGTTCTAATCATATATAACAGAGCCTGAGAAATATACAGCTTTGAATAATTTAGAGTTTTTGAAAGTGGGACAGTTATTAACAGAAGGATGAACATTTGAAGACCATATTTGTTTTTATTTTAAACACTTATAAGAATAGTGATCTGATAGAAAATTAATATATTTATCCAAGGTATGCAGAATATACAGAGACTTTTTTATAACACTAATATCAGTGATATGGTGGGGAAAATATTCCTAAAGGCACAACTTCTATAAGGCACCTATAGAAATAGCAGCATCAAAAATATATTAAAAAAATTGGAAAATTTTCTAAAGAAGATCTTAAGTAAAAAGGTTAATATCAGTGAATTTTTTAGAACATAATAAACGTAGAATAGAAGTTTGTTGGATAACAAGAAGGAAGAGGCACAAAATGCCCAAAGTCACTCAGAATCTGAGGCAGTGTCTAGTGCTTAATTAGGAGTTCTGGCATATCCTAAGTCTGTTAGTTCCATTAGTTATCCCAATACAAAAGCCTAGAAAAGCTTCCACTAAAATATTCAGGTTGATTATTGAAGGTTGTCATTACTGTTCTCTTTGAATAAAAATATTTAAAGGATTTATTCTTCCAGAAAATGCAATCCAGCCTGGAATTCTGTCTTTAAGGTTGGGCTAGCATGGCTAGTTCCTACAAACTTCCATGTTCTGAATACAGATTTACTGTAGTAAAGAAAAATCTGAGTCAAGTGTCTGAGGAACAGGGTGTGATTTAGCTAAAATTGCCAATTTTGTTATAGCATGTTTAGAAAAGTTGCCCCCGAACCGGCTGTCATGGGTATTTCTTAAATTAAAATAATTCCCACTGAATCTTTTGAAAGTAAATAGCTCGTGTCCAAGAATCTCCTAAATAAGCCATTGTAAAGTCTCATGAGGACAGGAGCCTTTATCTGTGGCTTTCACCTCCGCAGGCTCAGCGCAGGCACTATAAATCTGTGTTGACTGTGGAATGAGAGAGAAATTATTTATGCCACATTTCAACCATACCAGGACACTGGCTTTGTGTTTATTCTTTTGGTTAAAAGCTTTCCCTTAACAAGCTCCAAAATTCCTGGATGTTATATGAAACATTCCTCAAATAAGTTTTGGATAATAACCTCTACATGGTCCAAGTCATATGTGGCAAGTATAAACGTGCTCCAGTATTGTTGCATCTAAAAACTCCCCATGAATTTGGACTCTGGCAGAGATAAAGCAGACCCCATGATGGTCTTGACTAGACAAATGTTGAATAGAACAATTGCTGCCTCCAGTTGCTCTTGACACAAGTATTTGGTGGGGTGGGGAGGAGGACAGTGTGTTTGTTATTCATGGACAGGCTCTTTCCTTTTTTATTCTGCAGACTCTGGAAGCTAATGATAATTAATTAACATTGCAGGGTCCTCAAGACAGGGCACGTGGCTCAGGTGCCCTGTACCTGGACTTCCCATCATCTCAGGTAAGGGGGAAGAGGAAGGAGCATTAGCCACCTGCCTTTAATCGAAATATTGCTTGGTGTTCGGGTGGTGGTCTGCCAGTCTGCTTTGGCTTGGGTGTGGAGTAGGCAACTCCTCTCCAAGAGGTTTTCAGGGAGAGAAAGTCTTGAGAGGAGGGGCAGGGTGACAGATGAGCCATCGGGTTGAAACAAGTCCAAATATGTTCATCCTTGCTCTCATCGTTAATGTAAGCAGTTGAGAAACTAAATTGCTCCTGCCATGTTAGAGTGCCTCAGCTTCCCCGAGTTTGCCATGGACAGAGAGCACACTTATACCCTCGAAGCTGCTGCTTGCAGCAGGAGATAATGCTCTAGCACGCATCTCTAAGCACACCATGAAATTAGTCTCCAAGGGGAGGAGGCGTGACCAATGAATGTCAGATGATCAGGCTTTCTGTGTGACTCCCACCAGGGGCTAGGATGTGGCTAGGGAAGAGAGAGTTCAGGGAAACAAAGGAGTTTGAAGGCAGTCAGGGCTCCAACTTAACCAACCCCACAGTATAAAATGCATAGGGAGGGGTGAGAAGGAGGGTGAGTAGGAGGCAGTGGGATAAAGAAGTGGGGGAGAGGGAGATCTTTTTAAGCCGTACGTGAGAATTCTTGTTAGGTGGCCTGACCACTCACCTGCAATGTGACCTTGGGCAAGTTACTTAACTATTCTGGGCCTCAGTTTCCTCATTTGTAAAATGGGTATCATAGGAGTACCTAGGTCATTAGGTTGTTATGAAGTACAAATGAATATATGAATATATTTAAAACATTTAGATTCGTACCCGTTAAATAGTAAGTGCTCAACAAACATTATTATTTAGCCCTTAGTATCTGTGGCTCAAGCTTGCTTTTATGATGTGGTTTGATTAGTTTAGCCACAGTTTGTACCAACAGAGGGCTGTTTTGAAACACAGGCTCACTGGCTATCCCTTCATAGTTTGAATAAAATGTATGGTGGTGCAGGGAAAGCTTGGGGATCCTTAAGAATTGTCTTTAAGAAGGATTAAACCTGCCATTTAGTGTGAATTATTTAGCTAATTCAGTGTTACAAATAACAGAAAGAATTGGGGAAAAAAAGACTTTCCTTAAATCTGTACTCACTTGATATTATGAGGACACTTAGTGTCTCACTCTCTCACCTATTCAAAAAAAGGCAATTAAAGAACTTCACAAAATATTCAGTTGCAAAAAAAAAAAAAAAAAAAAAAAGGATGAGGCCGTGTATGTCTCCAGAGTAGTTCCTTTCTTCCGCAGGAAAGCTTTCTCATCAGATCTCAGGTCAGCCTGCATCTAGGGGTAGGGAGAGAGAGTGTTGGCTTGAGAAGACCTCTGCACAAATCTACAAAGAGATCTGATTGAAATGCCCACGAGAAGGAGAAAGATGCTATAAGCTTCCAAATTACTACCTGGTCGAGAACTCACAGGACCTGAAATTTGACATGTGATCAAGGCCAACACAGGCTTTTAAGAAACATAGGGAGAAGTTATTGTAAATGTAATATATTAACTGGTCGAGTAAGACGGGCGGCGGGGAGGGTATTAATGTTTAAAAAAAAGTGTTTTTTTTATTATTTAAATCATAAGGGGGTAGGGGACTCAACAACGTTTATGGTTAACCTTAGTTACCTCCTTACTGGAGTAGTCAAAATACTTGATGCAAGGTCGTTTTAGATATAAGCCAGGAATAACGTGGAGGCATAATTATTATATCCAAAATATAAATCACAGCAAACAAGTTTTTCAAAAGACTCAGCTACAGTTTTGCTCAGGAAAAGAATCCTTCGTGTATTTTCCCTGGAGTCCTTCTTCATAGTGTAACCTAGGGGAGGTAGTACTGGTGTTACTGGAAAGTCATTGTTATATAATGTTTCTTCTATAAATAGTCTATCACTAATACATCTCTGTGAGAAATTAACTCTGAGAAAAGCATTGTGGAGAACCTAGGTTTTAATCTAGGGTTTTGCAAGTTCATATACTTGGCGGTGCCTGAGGCACAGACCAGATTGTTTACATTCAACCTTGATTTTCCTCTAATTAAAAAGATAATATGTTTTCAGGATAAATAATTGTTAATGCTTTATGAAGAGAAAAAAATTGAAGTTGTAAATCAAAATGCCATAGTTCGTAAGGAAGGAAAGAAAGAAAGAAAAAAAAGTTGAGCTTGATCATTTTTTGAAAGTTTAGGGTCAGAACCTTGGAGTTTGGATCTTGTCTGTCAGTGATAGTGTGATCGTGAATAGGTAAGTTAGTTTCCCTATGCAGGGAATCGAGTAAATAACAATCTTTCAGGTATAGATTAGGAATACTTTATGAACATCTCGACCATGTCTATGCAGCCCGAAATGAAGTGGTTGCTGATTATTTGGTTTATTTGTTGATTATCCATCAGGGAAGATGACAGAACCAGCCAAGACAAGTGTAAGATTTACTGTCCTTGACTTGTCTGTCTTGATTACTTACATGGCCTTAATTAGTCAACTTATTGCAGACTTCCTTTCACTTCATGCTCAGCAAATTTGACTGCAGAGTTGTTTTTATCCCTGGTGAAAATGAGCAATGTTTATATTACTAATATCTAGAAAAAAATTTTAAAAGATGATTAAAAACTAGATAGTGGAAAATTTTCATTTACTGAGCCTCCACTTCCTTCTTCCTTCTACCTCCCAAAGGTTGGTGCCTCATTTTCTTGGGTCACCTGCCTCTAGTCCAATGACTTTCAAACTAGAGGGAGCATCAGACTTCCCTAGAGGTTGGGCCCCAGCCCCAGAGTTTCTGATTCAGGTCTTTGGGAGGATCTGAGAATTTGCATTTCTGGCAAGTTCCCAGTGACACCGACGCTGCTGGTCCAGGGACCACAGTTTGAGACCCACAGAGGAGACTGGCCTGCAGCCAGCTTCCTCTCTGCTATGGGGTCCTGCTCTCACCACTGCATGTCTCCACTTGGACCCCTGGCCTCTTGCTACTGTCTCTGGGTGGCCCCAGCTGGGAGCTAATGGAAAGAGGCCTAACTTCCCCACACCCCCTCTAATACAACACTTGTGGGTGTTTTTAACGAAAAAATATAGATAACAAGAGGGAATTACAAACAGGAGTGGATAATGTCAAACTGAAGCTAACTATGGTTGTTCCAGTACACAATTCCTAACCTTGTTCTCATTGTCACCCTCCCCATAAAGAAAACTCTTTAGAGATTTTTTTCCCCTAATTGTTCTCCACCCTGACAATCACCCCTGCCCATGAAATTTAAACACCACAGATACACTGTATATTTGCTTATTGTGGCCTTTTTGGAGGGCCACAAACCATTATAATATCCAAAATCTTTTTTTCATCCACCAAGAGCCAATTTTTTCCCCTGTGGGAATGATATCATGCCCACTGACAAATGCATATTCTAGTAGAACAAGGTAAAATTATTAAACCAATTTAAACTGTTCATCGCTTCCCTTGCAGTCACACTTCTGTTTTTAACCTTGCTCCAGTGTTGCGAAGACTTCCCTTGTCTCCTCTCTCTGACAGTGGCCCATTCTTCAGCCTTCTTAGGGCTTATATCCTGCTCTTCCCTGCCACTCCCCTTTTTAGGAAAACCTCTTCCCATTCTTTTCCCCTCCAGTCTAGAAGTTTGGAGAAAGAAAAAGGAACAATAAAGCCATCTCTAACTCTCTGCTTTTCCTTCTTAGTTTTTTACAACTGACCTCAGGGACAAAACTCTCTGCCAAAGGGGGAAATTGTATTAAAATCAGTATCAGATGCTTCCTTTTGTCTGACCAGGTAGTCTAATGATACCATGACAGCATTTCCCAAGGTCTGAGTTATTCTATCAAGAATAGCCCCATTGAGATTTCAGTAGGACAGTCCACATCAAGCTCTAACCCTCCAGGAAATGTCCCCTCCAAGGTTTCTTCACTGCTGAGATATGCAGAAGTTTCTCATTCTCCCTGCAAGCTTTGGGTGGGTGAATATAGGAACATCTCTCCTTCACCTCCCACCCCCATCCCCACAGTACACACACACACACACACACCCCCCACAAACATATACACGTGCAAGCGTGCACAAAGAAATAGCAACAGTTTTCAGAGATTGAATAGTCTCAATTAAGGGCAAGAAACCTTTTTCCTCCCTAACTGCAACACATCTGCCTAAATTCCTGTGCTCACAAGGGAGATAGACTTTTACATTTTTTATGCAGAACACTTTCAGTTCCTTTCTCCTGTTGCCAGATAATGCCCTGACTCCTACTGTGAGAAGCCCATTAGAACGTCTTGCCAAACAACAGAACTCTCTACCCCAACTAGAGCTTAGAAACTAAAGCTGTTTCTTTACTTGGGGCCATTATTCCTTTACTGATCCCAAAAGAAAAAAAAAGAAACCTAAGCCCTGGTCCCCCGGCCACAAGAAAAACCGGAAAAAAAAAAATAAGGGGGGGGGTGGGAAAAGAACGGTCCAACAAGCAAAATTTTTAAAAAAAGGGAAACCGGTTTAAGAAGAAGGGAAAAGGTCTTTTGTGCCTCTTTTAAATGAAAAAATGGAAGAAATATCACTTAATTCACTGGATAAGATTTTATATGTAGCCCCGGTGATGGGTTGGCAGCCAAGACTCAGAAAGGCAGATGATAGATGCTTGGGTTGAAAATTATATCTTTAGCAGACTGGAAATGGTGGCTTCATTGTAATGGTGTCTCCTGCCATGTTAGTCATTCTTACTTCCAGGTATGGGAAAGATGCTAGAGGTATCCTAATTAAGCCTGCTCATTCTGTACTGAGGAGTGGGACCCAGAGAGGTAACCTGTTTTGTCCAGGGTCAGCCAGGTGAAAAGAAAAAGAGCCAGAGCTCAAACCTAATGTCCTCAGATTCCTGCCTGGATGGCTCTTTCTTCCATACCATCGTACTTCCTGCAATTCCTGCCTCTTCCTTTGTTGTAAAGTCAAGATTCTGGTTTCTTCACAGATATGACTGACATGTCTTAAGTCTCACAATAGAGAAATCTGTCTGGGTTTAGGCTCCAGTTTTCTGGAGGAGCAAGATGACCTTTATGGTTTGTGAATGTGAGTGGGGTTAGGAGAGACCACACAGAGGAGGCCTGGAGGTTTAGGAGGGCGTCCCTACATCTTCAAGAGCCTCAGAGTGAGAGGTCCAAAATATCCTCCTATGGCCGCTACGTGACCAAAGTGGAAACCAAGAAAGGAAAAGAGGAAGGTAAGAGTGGTGGCAGGACAAAGATTTCCCTTTCCTTCTCGAGTTCCCCTTCTAGCATGTGAAGCTGTAGACGCAAGATTAAATGACATCAGCACCTTTGGTGAAAAGAAAGAAGTAAAAGCAATTAGCAGCCTTGACGTGGCTGACCCAACAAATACAACATGGGCATCGTACAGCTTACTTAGTGGACGCTCTGTCTGAATATGGCTTTAGTTGCGGGGTTTGGGCCCAGATCCATCTGTAACTTGACCTAATTCAAATCAAGAAATAAATAGTAAGCTTTGATTATGTGCCAGGTAAGTGTTGTGGGATATAGAAAGATGAATATGACATAGATTTTGATTTCGAGGGGTATATTATCTAGAACTGCGGTCCCCAACCCTGGGGACGCAGCCTGGTACCAGTCTGTGGCCTGTTAGAAAACGGGCTGCACATCACTGCCTGAGCTCATCACTGCCTCACTGCCTGCATCACTGCCTGAGCTCTGCACCTGCCCCCATGACACCCTACCCTGACTCCTGGGCTGTGATAAAATTGTCTTCCATGAAACCAGTCCCTGGTGCCAAAAATATTAGAGACCACTGATCTAGAAGGAGAGAGAGGGCTGTATAGAAACTACTAAGGTGCAAGGGAGAATGTGACTGTGCTGTTAAAGAGGTTAAAAACAAAGCTCTCTGGGAGCCAGAGGCTATGGCTGCAAATGAGCTTTTGGTCAATATCCTGTGCATCTGGACCACCATCAGAAGGTTTTATAGAAGGCAGAAGTGAAGGGCCCATGCTAGGGAGAGGTTGGAAGTTAGCTGGGGAATTTAGTGACAGAAAAGTTATCAGTTGACAGAAGAAGCAGCTACTTCTAACTCGTCATTTGTGATGGTTGCGATCAATTTTCAATTTCGGTTTATATATTTGCATTCCTAATTTTGGTGAAGTCCCTCTTCCTACTCACAAATCTGTGCTTGTAAATGACCAATTGTTGTTCTTTTCACTTGAGTAGTTAAGCAACTAAATGATTGCATGTGTAAATTCAGGGGTTTGGAGAAAAACACAACTGTGTCTGTTGTTGCATAACCCCAAACTGGAAATGGAAAAATTAATAGGCAACCTGTGAAAATCATTACTAATGTTTTCCTTGTGAACTATCAAGAAATAAAATAACATACTTGGTCTTTGGAACATGATAGATGGGGTAGAAAATTTTCTTAGACAAGGGACATGGCAATTTTCTAAGTAGTTGATGCCTTGTTATTTGAGTCAGTAGGATTTATATTAAAAACAAAACAATACAACAACAACAACAAACCCAAATCACAAGATTCTGGATATGTTTTTGGCCTTTCCACTTCAGTATAAATGGGTCTAGAAATAAAGCCTAAGCATATCTGGGATGGCGAATTTGAAATTTTGTATGGCAGAAATGGCCAACGGATCACCAAAAATTTACCCTCCTCTTTCCATAGTGGAGTTGTTGCTGGGAGGTGGCTTCCAAGGCAGAGGCTACATTTTTCAGCATAGTGTTCTATCTCCCTGATTCCTTGCATAAAGATGGCCTTCAATAAAATGTGACCAAGGGAGTATGTATCTCTTCTGGGCTCAGACTTTCAGGAAGTTAGTGGGGCTTCTTCATTTTCTCTTCCCTGTGTGCTGGCTGAATACAGGTGGTGGAACCACAGGATGGAAATGGCCTGGCTCCTTAAATGATCATGAGGAGGAAAGCTGCCTACGAACCAGTGACACTTGCATTGAACTATTATATGAGTGAGACAAAGTTCTGCTATTTGGTAGATTGTATTGGTGTTCCCAACTGTCTGCTGCCTGTAGAGCTACCAGGGCCTTCTGTGGTGGGATTTCCTGGAGGAAGAGTATACTTCTTGTCTGTTGACATTGGGCTTGGCCATATGACTTGCTTTGGCTAGTGGAAGGTGAGCAGAAGTGGCATAGATCGCACTCAAGCAGAAGCTTCAAGAGCTACTGCATGACTCCACCATTATTCTTTTCCCTGTTTTGAGAACAGCGTGTTTCAAATAGAAGCTGCTTCTTCAGCCTAAGGACAATTCAGCCTGGATCCCAGATGAAGACAATGCTCAGAGCAGAGGTGCAGCTGACACATAGCCAACGCATACCGTGAGTGAAAAATAAACCTTTGCTATTGATATGGGGATGGCTTGTCCCTACATCAGCAAAGCTGACCAACATATTGTGCTAACTCATTGACATTTTGATAATTGTCTACTATAGCTTTTGGTGCTACCCTAACTACTATACTCCGAAACTAGATGCATTAAGTGTGTGGTAAACTGGAGAACGGGGAACAGTGAACAAGATATCATAAAACATTTCTGTTTTAAAGTATAGTTAAACACAAATATACTCTAATGGAATTAAATTCTTATTAAATATCGACAAATTGCAACCCGATGAAACTCCAAACCAATAAATTCATTTTCAAACACAAATTAAATAACAAATTGTTAAGCTAGTGGACCACCCTCTGGCTCCACTGAGCTGTCTGACTCCTCTCCTCTCGCCAATCAAGAGTTCTTGGCAGACTCTGAGGAGGTTATTTGATACCTGAAGATAGAGATGATCCTATAAAGATTCCTATGTTCCTGCAACCCCAGAACAATGTGACTCTGCCTGCCTCCTCCTTCATGGAATGTCAGGGGAGAGGGATACCAGAAGGGTACTGACAGGCCAGCAACAAAGATGCATTTCAACTTCTCATTTTTGCACGAGACTGGGCTCTTCACAGGGACCAGTTACTGAAGAAAGGGGTAGGGTCATTTTTGAACTCTGGGATCCTTGGAGATGGTATGCTTGGTGGGTGTCTGGAGATGGGCCGTGGAAAGGGGCAAAAAGGAAAGCTTGTGATGGAGCCAAAGTGATACAGGTGCCCAGAGTTCCTGACCAGCTAGCACCTGGGCACCTTGCATAGCTTAGTCTTAACTCCCACTTGCTTAATAGGATGATTGTGAGCAAGAAATGAATGAGTCATTTTAAAAAATAAAATCTTGTCATAAGAAATAATGAAAATATGCTTTATTAGGTTGGAAAAAAGTCTGTCATATTTTTTTAATCTTATTATGACCAGGGAATTGATTTCCTCAAACAAAGATAACAGCGTTTTTTTTGTTTTTGTTTTTGTCTCAAACACACACACACACACACACACACACACACACACACACACACACACACATTTATTTCCTCCTCGGTCAGTAAAACCATCTTGACTGTCCTGTCTACAAGGCCCCAGGATCTTCAATCTTTCCTCCACTGAGGAGGACTTCAGAGCCACCTGGGAGTTGTCTGGGAGGTTCCCATTACTACAGAAGTGGGCACCACTTTATGTGTGTCCATGACTTGCAGACCAAAGTAGGACAGTATCAGCACCATGTTAACTTCTCAAATGGCTCTCCAAGACAATGCCATGAATCTTGAGAAAGCTTCTGAGGCTGTGCCCTGGCTTCGTGGGAAACTGTGCTGAGAATCATTAATGAGGTCTGCCATGGGCATGGGATGGAGACATATAATGTCAGTTTGCTCATTGTTAGCAATGTTAAATTTGATCACCAGGTTACGGTGGTCTGCCAGATTTTTCCATTGTACAGGTATTTTTCTTCCTCCATAATTAAGAAGTACTCTGTGGGGTGATATTTTGAGGCCATGTGAATTTTCTGTTCTCTAACAACATTTTAATGCCAAAGAACTTGCCCAAGTTCATAGCTAGTAAGTCACAGAACTGTGACTGTGACAAGAAGCTATTTCTCCTACTCTCAGTCCCATGTACTTCCACCCCATGCTTATTCCATTCCTTAGCTCATGGACATTTCAGGAGGGATTTGAAGAAACCAAGGTGATAAGAAAATCCAGGTGCTACTTAGAACTTTATAGCTTACTAAATTCATTGGATCATAAAAGTCTCATTAGAAATTCCTGTTTTGTGGTAAATAATTATATTTCCTTTGATTTGGCTAAGGGATAAATGGTAATACTGCTAGATAAATAAATTATTGCTATTATTATTCAAAAGAAACAGACAGATGTTATGGCCAAGTTTCCTGCCCCAAAATATTCTTAAACAAGTTTGGATCCTGTTTCCTTTGCCCTTCATTACTTTGAATGCCAGTGTAGATTTGTTGGACAGAAGACTTGTGTTGGGCATGAGTAACAATATCTTTTCTTAGAATCATTAACCATAACTCTAAATCAGATGGATTAATGTTCAATTTTATTTTTTGAAACCACACTGTGGTGGCTATTATATGAATCAAACCCTTTTTACTGAGTCTTTCTAAACATCAGGAGCTGTCCCAAAGACTTCCTGTGGCAATGTAGTTCATGAGGTAATTGTATTAGGATAATAGGGCTGAAACATTTTATAATTTAATGAGTTTATAGATTTCTTATTCCCAGAATTTAAAAAGAACCTCTATGAATGTCAAATTCAGTAATTATCAAACTGAACAGAATTTGGCTCTATTTAACCAACTGGCACACTCTGTAGATAACATGATTTGATCTTTATAAAGAGCCTATTTCCCCCACCCCCACCCTTAGACACCAGAAATTCATTAAATATAAAGCCTTACATAATTCTGTAAATAAACACACTTCTCTGGAACTTTCCTAGCCTCTAAATTAGATGTTAAAGAAGAGATATCATTCTTTTGGTACAGGCCTTCAGCTTTCCCTAAAATGTGGTGGCTAGTTATGGCTCAGGATGCAAACTGGCTTGAATTTGATGGAATTTAATGAATAATAATAACACTAATAATAAAACATGAAGTCCCTTTTATGTGAGAGTAATAAGCAATTGAATTCTGGAGAGGGAGATGAAAATAGGATCTAGTCCATAAGTGGGCTAAAGTCTAGCAAATTCCTTCTGGCTTTAGGTATATACATTTGGGTTGATTTGGATTAGAAACATGAAAGCAAAATTTTTGTCTTTAATTACAAATTTTTTTTCCAGTAGTACCCTTGCCAAATGTCCAAAAAAATATAGAGCTAGACGATAATAATAGCTCACATTCATGTTGTAGGTGTTTTACATGAATATCACTTTACCCTCACAAACAACCCTAGAAGGGCTACAATTATTTTCCCTCTTTAAAAGATGAAGAAACTGGGGCTGAGAGAAGTTAGGAAATATCCTGTAGAATAATCTGGCTGCAAACCCAAACAAACAGCTGGCTGTAGTCTGAGATAATAAAGACAGGTAATATCATCTCCCAAACTCTGCTGCCTCTCCACTGAGGAGTAGGGAGATTTATAGCACTTTTCATAGGAGGATTGCTTTACTTGAATATAATGATAAATTCCCATAGGAATCCTTTGATGTAGCTTTTAAACCAAGAACTGCAAGCCCATTAAATGGGAAAATGACTTGTGCAAGGCATTCTCTGCGAAACTGGCAGATCCGGGCAGATAGGGAAGAGGCGTTTACCTTCACTCCTGGGATTTCACTAATGCTAGTATTCTTCTCAACTCCACATCATGAAAGACAAACATTCTTCCTAGTCAAGTGTACTCATTCCTACTTGTTCTGCATTTCTCCCTAGAGGCCAACATTCCCGGCAAAGAAAAATGAAACCAGGATAATAACCATTACAGAGATTATAAAATTGCTTGCTATCTGAATTCATACTCTAACCCTTATTTAGTGCTTTCATAAACCATCCCAGGCTGATAGAATTATCCTTTTTATGACTCATGGATATATTTTACTTTTCCATTTTTATCCTCTTTACTTCTAGGGAGAAGATCAGATGATGAAGAAGGAAGATTCACCCTGTAGTGCTATATGAGATTTTATTTTACCTGGGCACGTGGTCTATGAACCTAAAAAAAGAAGTATGTTCAGCTTAGTATTATGTATAAAAATACTTTAAAAAGTTTTATAAAAACACAATCTGATGATTAAATTTATTCATTTAACAAGCATTTATTGAGTTCTTTCTAGCTGTCACATACTGCAGAAGGTGCTGAAGATACAAAAATAAATAAAACATCATCCCTGGCCTCAAGACACTTATACTCTTATGCGTAAAATTGTGTGACCATTAGTCTGGGCCTGCCTAGGACAGTTTTGGTTTACATCTGTTTTCCCAATGTAATTATAAATAACACTCCGTTTCACTTGCAAGTGTCCCTGTTTAGATGGTAAATTATATATATGCTAGTAATAATATTTCCCATTAGATGACGTTTTTAAAATACTTGTAATTCTTGGATATAAATAAAAATTGCAAACAGCAAAGGTCCAAAAATGTACTGACACTGTCTTCATTTTGGAATCACTATTTCTGTCACTGAGTGTCGGTTTCAGTAAGTTCACTGGGACACTTGGCTTTATGTTTTTAAAAAATGCAACTACCATTCAATCTCTCTGGGCAGATGAAATGAACTGGCTGGAAAAGTTAAGAAAATGACAGAATACTGCAATAAATGGAGTTCATAATATGTATTATACACTCAACTCCAATTTTGGCAGGAGTCAAAGGTGAATAGGACACAGAGGTCCTTGGGGGCAAGAGAAGTGTCAGAGAGAGCAGCCAAAGCAATGACTGAAGGCATTTGGTGTCAAGAGCTTCTGCTCTTAGAATTCAAGGTGATATCTGCCTTTCCCTCTCTTGGACTCTTCGGTTTCTTCTCCATTTCTAAAGGCCCTGCACTCATTGATTTTTAAAGTTATCTGTAATGTGCTTATGTGAAAGATTGGTGTCCGCAGAACTTAATTACATACCATTTTGTGTACTGTTGTCTGAATATGTATATGTATGTATTTTGATATTGAAGACAAGCTATTTTTAGTTTCCTTTTGGGTATGTTTGGAGAAACTCCTAACTGTTGCTATGCTACTATGGAAACGGTATCCACGTATACTGACATGTTTACAATCGCTTAAAACACTATAAACTTTCCAGGGCAAAGGCAAACAGATTACTTCTATCAAAGTTGCACTATGCTCTCTTTTTCTTTTTAAATTTATTTATTACTCTCAGATCCATGTTAGAATCTGTTTCATCTGTGCTTACATTAAAGGGCTGGTTTTTTGCTGACATGCATCTTCACTTAATTGATTTCACATTCGTAACTACGGTGGCACTGAGAGCAGATGAAAACTTTTCCCTGAAATCAGAAATATTCCTTGGTCTTGTTAGGAATTAAGAATTGAATTACCTCCTAGAGTCCCAGATGAAAAATGGAAATAATACCTCTTGAGGGTATGTTGACAATTTATCTAGAATTTTCAAGTGTAGACAACTTTGATAGTAGTTTAAACATAACTATTGTAATGATTATTTGCATATGCAAAATGAATTTAAGGACTAGTGTAATTGCTAGGAAACATGCAAACCCAAAAAGGAGTTTTCAGGCTTTTTAAGCATAGGAAAAAGTAGGTGGCTGAGAATCTTTACATTTTTTGGAAAAAAAGAATCTTAACAGAGCCACAGGAATCAAAGTGGATAAGAATCATGTTTGTTTGAAGACATCAGAAGAGTGGCTTTGCCGGGGCTATTTTTTAGGAGTCAAAAAATACTTGAAAGTTGAATCTGTAATTGTGAATCGTACAACAGTGGGTCCTGACTACATAAAAGGACACAAATACCGTAGTAGAGCATAATTTTTTATAGGATTTTAAACCCAGAGTACTTTCTCCTTTAACAATGCTTTCCCAAAATTTGATACCTATTTTGTCTAAGCATGCAGTGAAAGAAAGGTAAGCAGACACAAAGGAGTCTACTTTCCTCTCTCTTCTACTACAGTCTCATTTTTGTTATTTCCCTGAAATAGTCACTTTAAGTCACACATAAAAACAAAACAAAACACCAAATATTACTGGAAGTTCTAAGGGAGTGGGCATGATTCACGGAGAACTGGCGGCAGCAGTGACAAGGCCTCACTTGCATCTGGAGGTCAGGGATCCGGAGAGCTCTTCCTAACCGTGTTTATGCACTTTCTCCGCTGCAGCTCATCGGCGGATATTCCATTCTGAGCCCTGCACAGCACAAGGTTTATGTGATTTTCTTTTCTTCCTCATGGGAAAGATTCCTCCCTGCCTCTTGGAGCTTAGCAGCAGCTAAGAAATGTGACCCCAAGGTCACATTAGATTAAAACCCCGCAAACCTGATGGGCTGGCTACAGCATGACTGCCAGGGAAACTCACAGTGTGACAACTGTGGCTTGCTGTTTCCCCACGGGGGTGGGTCACAGCAGGTCCTAGCGAGAAGCGAATCTGTGTCAAGAGGCGAGGCGTTGTAGCACTAATTCCTGGGGTTGGGAGCCTGGGCAGAGTGGGTGTCAAGAGGCTCTGGCTACTGGGGCCCTTCGGGGCTACCCTCAGGATCAGGATGGAGAGGGGGAAGCGGGCAGGAGCGACAGGCTTGGCACTCGGGGCTCCCCGGGCAGCCACTAATTGGCTTGCTGCGCTCAGATTTCTCTTAAGAAGCAGCTTTCTGTTTCTGTTCTGTTGCCTCTGAGGGGACTGCCCAAATTAGCCTTCTCTAAGCTTTCCTGAGGGACTGTTTTTGAGGGCTGGTGGGGGAATTTCCCCCCTTTGACCGAACTGTTGCCTGAAGAGATTTACTGCTGATCTTCATGTGGGGATTTTCTCACTGGCATTTTGCTACTTCCTGTTTCCCAAGAGGCTCTGCTCTCTGGGAACTGAAGTCATCAAGAGATGGGCACAAACATCCTTTGGGAGAAAGGGAGGGTGGGTGTACTTAACACAGAGGTGCTTTTCTTCCCCTCCTCTAGTTCTTTGCCAAAGTGATATTGAATTTGAAGCTCTGGCCCAGGGATCTTATTGAGAGCTTCAGATTGATTGCACTAAACATTCCACAGGAATTTGAATTGTACAGGGTAATTACAAATCACATAAGGATTGGTGTATTAGACCATCTCTCCTGTGTTGGGGATGGATAGAAAGTCCAATGTCGAAAGAAACCACTGAAGAAATCATCACTCCTTTTACTTAATGATAATGCACTACCATTTACTGAGTGCTTCCTGTGTGGCATGCATGGTGCTGGGCCTTTGCACACATTTCTCATCTGATCCCAGCAACACCCTGAAAAAGTGGGGCTTATGAAGACCCATTTAACAGATAAGAAAACCAAGGCTCTAAGGGGCTCTGAGAGGTTAGCTTATAGCCAAATTTTCCCTGCTGGTATTAATCGGAGCTCCAATTCTATAGGATCCCAAAGCCTATGCTTGTATTTACTCAGCTGTAAATTTATATCAAATTTGGGATTTGTTTCATGAGTCTTTTAGGTGCTATTACCAGCAAAGTAGTGGGAAAGACCCTGGAAAGAAGCAGGGTCTTCTTCCCCCACCCTCCCAAACCTGGGGTGAAAATATTTTAGGAAGCAGTATTGATAGTCCTTAGTTTAGCCCTGTTCCTGCCAGGCCCTTTTACTGTGTCACCTGGAAAAAGCTGCTGACCTGGGAAGTGACAGGAGTGAATATACAAAAGAAACTTCAAACAAACCAATTCAATAGTTCTTACAGAACCCTTCCATCGTTTAACCACTGCTATCACCTTGCTACTTCCTATCCTAGCTTTGCGCATTTCATCAAATTTCCTAAAAAGAATCCCTCTGGGGACAGGTCCCAGGATCTCTTTGGCCCTGCTCTGTGGCAGTTTGCGTCCAGGGAAAATAATGTCCTAGCATTGCCCTACCTCCTTGACTCCTGATTGCCCTTAAACTGGATTAGTGTCTGTGCGTGCGTGTGTGCGTGTGTGCATGTGCGTGTGTGTGTGTGTGTGTGTGTGTGTATGTGTGTTCTTGTGGTATGAGGTTCTCATGGGGATACATTGTTAACCACAGCTGAGCTTTGCAAAGTTCTCCAAGTATTTTCAGTTCCACCAGAGAAGCACTCAGCATGTGTGGGGGTGCTGCAGGCAGCACTGGGAGGCATGTGGCCACTCCTGGGAGCTCCTGAGGAAAGGGAGCTGCGCCACAGCACTGGCACCCCTTGCCCACTGCACACTTTGTGGCAGCTCTTCCTCCCAGGGTCTGTCTGGGAGGGCTCCTTACTGTATCCACTTCATCCAGATAGTGAACTCTGATAGCCACCAACTGTTGAGAGTTGACTGGATTCCAAATGATTTTCCTGCATTAACTCACTAGATCTTCACCTGTGAAGGTAGGCAACTGAGTCCCATTGTTTGTTATTTTACCAGTGAGGAAACCAAGGCCCTGGAGGGTTAATAATGGCTCAAAGCCACCTAGATAGTAAGTCGAAGGGCAGGGATTAAAATATCAGCCTGATTCCTAGTTGTGGCTTTTTTGGGAGTGAGGTGAGTGGGTGGAGTAAACCTTATTTATTTTTTAATCACTAGGACAATATATCAAAGCCTTGAAGCAGCAAACATACAGGCTGTGTTATTTCAAGTAATCAGATGGTAGAAAAAGAACAAGATCCTGATCCGCACAAAGCCTGCGCCGAGTGAGGAATATGGTATGGCTCAGAGGCCCCTGGCTTAACCAAAAGTGGTATTTGGTAAAGGGGGCTGGCCCTCCATTGTGCTAAAGGGGACATAGCTTCCTTATCTTCACTGTTGCCAGGGCATCTTCTTAGTGGGGGTCTGTAACTTCAGGGGGCTAAGTACTCAATGCCAGGTTTAGGCTTTCATCCCATTCTGCTCAAGAAAAAAAACCAAGTCTTCCCAAATCCAGTACTTTACAAGTCCTCCTAATTAAGCAGCCAAGAATCCATCTTTCAGCATTCAATCCCAGACACTGGTACAAGTTATAATCAAAGTCCCCTTTCCCTTCATTGCCCTTCCCACCATTCTCCTGCAGAAGGGCAGGGAGGTGGCATTGGGGGTCATCATGTCAGGCCATTAGAGGGAAACATCTAATGGGGTCCAGGTGGAAAGATGTGATGTGTAAGAACCTCAAGAAAAGCATAGCTGTGTCTTGGTGGCAAGAAAGGCACATCCACCAGGACCCTCTCAAAGTTCTAATCCTGACTCTTCTCTCCCATTTCTTTTGCCTTTCTCTTCCTTCCTTCCTTCCTTCCTTCCTTCCTTCCTTCCTTCCTTCCTTCCTTTCTAGGTATTTCTATGTTTCTCAGGCTAGTCTCAGACTCCTGGGCTCAAGCAGTCCTCCCACCTCCACCTCCCAAAGTGCTGGGATTACAGCATGGGCCACTGTGCCCAGCCTGGCTCTACATCTTAATCAATTTCAAGCCCTTGAATATTATCTTTGTCCATGTTGTGCTGCTGTAACAGAATATCTGAAACTGGGTAATTTATAAAGAACAGATTAATTTGTCATAGTTCTGGAGGCTGGGAGTCCAAGGTCAAGGGGTCTGCATTTGGTGAGGTCCTGCTTGCTATGTTATCCCATGAATGAGGGTGGAAGGGCAAGAGTATGGGAGTGGGGAAGGGATCAAACTTATTCTTCTATCCAAAGCCTACTCCAGCAATAGCTAACCAACTCCAGTAACAATAGCATTAATCCATTCACCTCTTAAAGATCCCACTTCTTAACACTGTTGCACTGTTGCAGTAAGTTTCCAATACATGAACTTTGAGGGACACATCCAAACCATAGCAAATATTAAAACCAAACCAAACAAAAATACCCCCAAAATATTTTTTTCTCTTCAAATTACAAATGACCTTGTGACTGTTTCTTCATGGCCTATGGAGAATGGTGTGGTGGCATTCCTGGTATACGGGAGGCTGGCAACAAACAGAATTACCCGTCTTCAGACCACAGGCAGATTAGGGGAATCTGCCAGTCTGTTGCTACTTGTACACTATGAACAATTGGTACTTCTGAGGGCTCTGGCTTGGTGGGACAAGGGAGAGCCATGTTGCTAAAACCAGCTCTCACTGCATGCAGTCTGGGCTCTAGAAAAATCTAGTGCTACCCCAACCCAAAATGTAGCATCACTTTCTTCCATTTCTATTTCTGTGGATTAAAGTGTAAAATGGAGCCAAGTGTCCACTGGCAAGTTAATGCATTACTTGAACTTGATGCAATTCTTGATTTCTTCATTCCTTAATTTTGTTTAAAAGATGAAACATCCCATTCCTTTAAAACAGCAGTCCCCAACCTTTTTGGCACCAGGAACCATTTTCATGGAAGACAATTTTTCCACGAACCAGGGTGGTGGCAGGGTGGAGGGGAGATGGTTTCAGGATGATTCAAGTGCATTACATTTATTGTGCACTTTATTTCTATTGTTATTACATTGTAATATATAATGAAATAATTATACAACTCACCATAGGTGGGGGATCCCACTTTAAAAGACAAAACATCTCATAGAAGTATATAGATTCCTGCTCCTGCCCCTGGTGGCCATGAGCAAAGAGTCTTCTTTGCCAGTGGATCAGAGAGACCCCTTTATATTTTTGATTGTGGAAGTGTTGTGGTTTATGTGCTCATCCACACACTTGCTCCCTGCATCCATCAAATCTTTGGCTTTGTTGTTGCAGGTGTGTTGGGCTGGCTGGTCCTGGAACTTCTCCTACTTGCAGGTCGCCAGGCCCGAGCATATGGCTCTCCATGCATTGCTTCTTCTGCTGCAGGGAGGCCTGGTTGCCCCACAGTAGCTGGCGCCTTGTGGGAGCGTGAGGCCCTGCATCCTCCCGATGTTCTGTCTTTCAGACCCTTCTCCATGAGGGCTGCCACCTCCTAGACACCACCCTTTGCTGTGCCTGCGCCCACAGTGCCCAGATGGACCTGGGAGGGCTAGCCCACCCCTTCACTGGCACTTCCTGGGTCATCACAGTCTTCACTGGTCCCAAAGCTAGTGCTCTTGATCATTCTGCTGTAACACAATTGGAAAGTTGCTGGCACAGCAATGAGTTTTCTTCATAGTATTTTAATCTCATGGATAATTATAATTCTGAAAATTAGTAGTTATTTGTAGTTTTTAAAAATGCTGGTAGCAGTAAATTCTCTGTGGCATGTTAAATATGATTTCAACATTCATTCTCACAGAATGAAACTGTAATACTCCTATAGCTAGGTGAGGAATGATCTGTGTCAGTGAAAAGATATAAGATAAAACATATTCCTTTTACTTGGAGATGATCTTTACCTATGATTGTGGATGCAACAGATATTATCTCTTTTTGAAGATGTTTTTAAACTGTTTAAATTAAATCAGATTTTTAAAATGTGAGTTTCAGAATATTAGCAGTGACTTAGATGTCATGATGTGGCTTATATTTAGTTTAAATGTGATAAAGAGCAGAATAGCAAAAATTCCTGCTCTTTCTACTCCCTAAAAAAAGAGAAAGAAAGTCTTAAAAACAAACACACACATGCCTTTGGGTTTGAAGTTAGCCTTAGTTATCAAAAGAAAAAACAATATTATAATCAAAATTGGTCACTGGAGTTAGATCTGACTTCTCAGACACAATCCTCCTCTGTCTCCATCCTCCCCACACCCGCAGGACCCGCACAGCCGTGCACACTCCCTTTCCCCTTGCACGGTAGTACTGGAGGTAAGACACTGGATGCTAAGAGGTACAAGGTCCTGGGTATAAGTAGCAAAGCTTGCTGAACTTAGGCTTCGCTATGGTGTTCCTTCTGAGATGAATGGGAGCGTTTTGAGAAGGATAGGAGCAAGAAACCCAAAATACATATCAGTTTGAGAAGGCCTCTTTTGCATAAAGGAACTTTTATAATACAGATGATTTTTCAATCTCTGAAATGACCTTATACAGAAAACAGTATCCATAGTTTGTTAAATAATTCCATAGTAAATAATCAATTTTCTAGTAATTACATGGTGCTTATTAGACATATATTAGACATGTTTATCTACTTGAAAAAACAGGGCATTCCTTTGGCAGTTATTAATTTTTCACATTAATACATAACAGAAACACTTAAGAAAAATGGGGCTACAGCTCCCTTTCTTTATATCCCTTTTTTAAAGCAAAATTTTTCTAAAGGATTATTTGTATTTGCTGTCTCTACCTTCTCAATTTCTCTCTTTTTATTGCCTCTTAAACTCTCTTCAAACAGCTGTTTCCCCTGAACATTCTAAAGACCGGCCTTTTCCAAGCCACCGATGACCTACATTTTCTAAGTCCGTTGGTCAGTCCTCAGGCCACATCTTAGGTGTGTGTCAGTAGCATTGACATAGCTGTTTACTCCCTTTTCTCTCAAACAGTTTCTTTTCCTGGCTTCCAGGACATACCCTTTCTCCCTTTCCTCCTCCTCATTGAGCATCAGACTCCTCGGCTGGTCCCTCCTCTTCTCCCTGACCTCATAATCTTGGAGGGCCCAGGCTCTACCCTCAGGCCTCTTCTCTTCCTTACTCACTCTTTTGGTGATCTTACCCAGTTTCAATGCCTTAAATGCCGTCTAGAAGCTGCCAAATGTATATCTCCAGCTCAGACTTCTCTCCTGAACTCCAGACCTTTATCCAACTGTCTACTTGACATATCAAACTTAGCAAGTCCAAACTTGGACTCCTGTTCTTCCTTTTGAAGCCTGCTCCACTTACAGTCCACACCCCCTCAGTTGATAGTGACTCTATCCAAAACCTTTAAAGTTCTTCTTGATTCCTCTCTCTTTTTCTCTTTTCTCATATCCAAATCCTGTTGGCTCCTCCTTCAAAATGCATCCTGAATCTGACCACTTCTCACCATCTCCATTGCTACCACTCTGTTCTGAGCCACCGCCATCTCTCTCTTGGAGTATCACAATCATTCCTACCAAGTCTCCCCCACTTCTACCCTTGCCACGCTGAGTGAATTCAGTCACAGTGAAACTTCAAATGTGTAAGTCAGTCATATCACTCCTCTGTTCAAAATCACAATGGCACCCCGTTTCATTCAGAGTAAAATACAAGTCCTCACAAAGGGCTTCCACAGCCCAGATGACCTGCTCCCTCCCTATCATCTCTTTGGTTTTAACTCTTGCTAACCTCACCTTCCCTCATTCCACTCCAGCCATGTCTCCCCGCTGCTCCTCAGACACGCCAGACATTTGTGTTCTCTCAGCCTGGGATGCTTTCCCGGCAAGCGCATGGCCCACTCCCCGACCCTCGTCACATGTTCGCTCAGTTCTCACCTCCTCGGAGAGGCCACCTTTCCAGAACTGGACTTGCCTTCCCTCTCCATACTCAGCACTCTTGATCCCTTATCCTGGTCTAATATTTCCTTTTCCCATAGCATTCATCCCATCTAATGTCCTATTGAAACGACTTACTTATTGTGGTTATGGTTTATTTTCTGTCTTCCACCTAGAATATAACCTCCATAAGGACAGGGATCTTTGCTGGTTTAGTTCATTAAGCACTAGATCTGTGCCTGACACATGTTAGGAAATTAATAAATATATTTGAATGAATGAAAGTTCAAAACTTCAGAGGCATTAATGCCAGAACTGAGAAAAGTCTGTAAAAACCGTATCTGTGTTGATTCAGTGATTTTTAAAGGGGATTTTTATCTCTTACTTCCTGATGACAGAAATGAGCATATGACTTTTTAAACTCACAGATTAAAAGCACCCACAACAGTTTGTTCACTTCAACCGTTACTTTTGAAGAACTTGATAAGCATCTCTTCTTTCCATCCCATTTTTTTTGGTCAGCCTCCTTTTGAATACTCATACTGCTCTGGAGGCATCAGAAAGGCATTTCGCTAAAGGAGAAAATTAATCAGGTTTCATGGTCAAAACTATGCTATGCTATACTATACTATACTATCTTTGAAGGGTAATATTCATAAACCCCACCAGGACAGTGTTCATAGTATTCACGGCACTCTCAGGGCCTTGAATTCATGGCTCTGTTTTGTCAGCTGCAAGTGGGTGGGATCCTAACAGTAAGTTGGTTTGTGGGTAAAACCGTTGACTACTATTGGTCCATGTCTGACAACCACTATATCTGTTACATGTTTATATTAATACTTCTCTTCTTTGAGACATTTCAAGAAGTACTTTTGTCAGTATTGTGAAATAGATGACATGTACTAATGACTCAATTTCTGAGGCTACTCAAGTGTTTCCTGGTAAGTTTAGCCACTATATTGTAGGTACATAGTAAATGACAACATGGTTTGTTTAGAGGTTGAAAAAGGTCATTTCTCTCACTGTCCTCACTGGAAGGCCTAAAATAGCATAACTAATTTTCTTCTCTGGTTTTTATCCATGATCTTTTCCCTCCTCCCAGGAAGCCTTAAGTGGATTTGCTATAATAACTGTATTATGCATATGATAGATAGAATCTATATTATGATTTGATGTTTCTAAAAAGCAACTGTTGTCCCCTGGCAATGAGCAAAGAGACACCTCATTGGTGGTGTTGCTCTTATATCAGTCAGGGGCAGAGCAGATGGACAGTCCTTTGTTTAGCCTAGCTTGTTGCCTGGATTGGCAGCCAGAGATGTTTCATGCCTGGTGCACACCAAAAAAAAAAAAAAAGAAAGAAAAAAGGCAACTGTTTTTTATTTATAATGGACTATCACTTAAAGTAACTTTATTTGAAGAAATCAAAATTCATTGCTCAATTTTTAACACTAGGACTTGAGATTACTGTTGTTTTTTTAAAATCAAAAACATTAACGGAGTATAATTATAGGAATATAATAACATTATTAGAAGTTTGGAAAGTTAAAAATATTACCCATGATTCCATCTAACCATCATGATCATTTGTACTTATTTCCTGTCGATCACTTCCTATATGGATGCTGATTCTTTGTACAATTGAAACTATTACCACTGTTACTGGGTGATAAGTTTTTTGAGAATGGTGACCTTTTCTGATCATTCTGTATATACCCATAGTTTATCACAGAGCCCAGTACAGATAAGTGCTTGAAAAATTATTGCCAAAAGAATGACTTGATAAGTGGATTTGCTGAAGCTCTAAAACTTAATTAAGTATAATCAAGGTTGGATTGATTATTTTGTTGGTTCACAAGGAAAGGCCAAAGTCACAACAGTCAACAAACATCAGCCATTCTGTGACTTCCTCTTCTGCCCAGACTTCTTGGGGCAGACAGGAGGGGAAGGTGATGGTCAAATGGTGACATGGTTACTCTTCTGCTTTGCTTGAAAACAGTAGCACTAATTTCTTTTATTTCTCCATTCCTTGTCTGCAAATTATGTGGACCTAGAATGGCCTTATATCTCTGAGATCCAGATTGAATGCTAATAAATGTGTTGCTGATTCTAAAATAAAATTGCAAATCAGGTTTGGAGTTTGATGGAGAAGACTGAGAGGCACAGGTTTGTTGCTCATTTAGATTACAAATGTCATCAAAAATAGAAACCAAAAAGGTTAGGTAATTTCTAAATTAAACACTCTTTCTTAGAATAATTACCATGTTACAGCATCTGTGTACTTTGGTAGAATTTGAATAACACTTTATTGCTCAGAATAATGTTCTATTCTTGTCACCAAATAATACTTGACGTGTGTGCTCTTGTACTCCCTAACTGCAGGAAAGGCGTTGCCCGGAACAGCTGGCACACCCTTGGCAATGAGGCTTAGTTTTGCTGGAACTTTTCAGGTACTAAAAAAATCTCTTTCTCTATTCCCCATTCATTCACAGGCATGAGACCTGAGCTTTATTATTTTTTTCTAAATCTAAATTGACTGAGTCAGGCTTACGGTAGTCACTATTAAGAACAGACCACAGTAGCGTGAAGAATATTATTTGAATCTTCTTTCCATAGGAAACTAGCTATGAAAAGAGTAGGCTCATTAATCATAATTTGAAAGGCAAGTTACAAACCCTTTGATGGAGCCTTTACAAGCTATCATTGCAGGCTTAAATAATAGCTTTTCAGCATTTCATGTTTCTAAGAGTGAGTCTGAATTTAAGGAATGCTAATATGTCTCCTTTTCTACCACAACACCTACAGAATTACACAGAATTTTGTCTAAAGTGACATGAACTGGTTGTTACAGTCTGGCAGTTAATCCCTCACGAGGACACACCATCACCTTTATTCAAAGGTCAAACATGACATAAGTAAACAATGTCTGTGTTTTGTAAATTTTTCTGTTACTTTAGTGTTGCTTTTAACTTAAATTTCAATTTCGATTATGGGGGTATAAGACATGACTGCTATTTTAGAACTCTCCCTTTATGTCCCTTAATGATGACTACTTTTTTTTCCTTCTGAGTTAAAAAGAAATTCTTTTAACTAGTCACCGTGCAGTGCAGTGTATTGTATATTTTGAAATTGCTAAAAGAATAAATTTTTAACGTCCTCACTACAAAAAAGTGATAAGTTTGTGAGGTTATGGATATGTTAATTAGCTTCGTTGAATCTTTCTACAATGTATACATAGATCAAAACATCACATTGAACCCCATAAAGATGCACAATTATTAGTCAATTAGAAATAAATTAATAAAAAAGAAACTCTTTTAGCTTAAGAGCCTTATGTATTCTAAAAACGAAAAAATCAGTATTGGTCATTTAATATGCTTTCTCTTCTTCCACAGTAATAGATTCCCTAACTTTTAAGCTGAGCAGGTAGGTGTCCAGTAAAACAACAACAACAAAAAGAAGCTATTTCTCAGTTTCCTTTGCAAAAGACTAACTGGAAGTATTATATGGCGACTTCTGGGATTTTCCTTAAGTGACAGATGTATGTGTCTCTTGCCCCTTCTTTGTCCCTTTTTCTGGCCTGCTGCCTACAATTGTGGACATGCAAACAGGATCTCTAGCTTCTATCTTGGGCCATGAAGACGAGGGCAGCACTGCAGATGAGTGGGCAGAAATGTCATACCAGCTTGCCTACCTCTGCAGCTTGATACGAAGTATAAACTATTTTGTTTAAATGACTGTTCTTTTGTGTCTGTGTTTCTCGAAATGAAAAATAATCCTGATGCACACAATCACCTATAATGGAAAATATTGAGCTATTTAATCTGACATGAAGAAATATACTGTAGCAGACACCTATTGGCTTATTTGCCCAATACACTTTTCCGGAATTAACCCACTCTCTACTGTTACTACAATCCACATGGCTATAGCGAGAGTTTCCAAACTCAATACCATAACTCCACTTTTGGTTGAAGGATGATCCTGATCCTGGCTGAGCCAATCAAAATTTTTCCCCAAGAACTTGAAAATAAGATGAAGAAAATGAGTGATCTATCTCTTTGAGCTATTAGACTATAATAGTAAATATCTGAGGTATTGAAAGCTGTATTTTCCACTATGTGTTGGGAGAAGCAAAATAAATCAGATTGTGATAAGAAAGAACAATGAGTTAGAGCCAAAGAGAGAAGCAGAGATTTAGAGAGGGGGAAAAGGAGAGGATTTCTTAGGTTCCCATAGTCCTCTAGCGCCCAGTTGCCTGGGAACTGTTGCTCGCTGACTTAACATTCACTCTCCATCTCTTTTTTTTTTTTTTTTTTGAGACAGAGTTTCACTCTGTTGCCCGGGCTGAAGTGCCGTGGCGTCAGCCTAGCTCACAGCAACCTCAAACTCCTGGGCTCAAGTGATCCTCCTGCCTCAGCCTCCCGAGTAGCTGGGACTACAGGCACGCGACACTGTGCCCGGCTAATTCTTTCTATGTTTAGTTGTTTGGCCAATTTCTTTCTATTTATAGTAGAGACGGAGTCTCGTTCTTGCTCAGGCTGGTCTCGAACTCATGAGCTCAAGCAATCCTCCCGCCTCAGCCTCCCAGAGTACTAGAATTACAGGCATGAGCCACTGCGCCCGGCCCACTCTCCATCTCTTAATGCTGATATTGCTCTGGATCCACCCATCCCTAGAGGTGGTTGCAGATTGGTCTAAGACTGTATGTGCATGGCAATCCCCTGGCAACTGTATTGATCCAGGGATGGGAACATGCTGTAAATTGGCCCAATCTGATTGAAGATTTATATTCCATGCCCTGGGGAAAAATTACTCTTCTGCTGGACACAAACAAGGAAGCACATAGTTCTGATGACCATTGTCAGCTCTCCCAGGTCACAGGAAACTGACCATCCTGGGAGAAGAGCACTACTGAAGATGGCGGCAAGAAGAATTCTAAAAAGCCTGGCCCTTTGATGGCATTTTTGAGCCTACCTTGGCACTCACTAAAATATATAAGAGAATAAATGACCTTTATAGAAGCCAAGGGTCACCAAACTTTATCTTAAAGGGCCAGATAGTAAACATTTTAAGATTGCAGACTGTAAGGTCTTTGTTACAACTAGTCAAAGCTGCTGTTGTAGCTCAAAAGTAGTCCTAGACAATACGTACATGAATGTGTTCAAGTAAAAGAGGTGGCCAACCTACAGGCTGTCGCTTGCCAATCCCTGCTATGAGCCAGCTTGAGTCTGAGTTTTCTGTTACTTGTTGCCCAAACTGGCATATCTGATATATGGTTCTCATCCATTTTGGGGGTCCAGCTACATCTAGCCATTGTAGTCTATGAGGAACTCTAGTATCCAGAGCTGATGGCCAAAATATTTAACAAAGGGTACAGCATCAACACCAACCAACTGCAAACATGTAGGATAACCATATTGGAGTGAATTGGCTGAATATCACTTTATCATTACTTGTCCAACAAGTCTTCTTGGTTACTTAAACTACCCACAGTTTATTTCTGTTATTTGTAAACAAAGGCATCCTTACCATACTTTTTAGATTTTCCTTTTGAGTACTACTTTAATTGTTTCATTCCTCTTTTGGTTATGATGCTAATCAGTTTTATGTCATTTTCCTTTTTGGCTCTCCATTTCTTTAATTCAGTGTTTCAGTGCCAGGATTGTAATATTAATTCTTTTATAAAATGGGTAGATGAAAACTTTTCCTGATAATGAATTCCTGCAGGCCTTATGATCAATAACACACAATCCAGCACTTGACATATGAGGTGTGACTGTAACATATCAGAAAAATTTTAGCACACATGCTGTAGCTCAGACATTCAATGTATTTTGTTAAATGCAGTTGCAACTGGGAGTTATAGTCCAATAAGGCTGCCATTTCTCAAAGTATCTTTGAAATACTGCCAATCTTCTCACTTTATTTTAACATCTGATATTGATGGAGATATATCACATTGTCACAAGTCTTGGCTCTGAATGGATTCCTGCTATTTGCAAAAAGTAGATCCATCTCAATATTTGCAATCATTGAGTATTTGCCTTTCCGACTTCCTTCCTTTTTCATATAATTATTAGGCACCTAGCTAGGCCTATCATTCCCCGAGGTGCTGGTGAGATAAAGTCCCTATCCTCGATGTGTCCATGGTTTAATAGGGGAGGAAATAAGTAGATAACTTATAATGTACCCAAATTTGCCCAGGTTTCACCAGTCCATAAGTACAAATATGGTCCTCATAAGAGAAATAACCCAGATTTTGCAGGCTTCACTCCATTCACACATGTGGAAACAGCCTCCTGCTCGGGTTTTCACTTGGATTCCCTCACGGGACACACTGCTTTTCCAGTTCCCCTCTCCCTGTTCATAGCTGCTGCTTTCAAGCCTCCAGGATGCCAGGTGTCTGGTGCTTCTTATTTATTTGTTTAACTTTCAAAACTTTTATTTAACGGTGGAGGAAAACAATACTACTTTTTATACTAGTTTAAAGCTTTTCACATTGTTTTCAAAAAACTCTAGGAGATATTTTAACAGGGGGAAAATCTCTGTAGTAGACAGCCTGACAGGCAGCCAGTGTTTCTAGAACAGCTCAGAGTAGAGAATTCTTATTGTTTTCCAAACCGATCTGCTCTAAAAAGGAAAAGGCTAGATGAACCCAGTGAACAAACATACAGCTAAAAGACAGGAAGAAAATGGGGCCAGCAGAATTAGCCATTTCCTTCTCAAGATCAGCCGGTTGCCCTCAGGTTTAAAAGAACCTAAATACTCCGCTGTAGATAGTGCCTCCTGGTCATCACATACCAGCAATAAGCCCCACGAAGGTGGGAGCTTTGTCCATTTTCTTCAGCGTTGTGTATTCATCAGGCCTAGAACAGTGCCGAACACTTACTATTAATAGCTACTCAATACACACGTGAATGTCGAATGAGCAAATGTCAAAATAGGGTTAGTCCTTCAGTCCACATCTCACTGCCATTCAGCTATCCTCCATGCAGAAATGGAGAGAATGACCCTCCCCTTGTTCACTGCAACACTGTCTTCTGGGTCCCAGTGCAGACGTATCTGGGCCTTTTCTCCTCTAAAGTCCTTGATGATTGCAGCCTTTTTCAAATTCTCCTCCAGCTCCTTTCTATAAGAACAGTCCTGGTCCTTGAGTCATTGCTGGGAAATAGACATACTTGAACCCCAGCTATGGCCTAGGCTTAAACTTAATTTCCTGACTTAATTGCAAATAGGGTGATAAGAGCTACATTAGATGCACATACAATACAGGGACATGGCAAAGAAGGGAAGAAACAGAAGACGGCAGTACATCAGAGGGAGAGGAGCGGATGGTATAGAAAGATGACAGATGCAACTCTGCCTGCTTCCTGTTACCGTCTTTTACTTCCACATCCCCCCATCTTGTCTTCCTGAACTGATTGGAACTTCCTCCTCCTAGTTTTATAATTTCATCTTTCCAAGTTCACAATAGGTGCTAGTTAAATATTTGTCGACTGATTGACAAAGAGAATTAAGTCCTTAGTGGAGTCCCATTGCTTTTCTCCTAATATTTGCTTTTCCGTATTGATTGCTCTTTGGTCAAACTGGGCTATGAGCTGCTGCATAATGAGAACTTAATAAGCCCTCATTTGCTCAAATCAGTCACTGCTTATGGACTGCCCACAATGTGCTAAGCATTGTTCTAGACGGGAAGCCACAAAGATTAATAAGGAGTAGCTTTAAAGAAGCAAGCAATGAAGCAATAGAGGTAAAGCATGTCAAATAACTAAATTGTAAGGAAGAAAGAATCCCATGGTGTTCTAGAAGATCATATAACTCGCTATGGGAACACAGAAGGAGCAAGAGAACTCTAGTTTGTGGGCTCTGAGAAGGTTCCACAGAGGAGCTCCACAAAGAATAAGTAGGATTTTAACAGGTGGAGAGGGGTGAGGGAAATGTGTTTTTTAGAGTTTGCACTGAAGGAGAGGGTTTCATTGAACAGTGCTGCTGGCAGTATTTTAAAAGAAAGATTAAAGTACCACACTGCATGTGAATCTGTCTGTCTAATTCTGTATGCAAAGCAGATGGCTGTTAAACGTTTGTTCCATCCCTGGTATTGTCTGCCTTGTAAATGCTAAAGAGGAGTCAAAATGGAGAATTTCATCATGGTTAAAGAAATTTTTGCCTATAATTTGTTTATAACATATTCTTGACTAACGGGCAAGCTCCCTGCTCCCTGGGGCTATGCTCTAAGTGCACACACAAAGAATGATTAGCCTTTTCCCTGTTGCTGCTAAGAGCCCTAAAAGCCAGGAAATCAATACATACAATAATTTATCACTGACAGATTAAAAATTTCTATTGATTTCTTCTGAACTGGGAATTTGCACCCCCCAAGGAGCTTTATTCTTTTAATAGACAACTAGGCAATCAGTTGTAATTTCAAGTTTTGAAATGCTTTGACACGAGTTTTTATGAAACACACAGATGAAAAATAACAAGAGGCCCTGGATAGTTTCGAACTCTTGCTGAGATGTACAAAAGGGAGTTTTGCTTGCCTGCCTGTGCCAATAGTGCCCCTCTGTCCCCTGGAGCAGATGCTCTGTCCCTTGCCATGAATCTAAGGACTGCTGTCAATTTTCAAGCTTTGAAAATCTGATGGGCTCCTTGTCTTTCCTTCCTTTCTGAAAACCATTGTCAACTCAAAATACAGTCTTAGGCTGGACATCTTCAGAGACCAGCAGGCAGTGATGTTTGGAGGATCCACCTTCCAAGCAGGCTTCAAACTAATGCTTTTCAAACTTGAATGTTTGCGTGAGTCTCTTGGGGAGCCCATCGAAATGCAGATTATGATTCTAGGATGGGGCCTGCGATTCCACGTTTCCAACAGGCTCCGAGGTGCAACCTGTGGCAGGAGTTTAAACTCATTCTTTTCCCTGATAGGATCCCTCTCCAAGGTAGAAAGGACAGGTGGTGTGACCAGGGCAGCGTGCTGGGCACTCAAAGACCCGACTAACTGTCCCACAAACATCAGAAACGGAACCAAAGTGAGAGTCTGAGCTCTTCACTGGTAAAGCTTGTTCTTATCTGTGTGTATCTCCAAGGCAGTATGTGATGGGATAATAGAGGAAGAGAAAATAGATCATTCATTCTTCTATTTCTGTACATTTTAATCCCCTACTCCATGCCAAGCATTTTATTATAGGTGCAGGAAATATAAATTATAATAAGAAAATTAATATAGAAAAGCCTATTTTGGAAAGGCAGACATTGAAAGCATTTCCCTCAATCCCTTTCTTTTTGTCAGGGAACTTTTCCTCCTAGACACCCTACACACAAGGAATCCAGCCATTCAGCATTTCCTAGCAGAACAATATTATTTGTCATTGTTCTTTGTGTTCAAAGATACTTCTGGCAATGATGTTACTATTCCTGTGTATGAGCCTGGCAGAAAGCCCTAAGATGTGACCTAATTTCCAAATAGCTTGTCCTCCTGGTGAGCTGTTATTAGTAAAACCTGCTGTAATTTATGACTCTATCCTATAGACTTTGGGAAAATAGTCAGAAGGGCAAAGATTTCCACCTGGATTAGCCTGTGTGACTAGATCATCTTTTTGGAATAGTAGCTTCTACCTATAATTTGAAGAGATGATGTAGAAACCAATGTATTATTTTTTCTTTCTGAGAGAAGGGCTCTTAAAAGCCTGGAAGTGGAAGATCATTAGGTGATTTGTTGTTAGCTTAAGAGGGGCACATCTTGGTATATTTATAGTCATGCTGCCCAGGGGGAGAATGTTTATGTATGGTCCTGTCTTATCATCCCTTCTACCCTGAGTCGATCTTGAAAGTTAATTTATAACATTGCATTATGCTTAAAAGGGAAGGATGCTTCACAGAAAAGGCATTTACCAAGCTCTTGAGGGACCGTTGTGCGCCGATCAAATGACAGATGGTGTTCAGCTTTCACAATGTAGGAGTGCGAAAGAATGTGGGGTCACAGTGAAGCCATGGAAAATCATGGAGTAAAATATGGTACAAGTTGTTGTCAGCCTGGCATAAGAGGAGGAGGTACCAGGGAAATTATACCAACCACCAAGAGAGGAAAAGAAACTGAAATGAAAAGCACAGTATTTCAGTTTCTAAAAAGCAGGTATGCCCCTGATTTTGCTGTGAGATGCTGGGTAGGTCACCAGGGTCTCTGGGCCTTGCTCCACAAGTACAGCAGAGGAGAGGTTCCAGATGATCTCGAAGTTGTCTCTCTGCTCTGTAACTCTGTAGCTCACTGTGTGCCTACCATGTGCTAAACGCACCATGAAATAAACACTTTACATTTTCCTTTCTTTGGGTCATCTCCATTTTAAGAAGAGGAAACTAAGGTTTAGGAAGCTTAAGAACCTAGGCCAAGCTTACACAACTAAGAGGAGGCAAAGCTAGAATTTGAGCCCAGGCAATCTGACACCACACATAATGTTTTTAAGCTTTACAACATACTGCCTTTATATTTCTAAGACTTTTATGGGTAAACAAGGAAGGAAAATTTTATTTGTTACTCTCTTAGAAAATCAATTGGCAGGGGGATCCCTTGAAAGATTTGTCACGTCTTCTTTTAGAATTCTTGACAGATTGGAGTTTGATCCTAATAAACGAAGATGTTGCAACCGGTGTCATAATTTAATGTCCAAGAATTTAAGAAGTGAGATGAGCAGCACACACCTTCCTCTTGCCTTACTCGGCTCACTTAGCTGCGGGTATCGACATCTTTACTTTTCAGGTTCTGGCCTGCCCAGCTGAGCCCACTCAGTCCAGGCCAGCCTGCTCAAGAGTAACTGCACAAGTGTTGGCTAGTGACAACCAGGATTCATGTTCCTGTCTCCTAAGCTTGAGATTCTGGGAGTTCGGGGAAACGCGGGGTTGCCAACAGCAGCTTCCTCTTACCCTCTTCCAACAGAGATTCCCACGCCCACACAATGGGGTTCCGGCATAGTTTCCTGGTTTGCACAGACATTCCTCCTGAGACTAGAGTTCTGTACTAAACACCGTCCTGCCTGGATGGGCGATGACACCTCCCTCCCTCGGAGGCAGTGTGGCAAAGGGCAATAGTGGGATGCCAACTTAACAATTTTTGCATATCTGCATCCCACCTGTATATACTCTTATTTACTTATATTTTTCTTTAAATGGACTCAATTTTAAAATTTAAATACCTTAATTTTTTTTTTTTAAAAAAAAGTACACTGCAAGAAGTTTTATAGTTTTCAGTTTTAGATTTAGGTCTGTGATTCATTTTGAGTTAATTTTGTCTATGGCGAGAGGTATGGATCAAGGGCTTTGTTTTTGCATACCGATATCCAATTATTCCAGCACTACTTATTGAAAAGATGATCTTTTCCCCACTGAATTATCTTTGCACCTTGGTGCCTCCTCTTGAGAGTTAGGTTGGATTCTTTGTTCCTCTTAACAGTTACCGTGGGAGCCAAAATACGAGTTACCGCTCATCTGTCTTCACCACTACTGCCGGAGGAGCTCCTTCTGCCCATCTTTTAGCTTGGGATCTAAGTTTGCTTATATCTTTGGATATTGCAATTTAGTCACTTATTGACCTCTCTTTGGTCACTTCTGCTTAATTATAAAATCCCTCCTTCTCTTGTGGGTTTGCAAGTACCCTAGCACTCTCTCTGCCAACTCATCATGTTCTTTCCCTTCCTATCAACCTGCCCTTGATAGAAAAGTGACAACTTACAAAATAAGTTTAGAATTTTATAAGGAGTGGGCAAAGGTTTGAATTTTGTAGAAGAGAAAATGGGTGCATATTCATAAAGCAACACCATTAACTATCGACTTGTGCCAATTGGGATTCACTATTTAAGGGCTCCTGTGGTCAATACATATTTCTCTCATAAGATTCCTGTTTTTGGATAGGACCAAGCCATGTATATACTATTCCACATATATGTACACACAAAGGTACATGTACAGACATAAACATATATATCTACACAGACACCTGGGAATATTTTTGTACTTACCACTTTCCTTCTAGTTAATTTACAGACATATTTTATAGTTATGCTACGGGGGAAAATTTCTAAATTATAGGATCTTAGAGACACTAAGGGATCATCTAGGTTGGGTGGGCTGTCAACTCCGATGAATTGGAGGTGATGGCTTGGAGTACTACATTTAAAAGGATTGCTAGGCTGAGTTTAGCTCAGCAGGAAAGAGAGCTGTTATTGATTAGTGATAGCCTGCCATGGCTTGGGGTGGTGGCATGTACATGGTGTATGACTAACTCTAATCTAAGACTAGGCCATTCTCTTTTTTAGTACCTTAATCTCCTCTACAATACTTGTCACAGCTGGATTCTACCTGTTGCAGGAATACTTTCAGTAATTGTGAGCTTGCTATTTTGCAAGAATGCTCATTGCATTGTTGAATGGTTCTTCTCCATGTTGGGTCCAAAATTTATCTCATAGCAACTTTTAATCATTTGTCCTAATCCTACCATTTAGAGCTGTCCAGACCAAGTTTATACCCTATTCCACATCATAGCTCTTCAAATATCAGTGTATAGCCATTCTGTAATCTCTTCTCCTAGACAAAACCACCATTTCTTTTAACTATTTCTCAGATGTTGTGGTTTCTGGGTCTTGCACCATCCTGGATGTTATTTAATTTTTCCTTACTCTCTCTCAAGTGTGCTACCCAAGGAGGGGCAGAGAATTTCAGGTAGGATTTGGCCAACTAAAATTAATTGGGACTCCTTATTATTGGCTTTCATGTACTTACTATATTAATAAGCTTCAGTTTGTACCTGGAAACATGTTACTTGGTTATTTCACATTGAGTTTCCAGTAAATAAAAAAATTCTTTCTATATGAACTATTCAATTCAATTCTCATTTCTGAGTTTATATTTGAATTTTAATGTTTTAAATTGTATCTTAATGATGATTACCCTTTCTTGAATACCTATGCTATATACTCTATTTGTATCTTCTTTATCTATGAAGTAGATATTCTATTTCCATTTTGCAGTTGTGAAAACTGAGTCTTGGAGATGCCCAATGTACTCACATAGCTAATAAGTTGCAGAGTCTGGAATCAAATCCAGTTCCTCTGGCTTTAAAGTCTATTCTCTTTTGGCTGCCAAATGCTTGATTTGATAATTTTGAAAATCGAATCCATCACAGAAAAAAAAAAAAGGATAGGCCGTCCTTTTGTCAAGATGGTTTTTGGCATTGTGATGAAGTCAAGCACTTCTTTTAAAAAACAGTAAAAAGGAAATAAAGTTTGGTGTGACCAGTTCCTGGTGAACCTTACTTGTTTGCAGTAGTCATCTTTTTTAAGTGATCACTAGTTGCTCACTAAACTATCCAATCTAGAACTTTGCTGGGGATTAATGGCAAATTTATCTGTCTATAATTTCCATATCTATGGGGACATTTGTTTATGTCCTTTGTCTGATCCCTGTCCTACTTCCCATAAGATCCCATGGGCTGCTCACAGTGGTTCTAGCCTTTTATCTGTGTATTTGTTCAATTCTCTGGGATGGCATTGGGATGGGGGAAGGGTTTGCCTTCTTTTAAAGTAGTCAAATGCATTCACAATATATTTTCTTTTACTCTTTGGTTTCCTTCCAATAATTTTATTTCTTCCATTTCCAATTCATAATTAAAAAGCAGAGCCTTTCTCTTAATGGAGGGGTTAATGGAATAGATGCACTCAACAAAGATCCTGTTATTTCTGTAATTTCTGTTAAGTGAATTCTAAAATAAACTCTTTTATGGCCCCAACAACAATAAAGACAGTGACTCCATTTCCCAAGAAGCCTACCTTGTTTTATAAGTCAATGAAATACATTTATGGACTATCTACTCTTTCTGATGATCTGTGTTGGAATATCTCTCCATTAATAAAAATAATAGAGAGCCAAATATGAGCATTAACATGTATGATTAAGCTGATTGTGTCTCAACTAGATCTAGGAGCATATGTATTTTTAAGGTTTTTAAAAAAGTTTCTCCCTAGCGCTTTGGGAGGCCGAGGCAGGAAGATCACTTGAGCCCAGGAATTCCAGACCAGCCTGAGCAACACAGCAAGACCTTGTCTCTACAAAACTTAAAAAATTAGCTGGGCATAGTGGCCAGGCCTGTAGTCCCAGCTACTCAGGAGGCTGAAGCAGGAGGATCACTTGAGCCCAGGAGTTTGAGGTTGCAGTGAGCTATGATCAAGCCACTGAATTCTAGCTGGGCAGCAGAGTGAGACTTTGTATCTTAAAAAGAAAAAAGAAGAAAGAAAAGTTTCTAGCCCATGACACAGACTGACAGATACAAAAATCATAGATTAGATTAAGAATACGCACAAATTAAAATATATGCAACAGAAACGTGTGAGAGAGAGGCATAGTTATGGCATATGTTTGAAGCAAGCACGTAAAACCCAGCTACAAGCTTATTCTCAGTTGTTTTCATGCTTCCCAGTGCTGGAAGGAGAGCCTGTCTGTGAAACATCAGTAATTGTACTTTGTGTGGAGGGACATTGAAAAATTTGATAAACTACCGGGAACTCCCTTTATAAGCTTCACCTAGCCTAGGTTAGCAACAGCAGGCTTCACTTTCCTGGTGTCCCCTCTTCTTTGTGGTCCTTAAAAGCAAGCCCTTACAAAGCCCAGCTCCTTCCTCCCTTCTAATTCCCTATCAGGAAGCGCTGTAGGTCCTTCAAATCTCTTTAGGGACTTGGAAATCCCGGACTCTTGAGCGCAACGTGGTCATGAATATTTATGGTGGGGCGTGCCCCCCGCCAGCGTGCAGGGTTCCAGGCAGCTGGGACCAGCGGAAAGGGCGCGCCAGCTGCACGCAGGGAAAACAGTTCTCATTTTGTGTGCTTGGCGGACTACACGTCCAGCCTGGAGCCTGCTCGAGATGGCCACACTGTGCGTATGCGGGAGGGGCTTTACCAAGACGAATGGACTTTTCTGAGGCAGCGTCCAGGAGCTGTAATTCGAGGGGCCTCCGCTCTCCCTGCCACCCACCTGTCCGGGCAAGAGAAATTCCACTGAGAAAAATTCAGGCATACCCTCTCCAGGAGTTTGTCCCCTTTTAAGAAACAAATACCCCTTGTGTGAATAATTGGAGATTTTTTAATCCTCTGGTGGCACTTCCTCCTTTGCAATTCTCTACAATGGAGATTGTTTCTTTTCCCTTCTCAGGGATTACAACTGCTGCTCGCATTTCTTTTTTTAAGATCATGAAGCCACGTTGTCTCTATCTCCCCTCCTCTCCATCCTTTATTTAGTAGTACTGTATAGCACGGTGGCTAAAAGCCAGACATTGTGGATTCAGATTCCAGCTTGACCTTGTAAATGGTATAAGCGCTATGGATGTAGCTAGTTGACTTCTTTTGCCTTAGTTTCTTTATCTGCATAATAGAGATAATATTAATAACACCACTTGCCTCTTGAGTTTGGTGTGAGAATGAAAGTTATGGAAAGTGTCCCAACAAGGATATGTTCTGAAAAATGCCTCGTTAGGAGATTTTGTCGCTGTGTAAACATCATAGCATGTAGTTACACAAACCTGGGTGGTCTAGCCTATTGTTCTTAGGCTGCAAATCCCTATAGCATGTTACTGTACTGAATACTGTAGGCAGCTGTAACACAATGGTAAGCATTTGTGTAGCTAAACATAGAAAAGGTACGGTAAAAATGCAGTATCATAATCTTATGGGACCACCAAGTACCATGTGGTTTATCATTGACCAAAATATCGTTATGCATCACGTGACTGTATATAAAATGCTTGCACGGTCCCTGGCCTGTTGTAATCCTGGACAAACCTGGTGGAAGATGGCTGAGTGTGAAAAAGAGTGGAAGTCAGCTGGAGCACATACTACCGGAGGTGGAGCCCCATCAGAAGCTAAGGGGCCAAGACAATGCATCCACCAAAATCAGGAAGAAAGGCTGAACCCAGAGAGAAAAGGGAGGTGAGCCTGCTCTGGGAGCTGGGATGCAGCTGGCAGGGGAGGGCCAGTGGGGAAGTGTGGGAGCCAGGCCATTAGAGGAAGAATCACGCAGTGTCCAGAGGTAATGAACACGGAACTACAACCAGCTTTTTAGTTTGTTTTTAGGTCTGAGTGCTAGATCCTGTTTTGCACTGATCTTTAAAGCAACAAGAACTTCAGGTTGGTCCTGGGAGCAGGAGCTGGACCTTTACTGGTCCTCAGGTTGAGAAGTTTGAGCTGTAGCATTCTCTACTGACCACCTCTCCCTGTCTTTGCCCTGTTCCATCTTTAAACTCCCATTGAATTGGCTCATTACCCTCAGCATGGCACTCAGTCTCTTGACTCTACCCAGTCCTTCCAGGTGGTTATGTTGGCTTTGTTTTACCTTTACCTAGCTTCCTGTCTCTCCTGGCACTGTCTACTCATCCTCTCTTCACAACACATATTACTACCCCTGCCCCGCTCTCCACCTCTGCCCCCACACCCTGTAATCCCTGTTGGTTTCCAGATGTGCCAGTCTTCTCATAGTTCCCTAAACATTTTGTGGAGGGGAAAATGCTAGGTGTTCACTGCCTCATTTCATCTTCTTGGGCAGATAAGAAGATATCTCCTAGTTTCTTTTGCAGTTAGGTTGGAACAATGACCAAATTCTTGGCAATAGAAAAGTGAGCAAAAGAGATATGGCACTTCTGGTTCGAGGAAACTAAGAGATAGTCTGAGTTCTTCATGTTCATTCTCTCCTGTCCATATGCCAGGATGTGTAAAACTTTAAAACAGTGGGTTGCAAGATGGAAGCAGACTGGATCCTGAGTTTCTGTTTCAGAAAAGCTGATCAATTAGCATCGAACTTTGTTTTAATGAAAACAAAACAAAACAAAACAAAAAACCACTGATAGTGTGAGGTTTTATTTGTTACCTCAGCATAGCCTATCCTATCCTGACTAATAGTATATATACCATGTTCTCTCTAATTTTTGTGTCTCTATAATTACATTATGTCACTTGGAATGCCTGCTCCTTGCTTCCTACCATGCAGCAAGTTGCTACTATCCTTGTAGTCTCCTCTGTGCTCTTACAGCTTCTGGCCTGAGTGATTGGATGGATCTTGGCACCAGTAAGGAAAATGAAAAGGAAGAATAAGAGTACATTTAGCAGAGAAGAACTCCATAATGTGTATGATGAGTTTGAAAATGGGATATCCAGGCAGAGATACCCAGGAGGCATTTAGATATATGGGACTGAAGTTCAGGACAGAGGCCTGAGCCAGAGGTAGGTAGAGGGTTGGAAGTCATCGGCATATAGGTAGAAATGGGAAAGGTCACCAAGGGAAAGTATGTTAATTAAGAAGCAGGTAGAAGATGGAAAGACAGATCTTAGCGGGACACTATCATTTAAGGGGAGGCTGAGGAAGCAGAGCTCTTAAAATTTCACTTTACAGAATTCCCCTAGGCTATTCAGGATTGAGCATGAAATCTGGGGATGCAGGACTAGTCTGTTGATCAACATTTACAAATGTGAAATTTAATTTTGAAGAAAACAGGGTATTGTGCAATCAAAGCCATTGAATAGACCTGGAAATGTCTTTGCAGGTAGAATTGCTTAGCTTTGTTATTGAGAAAACTTCCCTGTGAAAGTTTAGCTTTGATCATGTTAAAAGAAACCATAAATTGGTAAATTTAATTTAAAAGCTTACCCTGGCTTTTAAAATATTCCTGGCTTTCCTCGACCTGAAGTCTTCTGACTTATACCAACCTAAAAGAGTGAGAAAATTGCAAGGATTTTTAACTTGCTATAGGAATTACTTGTCTTCACTAGCCTATATTTTGTTTTTTTCTTCATACGATTACTCTTTGGAAGTAATTCTTAAATTGTCTAAATGGTCACCATGTTACCACAGGTCTTTAAATGGTACCTGGACAGCTGTGATGTGCCAAGAGAGGTAATTGTTTTATACTTCAAGGCTATCAGAAGACTACTGAGGTTCTTAGAACACTGATACTATTCAACATCTATAGTCTCAGAAACTCATAGGTCTAGATTGCTGGAGGATCTCTCATTCAGAAGTGTAACTCCCTTTGAAATCAGTTCTCTGTGAAAAAGGAATGGTTTTCCTTTGATATGGAGATATAGATATTGTCAGCTATTATATTCTCGAAATTCCAATGCAGCTCACTGTGCTGGTTTAATGTAGCTTTTGACTGGAAGGTGTGAATCCCCAAATGCATTTTTAGTGGCCATCTCTGCTGCAAATAATGCCATTGGATATAACATTAAGTAACTTAACTCTTTCTTAAAACTTCAGGTGAATTTAAGAGCATATCACATCTGCCCTCAGTCTGGGGAGCGTGTTGTAAAAATGCAGTCTACATGGTATGTGATATGTCATCATGCAGTATGTGCTATATTTGCTGAACATCATATATTAAAAGGAGGGAGAGAGAGAGAGAGAGAGAGAGAGAGAGAGAGAAAAAGAGAGAGAGAGACAATAAAAGACCAGCCTGCTCTGTATCAAGGGCATTGCTCCAGGGTGACTCTGCTTGTGAGCTACTGGACAGCATTTTGCTCATACTGAAAAAATTATCCTTGTGATCTGCAGATTGAATGACCTGCCCATGTGTTTATTAGTTATTTTAGATTTCCTTTCATCAAGTGGGTGGAAACCTTCACAAGATGTCTGTCTGATGCTTTGTTGTTCTTAGTGGAATCCTTATTGTAACTAGCATTTTGTTTTGGTTTGTCCTTGAGTGCCCATTGTGGACAAGTTATCATGCTAGGGTCTTATATCACATTTTTACTTTCTGCATTGACTGTACAAGACTATCATTATCCTTTTCATTTTATAGAGGAGGAAACTGAGTCTTGAAGAGGTTAAGGGAGTTGTCGCAGGTCACAGCTGGTAAGTAACAGAATTGGATTCAAAGCCAGGACTGTCTGCCTCTAGAGCTCATGCCCTGTCTACAAGACCTCGCCACTTCTCAGTTAGAGTCTTCCTTGTACCATCTTAGAGTCCTTCCTCCACAACTTCTCACTTGAACTCGGAAGCTCCTATTTCTTGAGCCAGCCTTTGGGAGAGTTTGATGAATTCATTTCAAGTTTTCTCTTCTGTGATTTGAGGGAACTGAAAATTCTCTGAGTCTAGACTTCAAATACCATTTATTTTGGGTTTCCTACCTTCTCAGCTCTTGGCCTTCTCAGTGGCTGGCTAGTTTAGTGGTGGCTGGGGGGTGTTTGTGCCTCTGGCCTCTTGTCCTGGCTGTGCCTTTGACTTATAGGGTGACCCGAGGATGTCACTTAACCAGCTCATGTCTTTGGTTCTCCAAATAGAAAATGCAGTTATATTATGGTGACTTGGTTTCTTGAGGGCTTGCATGGGCTAGCTAATTGGGTACCGAATTACATGTTGGAACTACGAAGCGTATTAATTTAGTCAATTAACATTTATTGAGTGCCTGCAGTGTGTAGAACCCTGGGGCAGGTGGAGGCATGGTGTTCCTGACCTGGGGATTCACTGTTATACATGTTTCCTTCATTTTTGCACCTCTGTGTGACTCTACTGACTTCTAAGAATGCATTTATCCCCACCTACATGTTTCTTTAATTTCTCTGTGTGCCAAGACTCACGCCTGAGTATCCTTGCCCACTCTGCTTTGCTTGCAGTAAAACATAGCTTAGTTTCTTCTTGGACTTTAGGAAATCCTGTTATAATTCAACCAGTTTTGAGAATGACCTCTTACTGCTTTATTAAGCTGATAATGTTTTACTGGGTTGGAATGTGCCCAGGTTACATACATTATACTATTAGCTGAGAGGAGCATACTTTTAAATTTTGATTTCAAACATGGCACCTGACTAACCACAGTGGGTGTTCTCACAGTGGGATCATAGTCATGACAATAGAACTTTCACGTGTCCCAGTGTATCCATCAGCTGAGATACAGCCTTCCTGTGATTCCCAGTTCTGATCTTCCTTGGTCCCAGAGAAAACTGCATACTGTGAACAAATCCAGGATCAAATTTACCCTGTCTGGAGCCAGTTCTCCAAAGGTGAAACTTTTCCTTGTTCTATTGAGCCCATTTTCCTATATATTCATCTTGGGATCTTTCAGTAGCAAGGCAGCTTCCCAGGATCCTGTTGTGAGTAGTTCCAGAGTTGATAGGTATTCTTACATATATGAATATTTGCATCTATTCCTTTTTTTTGGTGACCTACCATATGTGGCTGGAAGCCTGGGATGATTTAATTTCTATTATTTGAGTTGCATTAATTAATGTATTTAATAGTTAATGTTTCAGGTACTTAGTTATCTTATGGATACAAAGGGAAGGTCTTCAGAGAATCTGTAGCATAGTGAAAGATGCATAGACACTGTGTGCTGAGAAGAATGAGCAGCCCTGTGGGCCAGGAGCAAAACCACCGAAAAGAATTGGCGAAGGATTCATCAGCTCTCTAGGAAAAGGCAGTGAGGGGTCTTTATGTTCCGCTGCATCAAGTTTGAGTGGCGTCCATTTCATAAAGCATCTGGCCTGTGCTAGGTGGTGTTCGAAATGTGATATTCTCGTTTGGTATCATAAGGTGACTTGAAGCAGTGGACCAGGGGGAGGAAAACTACCAAGAATGAGAACAACAGCAATGAAACATTTGAACTTGCAAAAAAGAAAGATTATTTTTAAAACTGCTTCTCTAGTTCTTCTGGTATTACCTCTTGAAACCAAATTTCACCAAAAATAAGAAAATGGGATACACTTTTGAGACAAATTCTTGTCTGTTGGGCTTTTTAAGTTCCCTTCACTGTGAGAGCTCTGTTATAAGGGGCCAAAGTGCAGCCTTAAGAGCTTTGTCTTATCTGTTAAATTAATTCACCTGACAATATGTGAGTTTGAATGATTTATTCGGGTTTTCTGAGAGTGGGATCACTTTTTTAAAATGAGCTTTTCACGGAGATGACTAACATGGCAGAAGACCTGGCATCACAAATAGTAATCCTAGACCAAGTAGCTCAATAAGGTTCATTAGCTGTACTTTTTTTACTGTGATTATCTGAGCTGCAGTTGCACTTTAAGAATAGCCACTACTGAAATTCATCCTGCACAATAAGACTTTCTTTAGATTTCCTTTAGAAACATCATGGTTCCTCACCTTTTATTTCTAGCATTAACTCTGGACAAGTTTCACTCCTCTAGGACTGTCAGCCAATCTGACCTTCCCATTGACCCTGAATCCTGATATTTATGGTATCAGTGATTCTATTCATTATTAAGTCACAGTAGGTCTGGCTTCATGCTAATTTTAGAAGCTCTTTCCTCTTGTTACAAGGCAAGCCATCAAATGGCCTCTTTTGGCCTTTCAGGAGGTAAGAAACCAAAAGTACTCAGATACAACCTTTTAAAATTCTTACTAGTCTAGAAAACTTGAGATTTTTCTTAGAAATAGAGCAGAGCGGTCCATGATTGTTTTATAAGATTATCACTTGATTGCATACATTTTAAAACTCCCCAGAATTAGAAGAAATATCCTGACAAGTATTTTAAATATTTAGTCAAAAATACATCATAGGACCAAGGTGCTGCCATTCCTAGATAGCACCTTCGGAATTTCTTTCAATTTAGCATTGCTAACATTTTGCTTCTTTGACGAAAGATGAAGAAATGGTAAAAACAACTCAGTGCAAGTAAATAAAAACGCTGTTAAATGTTGATTTTTTTGAAGTTGTTAGCTTTGTGCTCTTTAATTTAAAGGAAGGTTCTAATCTCAAACCTGGGTAAAATATCATGTGTAAAGCCATGTTTTCCTCACCTACAATTGCAAATATTGGTCTCTATTGTTTGATCTCTTCAATATATTAAAGCAAATAATTAAGGATGTGTGCAAAGATTTAGCTACAAGTAGATAGTAGCAAAAAATTGGAAGCAACTTAAATGTTCAACAATAAGAGAATAGTTAAATAACAGCATGTTACGTACATTAAAATTCTAGGCCGGGCACGGTGGTTCAGGCCTGTAATCCTAGCATTCTGGGAGGCCAAGGCGGGAGGATCATTGGAGCTCAGGAGTTTGAGACCAGCCTGAGCAAGAGCAAGACCCCATCTCTACTAAAAATAGAAAGAAATTAGCTGGATAACTAAAAAAAAATATAGAAAAAATTAGCCGAGCATGGTGGCGCATGCCTGTAGTCCTAGCTACTCGGGAGGCTGAGGCAGGAGGATCGCTTGAGCCTAGGAGTTTGAGGTTGCTGGGAGCTAGGATGATGCCATGGCACTCTAGCCTGGGCAACACAGTAAGACTCTGTCTCAAAAAAAAAAAAATTAAAAAAAAAAAAATTCTAATGGCCACTTGAAAAGATATTGCAGAGGAGTATTTAATGACATAATACAATGACAAAATGTATTGAGTGAAAAATGCAGTTTACAAGCTAGTATTGACAGCATTCATTTTTAACCTTTTCTGGATCACATAGCTTTTTGTGAATCTGAGTTAAAATGTGCCCTTAGGTGAGGTGGGAGGATTGCTTGAGGCCAAGAGTTCAAGATCAGCCTGGGTGTTACCTAGGTGTCACTATGTTGTAGTGAGACCTCATCTGTACAAAAAAGTTTTTAAAAATTAGCCAGGTATGGTAGTGCACACCTGTAGCCCCAGCTACTCAGCAGGCTGACGTAGGAAAATCCCTTGAGCCCAGGAGTTTGAGGTTGCAGTGAATTATGATCATATCACTGCACTCTAGCTGGGAAATAGAAAGAGAACCTGTCTCAAAAAAAAAAAAAAAATACATGCACATTTACTTTGGGCTTCCTATCTCTTATCTTCTCTTTTCTCTGGCTACTGTTAGCAGGTAGGAGAACATTAATATTTTACCTATTGGTCTTTTCCAAGCTTTGCTCTGGGAAGTTTACCTATAAAACTTCAGTTTCTCCCTGGTTTGCAAGTTAGGTAAATCATGCGATACTGAACTTTGAAACTTTCCCCTAACTTCTATGTAAACAAAAAGGCTTCATGCATAACTTATTTAAGATGAGATCTGTTATTCATTCAGATGTTTTTAATGTTCTCAGTATTCATTTTTGATGTTCATTTATTCATTCTTCCATGTAAAACAACCACACAGAGCCTGGCATGTAGTAAACAAACATGTAAATGTTAGCTGTTATGTTCACTCACATGCATTGCTTTATCCATTTAAATCTTTATAGAACACTTACCTTACCTACCTGGCCAGTGGTGAATAGGCCAGCTATGGTTCTACTCTCCTGCAGCTTCCGTATGTGTATTGGGGGAAGCAGATATCAATCAACCACTAGAGAAAAAACCAGGGACAGCGCTACAAAGTAAGGCTGGAGAGTACCAGGAGAGCATACATTGGGGCACTCAGCCTCTTCTGAGGTGTCAGGGAAGCTGAGATCCTAAGATGAATTGAAATTAGATTGGAAGTTAGAGGTGGAGTGCACGAGGAGGGAACAGCATTCCAAGCAGAGGGATCAGCATGTGAGAAGGGCCCTGAGACAACATTTGACCTGAATTCCTGTAGGATTTCATAATTCAGAAAAATTATACTCTAAGTCATTTCCAGTTAAGAGAGGTATAACTCCTTCAAAATGGACTTCATTCATTCTGTCTTCAAAGTTTCTTGTCTTTTTTATTTTTTTTGGAGATAGGGCCTCACTCTGTCACCCAGGTTGGAGTGCAGTCATAGCTCATTATAGCCTCGAACTCCTGGGCTCAAGAGATCCTCCTGCCTCAGCCTCCCAAATAGCTAGAACTATAGACCCACACCACCATGCTCAGCTAATTTTTAAAATTTCTTTTGTAGAGACAGGGTCTCTTTATATTGCCCAGGCTGATCTTGAACTCCTGACCTCAAGCAATCCTGTCTCCTCAGCATCCCAAAGTGTTGGGATTACAGGTGTGAGCCACCATACCAGGCCCAAAGTTTCTCTTCTTTAACTCTATTTAGAAACTGGAAGATTGGGTGTCATTACAATTATGGGGAGCTTCCCAACAGCTTCAAGGATATGTCAGATGTATTGTGGGAAATAAGCCAGCAAGCTTTCAACTACAAATCTCAAGTTTGAACACCTGGCTCTGAGCCCTAAATTGCCCTGGAAATTTTAACAATCTTATCTCAAAAGTGTGTTTGGGGAAAAAAAAAAATTAAAAGCTTGCCCCTGTAGTGTGTACAGATGATCTGACTTGCTTCCTTTGAAGACTATTTGAACATACAAATCAATGCAAACTCGCCAGGAATTATAGGTATGGGAGATGGTGTTGTGGGCGCACTTGATTGGACTGGGCTCTCCTATCAAGTTTCAGTTATATCAAATTTTGCAGCAGGCTTGAGTCTATGAAACCAGCCTTTCTAGAAGAGAAAGTTCAGTGTAAGTTCAGAGGCAATGGATGTGGCAGAACCACTACAAACACGAAAGACCGAAAGACACATTATTACCATGTATTTAGGCATTACTGGCCTTTCAAAAATGCTTTGCAATTTCTCCCTCTTCCTACATAACATCATGTAAGGTAATATTGCAAACAAATGCCCAGACGGATGCTGAATTATTTATAAGAATAGGCTACTGATGTGGATTGGAGAGAAGTAGCAAAGAAAGAGATAATAATGTCATTGAGACCAATGGAGTAAAAGAACAAAAGCAAATGTGAGTGAACAATGTCCCTAGAGATTTACACCCACAGGAAAGCTGTGTGCTGTCACTCGGTTCACGTAAATTCTTGAGAATGGAAACAGCACCTGGAGAATTAGCTGTACATTTTTTAACGTTTTATTTATAACTTTTCAGCAATTTCCATAACCGGCATTATTTAGTCACAGATGTCTTCAGAATTAGGATCACAGGCTCTGACAGCCGTTACTTTTTAAAGAGAGATGATTTGGAGCACCTCTTCGATGTTTGACAATTTGGAATCTTCTGGTCCTCGCCTATTCACTATTGTATTTTTACAACAGGCTACATCAGCAATGGCAATTAGAAGATTTAGAAGCTCCATTCTAGTGCTCTTTCCAAAAGAAATATCTAAAGGCTGGCTGTTTCTAAAGACTTTATTGTTCTGTTTTTTTGAGATGTGAGTGGCCAACATAGTATTTAGATTTTGGCTATGAGCCAACAGGGAATCTCTAGGGCTATTACTGGGATTGGGATACAGAAAAGCCAAAAATCTTAAGAGGGGCCTTTCTCTTTTCAGAAAGTTATTTCATGATAGAGATGTGCTCCTTAAACCTTCCTGATGAACCACATCTAATAAATTCCTCCAATTTTCAAGGACCAAGTCTGATTTCCTCATCATTTAGCAAAAACACATTTAAATTAAATTATAGCTTTAAAATTAAAATATAGATAATTCTCTCTACTCCTAATAAGGTTTTAGAAGGCACCCAAGGTACCTTGCAATGTGTTTTCCCCCATGATGGCAGGGAGTTTTTGACGGTGTTGATTTGTCTTTTTTTCACTCTTACATCCCCAGTGCCTAGAACAGTGCCTGGAGCAAAGTGGGTGCTCTGTACGTATGAATGAATGAATAAATCAATTCAAGCAATTAAAGTAAACAAGAACAGAAGCAATTGTATAATCTATACATATAGGCCTCAATTGTCTGGGCCCACAAAATTAAGTCACATTTAGTATCTACTTTATGATGACTTTGAGCCTCTGCGTGGCTCTCTGGGAAGTTAACCCCCATCAGATACCCCCAAGTATTTGAGATATGTGTTTAGGAACAGGACCACATTGCTGACCCTCCATGCTAACTAGCTCTGCTGCTAGCTCTCAAGAGGCCACTGCTTCTCCCCAGCACACCACAGCCAGATTCTGCCTGTGGCATGGGGGAGAGGTTACTGTGTTCCTCTTTGCCACTCCATCCCAAGTCTGGCATGGGCCCTTTTCTAATTGCCCCATAGCACAGCTGAGACTAGTCTGCAATTTTGGGCAAGGCTAGATTGAAAATTTAGTGTGGGGGATATACAACCGAGTGGAGGTCTTAATGATTGCCACTAGATAAGGCTGCTCTTAGAGCCCAGTCTAGCCTCATGGGACTGGAGGTACTCAGCCTGTCTCCGTGTAGCAAAGGCCAGCTCATTCCCACTGCTGGGAATCCCTTGAGCTTGTCTTCATAACTTGAAATCCACGGCTGGGAGAAAGGGAAGAATCCCCATCCCCCACAGAGATCTAAGGCTTTCCTCTCAAGTCCCCATTTCCTGTCTCTAGAGCTGTCTTTTTTCCCAGGATGGCTGACTATGTGAATGTTCACTCATTCTAAGGAAACCCCCATCTTCTGTTCTTAACTGCCTTCCCATCCCCAAAAGCAGCACAGTCAGCAGATACATGGCTTTCACCCAACTAAACTGCAGAACAGAACATTGAGTTTATTAGTTGAAAACTTAACAGCTAATATACTTAAGTTTACTTAAATTTACTTAAGCTTGTTCTATTGGCCTTCTTTAGACATGAATATGGGGTACTTGCTTTACATTCGTGGAACTAAACATCCCATTCAGGGTTGCTTTTTGTTTTGTTTTGTTTTGTTTTTTCCTAAACAAAGCAATGGTTTGCCCTAAGGATAAATTAGTTTCTCTACTTTTTGTTTGAGAAAGAAAATCTTTTGCAAATCTTAAATAAATAAATGTTCTTTCAGTTTCTAGCCATTCAATTTCTTAGAAATAACTTTCAACCAGACACTGTATTTCAATTTAAACAAGCTGGGATAAATGCAGTTAGGTATTTTGGAACAGGAAAGGGACATTAGTGAAAGAACTGGTAATATCCCAACCAAGTTTGTGGTTTAGTTACTAGTAATGCACTAATGTTCATTTCTTAGTTTTGAAAATGTACCAAGGATCAATAAGATGTTAATATTAGGAGAAACCGGGTGAAGAGTATGCAGGAACTATCTGTACTATTTTATAAATTCTTTGTAAACCTAAAATTATTCTAAAGTAAAAAGTTCATTAATGGTCAGGAGTGGCGGCTCAGGCCTGTAATCCTAGTACTCTGGGAGGCCAAGGCGGGAGGATTGCTTGAGGTCAGGAGTTCGACACCAGCCTGAACAAGAGTGAGACCCCCCATCTCTACTAAAAACAGAAAGAAATTAGCTGGAAAACTAAAAATATATAGAAAAAATTAGCCTGGCATGGTGCATGCCTGTAGTCCCAGCTACTTGGGAGGCTGAGGCAGGAGGATCTCTTGAGCCCAGGAGTTTGAGGTTGCTGTGAGCTAGGATGACACCACAGCACTCTAGTCCAGGCAACAGAGTGAGACTCTGTCTCAAAAAAAAAAAAGTTCATTAAAACATAAATTGAAATATAGATTTCAGGCACCAGAATTGAACTAGCTGTTATAGTTGATCATTAAGTTTAATACCAACCTTAGAAATTAAGATAATCAGGGGTATGGGTAGATTGTATGATTCTTGTAAGAAGAAAAAAGAAAAGATACATTACCTGCACTTGAAGATATGAAATTTTCTGGTTCAGGATTTCAGAAGGAATTTACTATAGAGATGCTTATATAAGAAACCTTGAGTAACTTAAAGGGTGATGTGTTTAACTACTGGTTAATAAAAGCAAATAAATGATCTTAAATAGATTTAAACATTAGTATGTTCAAAAATGTCAAGTACATAGCTTTAAAAAAAAATTCATTTCTTTTTGGCAGGCGCTTTGGGAGAACTAAGATCATATGTTCCAGGTATATTACTTTCCAATTATCTTACCTAGAGAAATTAGAAATATAGAAAGTTAGGATTATTGTTTGGAGAACCTAAATGAATGAGTCTAATATATCCTTCAGGCTGTGTCTCTGAACTAAAAGATGTCACAGCTTACTTTTGACCAGACATGGGTCATAAATTGTTGATTCAAAGGGAAATGATAAGCTTTAGAGATGGGCAAGAAAACTAACAAAGACTATTAACTTAGGAACCTTACAGGTGAAGGGTCATCCCTCTTCCACCCTTAGCTAGGCTTCATGAGGCCTATAAAAAGAGCCTTTATTCGCTTTTATCCCCAAATGAATTTACATCTGCTCAAATACTTGAGAGAGTTCTGCCCCAAGTTATGTAACAGATGATTTGGGCAGGAACATTTTTATGAGTAACTATTGCCACTCAACTTCCCAGACTATTAACAAAGAAACAAACAAATAAGCACTTTAGTATGTTCCTGTAGAACATCTGCCTTTGAGTAAAACTGCATCCTGCAAATTCCTTACAAGGCTCAGTAACTCCTCCGTGGTGGAGAATGCTAGCTGTCCCCCATCGGTGCTCCCCTTTACCAAGCTCCTTCAGACTAGACAGGGTCACGCAACTAGGCTGTCATCAGTGGAGTTTGGGAGGAAGCGATATGGGCGAATCCAGCTCATTGGCTTAAGAGGAATCTCTGGCCCCGGATTGGCCTCTTTCCCTTTCTGGATGGCTGGAATAGCGCAGCCTTGGAAGCCACGTGTTGGAGATGGCAGGGGCGCTAGCAGCCGCGGTCTTCGAGTGACTGTCTGCCAAACCTCCGCTGAAACATGACAGAGGTCATCTACGTTCTCTCTGAGTTAGCAGGTCTTCCATTATAGCCACGCGGCCTACCTTGTCTAATATATCTTCAAAAAACGGGGTTCTGGAAAATTGTGTTGGGGAGTGTGACTTGGACCTATGATTGTCCATCTCTGACCTGGAATCTCTACCTTGGGGCTCGCAAAGTCCTGTGCACATGACTGAGCCTGCAGCACAGATTCCAACCACTAACCCAGCCTGCTGTGTGGATTCAAGGTCCATCTCACTCACCCTCTTAGGGCTGAACGGGCAGAGGGGAGAATGGTTGGCTGCCCTCCTCGGAGAGGCCCTTCCTGGTTTTGCTACTCTGTGGAGACAGAAACAAGGGTGGGTGGGAAGAATCTGAACTGGACCGGCTAGAGCTGTTTCTCCTATCACGAGACCCCAGCTCACCATACCCAAGAGTGTGGCTCAATAAATGGCAAGCTCTGGCCAACTGGATCAGCCACTCCTCCCTTGTGCAAACGTCATGAATCCTCATGCAGCGGAATCACAGCTACAAGTGTCCCATCCTTTTCCTCCCTGTGGGCAGGGTCCTGTGGCAGGGTCCTGGGTAACTCGCAGATGCAGATGAGCCCACCCTAACATTTGTGGGGTTTGAGACAAAAGTATCGATGGAGTTATTTAAATGCTTCAAATCAGGCTGACAAATTATAAAATAGCATATTCTTTGAACCACAAATTGAAACGTTTAAAAAAGCAAGAAAATTGCCTTTGAATACTACTGCAAAGTGATACTTCTTTATGAAATAATCTGTCCCACTCATGTTATCTGATAGGAAAGATTAGGCAAGTGGACATCTTCTCTTACCAAAGTGCTTTAGCCACTCAAATCCTGCCCACCCTCTGAAGCAGTGTTCAACTCCACAGCAGCAAAACCCAAATCCACAATCTCTGATGGTGTTTACATGCAAGGCAAGAGATGAGGGGAATGTTTCCCTGAGGCTTGAAATGAGTCAGTCAGGAGAACAGATATTTAGGGTTAGGGTCTCAGTGTGTCAGAGCCGAGACCCAGATCCTGAGGGACAAAGCTCTCCATGTGTTCTTTAAAATTGTTTGTGGGTGTGTGTTTGTGACATGTGGGGCCCTCCAAAGCATGGCCCCCTCTTGCCTGGGCCTGAGGGCAGTGTAGTGTGTCTTGTACATTCTCCTTAGAAGTTTCCTTGGAAGATTTTTGCAGTTGTAAATGGAGCCACCCCTACTCTGCTGTTTGCAGGCCTAATCTGCAGCTCTGACTAAGGGTATGCTTTCTTCCTAAGGATTCTTTCATTAGCATCCTGAATAGAAGGACTCATCTTTTCTATTTCCTGATAGCCCTCTCTCTGGGGAACATGGAGCAAGAGCCCCAGAGCTGGCTCAGAGGCTATTTGGGCAGCATTATGCTGTGTATTATCTAAAAGCATCCTTCCACACCAATAGTTACCCAGAGCACCCAGGCAGAATTCAGGCTTTTGAATCCTTGACCCCTCTCAACCCCCTTCAGTCCCAAAGTTTTCTTTTCCATTATTTTCCCTCTGGGCTTACTGAATCCTCCAGTGAATAAACAGGAGCTCCCCACATCAGCTCCCCACCCTCATAGCCAGACACCTGAGCTGGGCCTGCAGATTAGCATGGTCCCTTCCCCAACCCCATTTCCACAGTTTATGCTCAGTTGCATTTTCCAGCAATAATCACATGGCAGGTACAACTGCTTTGTAAAGCTGTTCCAAGTCCCGAGCAATAAACTCACATCAGCACCAGGGAAGACGCTTGTATTTCTATTCCCAATGGCTGGGGGACATCCATCTAATTTACCCAATGGCTATGACAAATAGCAGTTGCTCCCCAATGGGGTTACATCCTGATAAATCCATCATAAGTTGGAAAATAGTTAAGTCAAAAATGTGCTTAATACACCTAACCTACTTAATATCATAGCTTAGCCTAGCCTGCCTTAAACATGCTCCGAACACTTATATTAGTCTACAGTTGGGAAAAATCATCTAACACAAAGCCTGTTTTAAATAAAGCATTGACTATCTCATGTAATTTATTGAATACTGTACTGAAAATGAAAAATAGAATGGCTTTATAGGTACTTGAAGTATGGTTCCTACTGAATGTGTATGACTTTTGTACCATTTGTAAAGCAAAAAAAAAAATTGTTGTAAGTTGGGGACTGTCTGTAATTTACACAGATGTTGAAAAGGAGGGGAGGGGCTGACATAGGCTCTGGTTTACATCATTTAAAATTGGGATTTTATCTGTTGGGCACATGTACTTACATAGGATTTATAGTCTGAAATCTACACCATGATTATTCAGATGGTTTTTGTTTAGGGACTTGAAGGCCAAGAGAAGAGCTGAAGATACTGACACAAAGATGGCACTGTCCTTAACCCTGGCTTTGGTGAGATGAGGCAGAGTGTTGCAATGATCAGAAGGGAAAACTTGAGCCTAAATCTAATATTTAATATCATAGACTGAGAGACTTGGTCCTTGAACATGTTGAGAAGAAAACCAGTGTTCAATGTTGAGGGAAAGGTAGCCGACTTGTCTCGAAAATTGGGCAGTGGGATGTCTCCTTTGTGGAAATGGGATTTATTGGACTTTAGTTCTCTCCTGAGAAATCCATACATATGTAATAATTTAGGAGGGTTCGGCAAGGATTGAGATCCAATTAGAATGCTATATTCCCATTTTGGCCACCTCTTGGTTCGCTTGTTTATGTATTTTGCTTTTAAAATAATAATTTTTTTAAGGGACAGGGTCTCACTCTGTTGCCCAGGCTGGAGTGCAGTGGCATGATCATAGCTCACTGTAACTTCAAATTCCTGGGCTCAAGTGATCCTCCTGTCTTAGCCTCCTAAGTAGCTTGGACTACAGGCATGCGCCACCACACCTGGCTAATCTATTTATTTATTTTTTGTAGAGATGAAGTCTTGCTGTGTTGCCCAGGCTGGTCTGGAGCTCCTGGCCTCAAGTGATCCTCTCACCTCAGCCTCCCAAAGTGCTGGGATTACAGGTGTGAGGCATCGCAACTGGCCTTAAAATAATAATTGAACTTGTTATGTTCCAGGCACTATAAAAGGTGCTTTCCCAATATAAAAGCTTATTTACTCCTTACCAAAAAACTTCTATAAGATAGGTATCTTTGTGTTCATTTTACAGATGACAGAACTGAACGTAGGCAATTTGCCAAAAAGCTCAAAACTAGCAAATCTCAGAGTTGGAATTTGAGCTCCCACTTGTCTGATTCCAGTTTCTTTTGCACTAGGCCATGCTGTCTTCTACAACACTTGCAAATAGACTAGTACCTAATGCCTGGTCCAAATGACACATGCTGAGGGAATTCAGGTCTGGGGGGAGCCAGGGAAGCTTCACTGCAAAGGTGAAAGTAGTAGGTAAGAGCTGTTGCTGCGTGGAAAACATAAAAATGAACTAAAAACTGATCCTGATATTAGGTAACACAGCTACACACGCCTTTGAATACAGAGAAACATCTGCCTCTCAGGCTAAAGGCCAGAAAGTTTAGTCTGGGTAGAAACTGTCCTGGACTGTGTCAGAATGCCAGACCCTACGGCATGTGGGCTTCACATTCATCTGTAAAGCTAGGCTGGATTTGTTTAAAAAAATTCAGAAATCTATAAAAGTTTTTTTTCTCCCCTGTTTAGGTTTAGATTTGCTTCTGGGGCAAGATACTGGAAGGCACATAATGCAGCTGAAAGGAGCAGCGTCTTAACGCAGCCTGCCTCTTCCTCCCCGCGGGGCCAAAAGTTTCAGTAGAACACTCCAGGCCTCCTGGTTCTGTTTGCTTTTGGTGCGCACCCTTGATCCCTTCCCCCCCACGTGGAGAGCGCGGGCCATCCTGGGGCCCTCTGTGTAGTAAAGCATCTCGCTTGTGAGTTTTATGTCAACAGGGAGGAGATTATAGAACAGTATGCGTTCCACCACCTTTGGCATTCAGTATGTGAACCTTTGTGAGCAGGCCATTAGCATTTCCTTTTCTGTCTTTACAGAGCTAATTTTGTGGCATGAAATGGAGGGGATGATGGCGCTGCCTCTGAGATGAGAAGCAGGTTTGTGGCCCGGTCCCTTCAGGGCCTCCACACACCTGCCTAGTGCGCCACACATGGCTCTGTATACTAGGAAAGGATCAGTACTTTCACTGAGTTGTTTTTTAAAATGTTTCCTTATGTCACCTCCTGGTTTTATATTTTTCCCATGTTTTTTTTCTTTTCTTTTCTTTTCTCTTTTTTTTGAGACAGAGTCTCACCTGGTCCACCTGGGAGAGTGCAGTGGCATCGTCACGGCTCACTGCAACCTCAAACTCTGGCACTCAAGTGATCCTCCTGCCTCAGCCTCTCTGCTAGCTTGGGACTACAGGTGCGGACCACCATGCCTGATTAATTTTTCTATTTTTAGTAGAGAAGGGGTCTGGCTCTTGTTCAGGCTGGTCTCGACCCCTGACCTCAAGCAGTCTTCTTGCCTTGGGCTCCTAGAGTGCTAGGATTACAGGTATGAGCCACCGCGCCTGGCCCCCCATGTTTCTTTATATCACATGAATTAATCTTAATGAAGAGAGGAGGTGCAATGTAACAGTTAAGAGCAGGGATTATGGAGGCAAATGGGTCACTTTCTGTCTGTATGATCTTTGGCAGATTACTCAATTTCTCTGAGCATATTCTGTGAAATGGAGAGGGAATTCCTCCCATCTGGGGCTGCCAGGAGACTTCAATGTAAAACTGTACTAAAGCACTTAGCAAAATGCTCACCATATTGTAAGTGCTCAAAAAGGGGTAGCTATGATTATTATTGATTCTGTCTTTCGTGTTTCTAGTTTCTTGGTGAAAGAGTGATGATGATTTTTTTCCTTTGACAGGTACCTAGAAGATTGACGATGGTGTCCGTGTCTACACCAGCATTTCCTAATCACCGAAATAGGCCAGGGAAGCAAAACGTTCCTGCCTTGGGTTTATTCCTGTCCCTGCCCTGTGTCTGGGTGGTCTCTCCCCTCTCCCACCCCATCTCCTCCTCCATTCCTTACACTCCACCACCAGCATCAGGGTAGAGAACATAGGCATACTGCTACCAGCTTTCAGTATAATTTTAATTGAAAAACACTATTCAACATAATCCCGTAACACTAGGTAGCTTCGGTTCACAAAAAATATTTATTGTATAGACCAAGAAACATTTGGTGACTAAATTTTTCTATTTTTTTTCAAACCAGTCATGCAACGTACACTTAATACAGCTCTGAGACTCTGAGAACAAGCTAGCAAGAATGATGATGGCACATTTTGTAGACTAACAATTCCATTTAAATCCTTGCCTTTGACCCAAGCAAATAAAGGGATAGGAGTACTAAGTGGTCAAGGAATTGTTCCTATCCCTAAGAAAAGTGGCCTGGAAGGAATGGAGGAGGTCACGACCAGTAGGGGATCGCTGTGGTCTCAGCCATACTTCCTGACTCCACGGGAAGGTTCACTCCACTGGGAAGGGTTGCTCCATTCGGGCACCGCTCAGGGTCTGGGCCAGCTCGCCCCTACTCTCCACTCCTGCTGTGGCCATGCCCACAGCCACCCCATCAGCCCAGAGGTCCCTCTTCCCTTCCTAGGGAATGAATGCTTTCCTGGCACTTACTAGAAGTGGCGGTAGATCTGGAGAAGGAAACCAAAATGAGGAAGAGAGGGCTGTGCACAGTTTGGGGAAGTCATTAGGATGTCTGGGTTCACGTCTGGGCTGTAATACATTCTGCCTGTGAGCATCTGACTAAATCATTTAGCTTCCTGATCCAGATTACTTTATTTGTAAAACAGTACTTCCCATATTCACCATTAGGTATTTAGTGAGTACTTACTATGTGCCAGGCATTGTTCCAGGTGCCCGCTAGTTCCAGGGAAGGGGGCGAGGGGCTGTGGGTATAGAGAGTCCAGTTTTAAAATAGGTCAGAGAAGGATTCACAGAGAAGGTGACATTTGAGCAAACACTTGAGGAAAGTGAGGGATTGAACTGTGAGGGTCTCGTGTGGAAGAATGTTCCACAGGAGATAGTGCAAAGGCCCTGAGGTAGAGGGGGCCTGATGTGCTGCAACCACAGCAAGGAGGCCAGTGTGACTGGAACAGGTGAGGGAAGCGGTCAGTGGAAGCAGATGGGTCAGAGGGTTCATGACGGGCTGAGTTGTGTGAAGTCGTATGGTGCTGGTGAGGACTTGGGTTTTACATTGAGTTAGAATGGAAAGTTCTTGGAGGGCTGTGAGCCAAGGACTCGTGTTTTGGAAGGCTCACTCTGGCTGCCGTGCCGAGAACAGACTGAAGCAGGGAACCAGGCTGGGGGCTAGTGTCTCCAGGCAACAGGTGATGGTGGAGTGGACCAGGGACTAGCTGTGCAGGTGGCGAGAAGCGGTTGGATTCTGGACATAACTTGAAGGTAGAAAGAATGGGGTTTGCTGATGGATTTGGAGACGGGTGTGAAAGGAAGGAAATAGTCAAGGAGAACTGCAAGGTTTTTGCCCTGGGCAATTAGAAGAATTGTGTTGCCATTAACCGAGATGGGAAAGCTGAGGGAGGAACAGTTGGGGGTAGTAGAGAATTTAGTGATAATAATATTTGCCCTGCCTCCCCCACAGGGTTACGCGTGATGATTTAAGTATAATTTACCCTGCAAATATGCCTGTTAGTATTCACAGGCCTCTCCTCTTCCTGTTCAGAAGCATCTGTTCTGTGGATATGCGTCTCTTTTTCACCCCTCAGGTGGCTCCAGTTGGCGGTGAGAGTCGTGTTCCTGGCACGTGGACGCTTGGATGCGGCAGGTATTGTCTGAGCTATGTTTAGGTGGATATTTTAGGATAGGTCCTCACAACTGTGACTCAAGTATGACTTAACAGCTAATACCTTTAATTCTCGCTAACATAATATTGTTTCTGATTTTTCTGTTCTATAGCAACTGATGTTGCCATGCAGATCCCTCGGTTGCTATGAGATGGTAACATTACTCTGCCCTGCGATTGGCCGGTGCCTCCTAAGCTGTGTGGTTCTCACGCGGGCCACTGACATGGAACTGTTACTATGGTGAACTTTACAATTTCCCTTGATTGGTGGATTTCAGAAATAGGCCATCAGTGGAATTCATTATGTTCAGCTAAGTAAAAATGAAAAATAAATATCATAACTTTTCTTCGTCGCCAACACACAAAAATGTGACACTTAATGACATAGTGAATTGCTGTTAGATAACTTAGAGTCCTTCAGAACACTGAAGGATGATGATAATCCTATGCCAGATTTGGATGGACAATATTTTCCCTCTTGCTTGGAGTCGATTGTTCGGCGTTAAGGGCAATGGGTTGACCAGAGTTGGAACCTCAGAGTTGGAAGGGGTTGTGGGGCGGGGCATGGATTGAAATGGGAACTCTGTTCTCTCTGGAGGGGTGAAGAATGACGCTGGGGGCCTGGGTGTGGAGGGTGCGGTGGCAAGGATGTGGGCTACAGGCAGTGCTGATTCATTTTGCATCTCAGGACTGATTTTTTGCGGATGCTCTTCCAGAAAAGAAAGCTGCCGAGTGCTCCTGGCTGGAGATGGCATGCCTGGTATCAGAGAGTCACCGTAGGGACTGTGCTATCGGAATCCTCCTTTCTCCCACCCCTTCTCTAGCCGGGCTCAGCTTCTTACAGGTGGATAAGTGGGTCCTGGCTGATTAGCCTCTGCTCATCTCCGCTCTTAGCAAGTGGGAAAGAGTGAAGGACTGAGTTTTAATTCTTCTTATTTTGTAACCTAACTCTCTTCTCTACAAGAAAGAGTGGGAGAACGGTGGAAGAAGAATCCAGGAGGAGGGATGAATTATTTTAAGTGCATCAGATCTACCTTTCTCTAATATGTCCTGGACAGGGGAAGGATACAGCTGCGTGGCAGGGAGACAGGGAACCACAAAAACAAAACAGGTAACAGGTTAGAGGGCCAGGCCTAATATTTGACACCTAGAGTGGGTTGGTTTTAAGACTTCCTTCTTCTCTGTGACAAAATTTTTTTTAGTGGAAATCACAACATGAACCAAATAATAATGGCCAGGAAAGAAATGTTCTTTTATTAAACTTTGTATCATATCAATACAAATCCAAACAAAATAAATACTACAATCTAAAAAAGGGAAAAAGTTATGGTGTAATATTTTTAATTTCATTAATGTATTTTTTGAAGACAGGAATGACAATTTATGCCTACATATTGGTCTTTCGCAGTAATGAATAGTAATTTTACAGTTTCTGTTTTTGCGACTAACTTTTGAAAATTTGTCAATGACTAGCAGTTGTTTTCTTCTAATATCTGTGAAGTGTCAATCTATTTTTGATTGAAGAACACTTTTCATTAATTTTAATTTTGAAAAATTTCTTTCACATGAAGGAACAGATTAAATAAATAGGAAAAAATGTCAAACATAAGGATGCATTTGGCAGACATGCATAAAAATCCTGTTTCACAATAAATTCCAGACACTTTAAAACACAATTAGAAACTCCAGGCAGTCACATAGAATGACAGAAATTGAAGTAACTCAGGTTCTGTTTGTCTTACAATCACTGTGCTAGCATTGTTTATTCCCAAGCATTGTTTGAACACAGGACTGTGTAGTACAGTACCAGGGAAGCTGAGATACAAATTGTGCCCAAAGCAAGCTTTGTTACATACTTACTCTCAAAATAAATGCATAGAATTAATTCTCTGAATCAACTTCCATGTAGCATGCAATGTTTATTAAAGGAGAAGTAACAAAAATAGTGCTAAGTTGAAGCACACATTTCTATTCTTAAAACTGAACTATAACTTCAACAATTGTTTAGCACTTAGGCCAAAAAAAGTTTTGGTTTTTTTTGGTGTTGGGAAGAACAGTTTATCATTGACATTGTTTAGAATTGCTTGCCATGGTGATAATAAAAAACAGACTTGGGGGGGCGAGGGCAACATACGTAACCTAAACATCTGTACCCCCATAATATGCTGAAAAAAAAAACAGACTAACTTTCAGTGGGTTTTGCTAGTGTTTTTAGGTCTTTTCCAGGCTACGCACCCCTTGATTGCCGGCCCTGGGGGTGGACCCATCCTCCTGCCCCACCCTTGGGACCACATTGCGATCGAATCATGTATCATCAGCTTAAGTGTCCTTCTTTCTCATAAAAACATCAGTGATTCCTGCAGCTTTGCGTGCTATTTGTGCTAGCTCTGGTGTGGCCTAACATTTCTACCCGAATATTTGCTATTTTGTTCTATTTTGTGGCATTGTTTTGACTCTTAATTTCATTTTGCACTGAACCCAGCGCTGGGTTTATCTTTACCAATGAAACGTGTGAGACGTGTTTTGCTGAATCTTCACAAATGGTTCAGTCCCATGGGGTGGTGGAGTCAGAGACATGAAGTTGCTGGAACAGTTATGAGGGTTAGAAAGCGGTAAGGGAAGGAGGAAGGAAAAATAGTAGAAGTCATGACTTACCCTTCTAGGTTTGTTATGTATGATATTTCCTTTTTTTCCCTGTCACCTCATCAGATGGATATATTTAGATCCACCCTTGTATTAATCAGTAGTTTCCTGGGTAGGGTGATTTAAAAGCTCTTCTGCCTGAAACTCTAGCATTAGTTCTGTAGATTCCTTCAGGTTAAATATTGTTTGCTCTCCATGGGCCTCTGGAAAGCAGCTACATCTGGAGTATAGATACCTCTGGGAGAAGTAATACATCAAGTCTTTAACACTTTAGTATAAATGAGCATATTAGATTGCCTCCTCTGTGATCTGATCAGCAGGATGGGGACCCTGGGTACTTAGAAAGTCATGGAGACATCTCTCAACTTGGCCTTGCCCAGCCTTGAATGTATATCTTTGCTTTAAGAAATTCCTATTCCCATTCTGAAGAAAACAACAGAAAAAGACTCACCCTGTTGGTCTGAAGAAACTTCTTATGTAAAGGATAACATGTTTTCATTTTACTTCTTTCCCAAGAACCAGAACATCCTCCTGACCTACAACACAGCCCCTCACTTTGCCCCTAGAGTGCTGGAGGCTTCATGCTGTCATTTGTGTCTTGTTTTTATTCTACTCACAGATGTCTGGGGAGAGGGTCCTTTGAGATTTCTTCCTGGCTGTGCTTCAGGCTCCATAACAGCAAAGGATCCACACTTCTTAATACAGGGAGGGCAGGTGGCCATGAGCCATAAGCCAATGTGCCTGTGCAGGACTGGTGTTGTCAGCATGCATGACAAAGTCAGCAGCCAGCCAGGACAAAAGCCCAGACTGACCACATGCCCCAAAGAAGGGTTCCTGCACTAGGTTTAAAAGAAAGAAAAGCATCTTCTTTTCTATTGACTTAAGGTTCTGTGCCAGCTTTTGTTCCTAGGAGGGTTGTGTGTGTGTGTGTGTGTGTATGGGGAATGTTGTGAAGGTAGCTGAGAGGATGTCCACAGAGGCTATCAGGGGCAGATGAAGTGACCTTGACTTTGTTAATAATTTGTCTCCTCTCAAGGTTTAAAAATATATTTGTGCCAATGTATACACTCAAAACATTCATGAATTGCCTATTTGGATCATTCTGTTCATAATATGTATTTATTCCAAATACAAGTTGTTAATAGAAAGTACTAAAATGAATTTGGATGTGAAACAGTTTTCATTATTCTAGTAGAACCATGTTTATAAATGTAGTACTATAGTCCATTTCATAGCCATGTCCCTCACTATATGTAATAGTATTTTCCTAGGAATGTGTGTATAAGTTAAGTTTTTAAAAATAAAAACACATTTTGATTACTCTAAAAAATTAAAATCCCTATCACAAAACTTTCCTTTCTGCAAAGAATGAGTTAAGAATGACAGGGTCGTTGGCCTGGTCATTTTCCCTCTGTGGACTCAGTTTTCTCAACTATAAAATTAGAGAGTGAGTATGATTTTTAAGACTCCTTTCCAGCTTTATCATTCTGGGTTCTAAGAAGTCTTTTGTAGTGTGAATAATCACCTTATAATGTGTCCATCATCTTTTTAAATCTGAGGTTTTTACTCTGGGTTGCCTTAAGAGGGGTTCAACTGAATTGGGACTAACAGCTTATCTGAATTATTGTTCATTTCCTTTATTCTTTTGGGATGAAGTGGAATGAGTGATAAGTGATAAAGTTATCTAAGCACACATAGATCAACAGGAAGTCAGAGACAGGAAGAAAGGTAGCAAGACATGTCAGCATCTCCCCCCAGAGAGCTTGATCTAGAAAGTAGAAGTGGCGTCCTCATTGTTGGCTCACAGCTTTTGTGCACTGATGTCTGTCAGCATCAGACACCCCACCACGGGAGCACAGCCACGAGCCTTTCTTGGAACCCAGAGGGCCTCATATACAAGTTGCCGTCCTGTGGGTGCCTATGCAGGAGGACAGTGTGTGAACTGTATGAGTCACAGGAAGTGAATCCACAGAGTCAGTGCTGGGGCAGGGCTCTCCCACCTTCACCCTGGGACTATTTCTTGAAATTCTCCCCAAACCAAAAAATTCCTTGAATGAGTTTTTTTCTTAGTATTTCCACTGTGGGAAATTAAAAGACTCTTCCTTGGTCATAGTTGAAATTAAGTAATTTTGTACCATTGGTGGTTTTTGGTGGTATAAACCCATTCTTTGGGAAAGGGCCTATTGGCTAAGAATATTTATTAACATATTTTGAAGACAATTGACAGCAGAATATGTTCTGCCTCTAAATCACACAAATTACTCAACTTGTAGATGCATTACTACACCATTTACAAAAAATAACTTGGTTTAGTTTAACACCCATTTTTTTGAGCACCTGTTCTGTGTCAGCAGGTTGCTAGGGATGAAGAGATCAAACCTTCCTTGCCATATTTTAATATTCCTGGATGTTCCCTTTAGTGTCAACTCTATTTTCCAAAACCACATATTTATGTATACTCCTTACCTAGCATTTTGTGATGTGCAATAGCACATCAATAAGTCTCAGTTTATTTTTGGCTGGTTATAAAGCAGCAAGCTTGCCAAGATTCTCTGTTCTGCATTTTGACTCTGTGCTAGTCAGCAATTTTCTAGTAATCATTGTTTTCTAATACAGTCTTCAATTCATAGTATGGTGCTGGATTATTTGAACACTACTGGCTTGTCTATAGTCTTAACACAATTATTATGGCAGCTGGTGTAATTTACCATAGGAAGGGGAATAAAGTTTACTTTCTTATTGGTGACTCTACCCTGTTTATGTAGAACCTCAAAAGGCTTTTTTTATGTATAATCATTTTTAAAAACCATAACCCTCTTATTGTTTTAACAAATGCTTATGTCTTTAGAAAACATACTTTGGCTACATTTTACCTATATAATTTTGGCTGAATTGATGTGAGTAAATACCACAAAAATACAATCTAATCTAGAGTGGGATATACTCCTAAAAACACTGTATAGAATGCCAGAGTTCTCTGGACACCTCCAAAACTTGATGATTAGGCATCTAGAGCCACCAATGCATACCATATGATATTGTTATGTCATGAAAATGGTAACTAAACCCCAAACTCTGTAACAAGACAATTAAAACCCAAATCTGAATATGGAAGAAAATAGATCTTTTTTTTTTTTTTTTGAGACAGAGTCTCGCTTTTGTTGCCCGGGCTAGAGTGAGTGTCGTGGTGTCAGCCTGGCTCACAGCAACCTCAAACTCCTGGGCTCAAGCAATCCTTCTGCCTCAGCCTCTCAAGTAGCTAGGACTACAGGCATGCACCACCATGCCTCGCTAATTTTTTCTATATATTTTTAGTTGTCTGATTAATTTCTTTCTATTTTTAGAAGAGACACAGGCTCGCGCTCACGCTGGTCTCGAACTCCTGAGCTCAAACAATCCGCCCGCCTCGGCCTCCCAGAGAGCTAGGATTACAGACATGAGCCACCGCACCCAGCCCGGAATAGATCTTTAAACGGGAGTGTGTAGAAAAGGCGACAGGACATTATTGAAGGCAAACTCACTTGCTCAACAATTCTCCTATGGACCGTGGTGGTAGCAACCATCAGAGTGAGGCTGGAAAGACTTATGTCACACTGTGTAAATGTAAGGCAGGGCACTTTGTAAATCGAATGTTTAGTGTAAATTCAACTTTTTAGTCTGAGGGTACGTTTCTACCTGCCTGCCTTGCAGTCTTGGTCTCAGGGCTACTTGGTTGTGGCCATGAAACAGGAGTGGCGGGGATTTGCCATGCTGCCACTAACTCTCCTCCTGCTGTCCCATCGCTTGCACTCTCAGCAGACCTTCTTTCTCCCATGGTTAGTTGGAGCTGTTGTTTTGCTCTTGGATCCATTCTTCCTTAAAATCCTATGAAAAAGCAACTCAAAAGCAGATTGTGAGCTCTTTCTGCCTTTGATCTCTGAGCAAGAAAGGTGTCTCTGTTATGATTAATGAGCTCAGCTGGACTTTGCCCAATGGCTTCGGGTTGATATAGGCTCCCCAGCACATTTAGAGGAGGAGCAGGCGGAGACTTTGCATGCTCTGATGGGCCTCCTGGAAATGTCTAGGCTTGAAGGAGGAGCTTTATCCCAGCAGCGTCCCCTGTCACAGTGTGGCAGAGACATGCAGAAGGGCATGGCTGCCCACCCACTCACAAAGAATAATTCCACCCCTTTGCTGGCAGTATGTCCCTTCACAAGGACGTTCCCATTAAATGTGGCAGCACCTGAATTAATGGGGGAAATGGCTTGAATGGGATACGGCGAGGAGCTTAGCCATGAAGGGGGACCAGGTGAGAGGGAGATTACCTGGACTGCAGCCAGCCCCAGTTCTCCAGCTCAGAGGGGCTGTTGTCACTACCCAAACCATACTGAGATTAGATCGTGACTGTTACCTTCTTGGTAAACTGTGTAGTGTTTATTGTAGTGTACGCCTTCAGTCCTCTTCAATAACTTTTCTTTCTTTCGAGAAACGTCCCTTCTTGGTGAGGGGAGGTCTCGGAACTGAGGGGGCACAGGACACTTGTATCAGCTGTGCCTGGACAGTGAGGCCTCATCTGGGTTGAAGGGCTTGAGCTGGGGCTGGATCTAGCCTGCTCAGATTGCTGGGCCATACCCTGGCCCAGGGGTGGACTAGCTGGGGGAAGGAGCATCTTTGTGGAATTGGTCTCCTTTTTCTAGTTTGCAGAAAAGCTTCTTAAGGTGCTAGGGGTATGTAACTACTATGCCAGGAGGGTCCAGGAGCCATGTGTAGTACATCCTGGTACCCAAGGTGGGTAGCTCATGGGCACACCTGAACAGAGCCTATTCCTCTTTAGGTTGCCACTTACCACTCATATATCTGAAGAGTGACGAAATCTTGGCCTTCAAAAATTGGGTGAGTGACTGTGCTGATTTACTTTGCTTTTTTTTTTTTTTTGAGACAGGGCCTCATTGTGTCACCTGGGCTAAAGTGCAGTGGCTCATCACAGCTCACTGCAATCTCAAATTCCTGGGTTCAAGCAATCTTCCCACCTCAGCCTCTTAAGTAGCTGGGACTACAGGTGTGCACTACCATGCCTGGCTAATTTTTTTTATTTTTTGTAGAGATGGGGTCTTGCTATGTTGCCCAGGCTGGTCTCAAACTCCTAGCCTATCAAGTGATCCTCCTGCCTCAGCCTCCCAAAGTGCTGAAACTGTGGATACGAGCCACCACACCCAGCTACTCTGCTGTTGATAAAGCCCAAGATCCCTCCAGTATGGGTTTGGGGAATGAACCCTTTACCCAGAGACAACTCAGAGGACCTGAATTTTCGTTCTGACTCCATCCCCAACAGCTGTTTGATCTAGGGTGAGCCATTTAACCCATCAGATCCTTCATTTCCTCACCTGTAGAATGGGGATGTCAATTTTCACATCAAGGGATTGTCCTGATGATTAAACAAAAGAAAGTTCTGGAGAACATTTTGTGAGCTGTAATATCCTGAACAAATGCAAATGTCAGATGTGATTATTACTTCCTGTGCACACTTAGCCTCTGATTCACCTTGGGATGGGAAACCAGATGTTCTTGTTCCTTTGTTCAGTGGCTACTTGAAAGTCTTGCTACGTCTGCTTAATGATGCCAGTGCAAAAACAAGCCCCCATGTCTGGAAGCAAGGCTGTGCCATGGGCTCTCTGCTGCTGTTTTGTTGTAGGAGCCTTGTTTAGAGATAAATAACACTGCTCATGGGAACTTCAGAGAGAAAATCTATGTGCCATAAAAAAAATTTATCTTTGTGAAGTTGAATATAATATCTTAGTAACATTTGTAAATGATAAGAATAAGGCTGGGTGCGGTGGCTCACTCCTGTAATCCTAGCACTCTGGGAGGCTGAGGCAGGAGGATCGCTTGAGCCCAGGAGTTTGAGGTTGCTGTGAGCTAAGCTGATGCCATGGCACTCTAGCCCGGGCAACACAGTGAGACTCTGTCTCAAAAAAAAAAAAAAAGAAGCTAAGAATAAATATTTGAGTGAGACTAAGACAAATGGCAGTCTCCTGGGTTATGTGCTTTTGACTCGGAATGCCATCTTCAGCACCCCCAAGCTCCTTTCTGACCAACCTCTCTTTTGAGTCTTTCTCCATACCATCATAACCCTCTCGACTTTTATGAAAATCCTCCCTAGGTAGATCCACAACTTGGTTGATGGGGAGGTGAAGTAATTAGTAACCGAGCTTAAGAAATTCCTCCACCCCAAAATATCTCCCGAATATTCCATTGCTAATGACTGAAATCCTGTTGTTAGCCATTAATTCTTTAGATTAAGAAATTACTTCCCTATTAAAATTCAAGCAATCCCTGGAGGAGTAACACATTAAAACTGCTATACTTTCATGTAAAGGGTTTGATTCAGGGGCCAGGAAACTTTTTCCGTAAAGAATCAGAGAGTAAATATTTTAGACATGGGCCATGAAGTTTCTGTTGCGACTACTCAACTCTGCCATGGTAGGGTGACAGGCAGCCACGGATGACAAATGAGCATGGCTGTGTTTCTATGCAATTCATTGACAAAAACAGAAGGTAGGCTGCGTTTTCCCCATGGGCTATAGTTTCCTGCCCCTTGCCTCAGCTGAATCCTCTCAAAGGGGACAACCAACTGAGAGCAGGAGAAGGAACAGAAAGGAGGAAGCACCCAGCGCCTGGTGTCACAGAATGAAAGGTGACCAGTAGTGCGTGAAGATGTGGGGCAGAGAGCCGCGGTGGACCCTCAAAGCCAAACTTCGTAAGAGCGAGTCCTGTTTAGCCATTTAGGCATCTTTTCCTGGCTTGAGATCACTTGACTCAATCATTTTGTTTGATACATATATTTCTACAATTTTTTATTTGGTGGTGGTGAGGTACACCTTTTTTTTCACTATTTTTTTTACCATCTATTCTTATTTAGTATATCAATTTAGTAATCACAGGACAAGGCAGCTGCCATTCTTCCATTTAAGAGCTTAGAATACTATTCATGCCATGGAAGTTGCTAAACATTAAAAGGGAAATGCTTTTGAATAAAATAAATTCCAAACAGTGTTACACTCTCCCCTTCCTCTGTTTGTGTTGAACACTTTTTGACACTTGAGTTACATTGTGGATGGTCTGAGAAGTGAATGGCATTCTGATTTCCGAGAAGCTGTGTATAAAAGAAGCTTTTTCTTTTTCTTTTTCTTTTTTTTTTGTCCAGACAGCATTTTATTTCAGGATCAGTGGCAGCTAATGCATGATACTCATTCTTAGTCGTGACATGTTCTTGAAGTAAAAAGAGAATTATTTGTAAGCCTTTTCAAGCCCCATTCAGGTGTCGTGCGGGCAAAGCACACACACCCGCCGAGCTGGGCTGCTGACCCAGCCCTCGGAGGCCTGGGCATGTGTAGTTCCAGGAGCGGGGCAGGATTTGAGCTAAGACATTGCTCTCCCTTGCCCAGACCCTCCTGTGACAGTCAGTGCAACATGAAAGATGATAAACTTAGAATTAGGAATGGAGCCTGCAGCTGTGGCCCAGGCAAGCTGGAAACGTAACCACAGCCTCTGAGAAGACTAAAACTGACCGCTAGGGTGGGAAGAGGAAGGGCAGTGGGGTGATTGAATTGGTACCTTCCTTTTTCTCCAAGACATGCTGGCTTCTCTCCACCTTTGGGAATAGGCCCAATGCCTTGGAGACAGTCTAATTACTTTTTATGCATTCATAAGAAAGTTTATTTTTGGTAAAGACACTCAAACTGGAATATACTTGATTGGTTTACATTGGAAAAGTAATTTGGGACTCATCACCCAAATTGCATTAAAAATGCTGAAATGCATTCCAGTTATTATCTAGTCTAGCCTACTTCTTACTGTGTCAGGGAGAGGGAGTAACATCCAAATTACTGGGTCTGCATATATTTTGTGTTCCTAAATGTGAATTAGTAAGAGAAAACCTTTCCTTGTTAAAGGGACTATTAGCATTCTCCAGGAGGTTTGTACGTGGACTCCTTTCCTCCTTCTGCAGACTAATGTCAGGGATCTGAACACGGCAAGGACAGAAGACCCTTGTCATCTGTGCTGTGCGTAGCCAGTCCTGGAGGACAGGGTGGTACAGCACCTGCATCAGTCAGGGTGCTGCCAGGGAGACAGAACCAGTCAGACACACGCGCATACACATAGACACAACGCAGTCGATTCTTGTTTTTCATAGTAGTTTGTTCTATAAAGCCACCACAGGGTGATGGGCACTCTTACAACTTTGACTCAAACTATACAAAAACGATTTATGTAAGCAAAACATTTGTACCCCCGAAATACTCTGAAATTAAAAGGAAAGCCACCACAAACATTGAATCAGCAAATACTGAGCTATTGCTCCCAGGGGAAATACAGAGGGAGGTTCCTGGGAACCTCTGGTCACAATATTGTCATCGAATGATCAAGATATAATCTTGTTTTATGGTGTTTCTGGTTAAAGCCACCTTATGTAATGTATGTTGTTGGATCATTAACATTGAACTCATGACGACCAGCACTGTAACTCATGCCCGAATAAAGCTTATCTAACACATGCCTTCTCTCTGTAAGGCACATCAGTCATCTGGTGCTTAGAAACTCTAGACAGCGCTTCAGCAATATGCTTAGGGGTCATTTTAAACAATGAAGTCACCAACAAAAAGCACAAAAATGTGAAAATCCTGGCACTAAATGGACTGCAAAAAGGACACTTGTTTAAGTAGGAGAGCTGAAACGAGAAAGCGCCACCTCATCCGACCTCAGCGGGAAATGTGTGCGTAGGGGGACTTACATTTTTCACTGCTCTAAGCATGTCCGTGAATGATCGTGAAAGCACTGCAAGTATTGATTTTGGGGGTTACAAATGAATTTTAGCAAGTAGGCAATTCCAAAATACAGAATCCATGAATAATGAGGATCGACTCTATATGTTAACAAAATTTATTTCAGGGAATTGGCTCGTGCAACTGTGGAGACTGGCAAGTCGGCAATCCGCAGGGCAGGCCGGTGGGCTGGAAACCCTCCAGCAGAGCTGAAGCCGCAGTTGACAGGTGGAATTTCTTCTTCCGTGGAGAAGTCTCAGTTTTTCTCTTAAGGCCTTTCCACTGATGGGATGAGGCCCACACAGATTATCACGAAGAACTCCTTTACTTAAAGTCAACTGATAGTAGATGTTAATAAGCACATTTACAAAATGCCTTCACAGCAGCACCTAGGCTTGTATTTAATCGAACAACTGGGCGCTATAGTCTAGCTAAGTTGACACAAAACTAACCATCACAGCACCCCATTTAGAGCTCCAGGAAGGAGGAAATTTCCTGGAGGAAATCTTCCCTTTACGTTTTCCTGGAAGGCTAGCGTGAGAGAGCAGTAACCCCTAAGCCCTACCTGCTGGCCTGAATCGCAGTGTTTGTTCAACACACTCCGAGTCCCACTCTGTAGAGGGACCTCATTCAAAGCACTGACCACAGTAGGGGTGATAAGAGATCCTTCTTTTGAGGTATTAAAAAAGGGTAGAGATTTAAGCCTCTGCCTTTGACTCACCAAATATGACCCATCTTTTTTCTAATTAAATAATTTTCTTATCCATTGATTTAGCTCTTTCTTTTCTGAGCTTCATCCAGCAGCCAGTTGCTCAGTCTCTGCCCTGGAATTAATGAGAGGGCTTTGACTGTTCCCGGCCTATGGGCTAATGTGTCCTCTCAGCCGTGTTATTGGGTAGTAGCGGCGTTATTGCCCAGGCTCTAGAGTCCCAGGCTTCCCCATTCCTCTTGGGACCATGATGCTTAGGAGAAGAAGGGGGAGGGACCTTGCCCCGTACTCTAGCTTCTTCATATTCAAAGTGCAGTGCATGAACCAGCAGCATCAGCATCATCTAAGAACTTGTTAGAAATGCAGAACCCCAGACTGAGTGAATCAGAATCTGCATTTTTATAATAGCAAGTTTCAGGTGATTAATAAGCATAGTAAAGATTGAAAAACCTTATTCTGGGCTCTAGGTAGCTATCGGGAGCCTTCTAGTCCTTCAACCCTCAGTATTTAGGTCCTCAGGCCTGACCCATCTTTCCACCTATTTTGAATTGGATATTCCAGAATAACCCTGCTCCCCTGGCACTGATGTGTGGATACCTCCATCTGCTTCCCACAATTGGAAGCCCTTGACTATCCCAACCTGCCAAACTGTCCTGCATTTTTCCTTCCCCTGTTTGGGCGAGACATTCTATTCCCAGGTCCTCCCAAGGAATGCTACTTCTGCCCTGTCCTCTGTTCCTGCCAGCTCCCCTCCTCCGGAACCCCTTTTGGATTCTACATGCCAGAGTATGTGAGGAGGAGTGATGGGAACTTCCTCCTCAGCACTGACTTGGACGGATTGAAACACTAATGAGCTCAGTTCAGAGAGGAAGTAGGATCAGCTGAGAGATTCAGAGAACAAGGGGTCCGTTTCTGGGTGTTCCACTTCCAGAGGGACCTGAGGGAACACATAACCTCTATTTAAGCCTCCACTACCTCAATCCTAAATTGATGGGAGAGCTACCTTTGAACACTTCTGTGAAACCCATTAAACTAGTTTGGATTCTTAAAGGTTTTCCAAACATTTGCTTTTGAGGCCAATTTAGAAAGGAATCTGTGGCTACCGACTGTACTGGAAGTCTAATGGTCCCTTTTGTTTTTATTAAGCATGGAATCCATTAACCTGTTATTATGGGATATCCCCATGCCATGGAGTCAAATGGTTAATTGAGTGGCATTCCTTTAATAGTATAATCTGTAATTATAAAGCTGTTTTCAAAGCCACACGTATGATCATTCCCAAAGAAGGAGGATTTCTCACCATGAAAAGCAGCTTTAGGTTTGGACAGCAATTGCTCATATTTCCTTTTCCTGGCATTAGGACTACAGGAGTAGACAATGGACTGGTTCCAAAAATAATCCCAAGCTTTTCCCAAAGTATGTCCATTTCTAGGCTTGTCTCCCATGTCTCCAGAAGTGGAAAACACATACATAGTCACACATGGCACCATCAACTCTAGCCTGCAATTTGCTGAGGGCCATTTTCTTGACTGGTCTGAATTACCGCTCGGTTAATTTGATTGCCATTGCATCCAGCTGGACTAAGTGCATGTCAATAGATGTGCAAAGTTACTTGCGCAAGTAAATTAATTACACAAGTGAATTGACTTAAACATGCCTGGAACACTCTGATCTACAGCACTGCACCACTCTGGGGGCACCATTTTTGTCCTTGTAAATGGAGTTTGTGTGCAGTTCACAGCCTGTACAGAGCAGCCCTGGGAACACTCTTTTCCTATGTGTGGTTGGTGTCTTGTCATCTGTCCATTTCAGCCCAAATATCTCCTCTTCAAAAAGGCCTCCTTGACCATTTCGTTCAAAGGAGCCATACCATCACTCCCCGATCACTCAGGTTTTTTTCTTCATGGTACTTATGGTTTGAAATGATCGAGCTTAGTTTCTATACCAAACTGGAAGTTTCTGGAGGGCAGGGATGCTGTCTGTCTTGTTAGAAACCTGTTGGATACACAGTAGTCACCTAATAGGTATTTGTTGAAGGGGCGAGTTAGATACTCAGTAAGTACCTTTGAAACAATCCCTATAAAATGGCAGATTACTTTAAAAATCTTTTATCCTATCACCAAATGCTAAGGTAAACGTTTTTCCGTAGGTATTTTTTCTATAAATTTTTTTGTATAGTTTTTTTTCTGCCGTGTTTTACTTTGTCTTTTTTCCCCCTGCTATCTTGAGTAAGGTACAAATAAAGACCTTAAACATCCTTAAAACAAAAGAACCAACTGGTATTTGTATTTTTTTTTTTTTATTTCAGAGTATTATGGGAGTACAAATATTTTGGCTACATAAATTGTTTTTGTACAGTTTGAGTCAAGGTTATAAGTGTGCCCATCACCCAGATAGTGTGCATTGTACCCCTTAGGTGTGAATTTACTCATCCCCTCCTTCTGCCTCCCACCTACCTGATTTCCGATGAGTTTTATTTCCACATGTGTACATAAATGTTTGATTAGTTCCAATGCAATGGTGAGTACATGTGGTGTTTGTTTTTCCATTCTTGTGATACTTCACTGAGAAGAATGGTCTCCACCAACTGGTATTTGAATGACTATTGAATATTTGGCACTGTTATGAAGTAATGAAAACCATGGTTCTTACATCAATGATGAACCAAGATATAAACATGAAACATCGATACTTTTAAATTATTCATGCTATCTTTGTGTTTTTAAAGATTGAGAGGGAAGGGGACTATCTTTCTTGATTTTCCATTCTTTACTCAATATGCTCAGAATCAAAAAGACATTCCTTTAATATGTATATTTTTAGTGCTATAATATTTTTAACACCAATTTGCAGAAGGATGAGTTGTCATAATACATGATTAATTACCAAATTAAATATATAGTTGACCCTTGAACAACACAGATTTGAACTTCATGGGTCCACTTATATGTGGATTTTCTTTTGCCTCTGCCACCCCTGAGACAGCAAAACCAACGCCTCCTCTTCCTCCTCCTCCTCAGCCTACTCAGTGTGAAGATGAGAAGGATGAAGACCTTTTTGATGATCCACTTCCACTTAATGAATGGTAAACATATTTTCTCTTTTTTTATGATTTTCTTAATAACATTTTCTTTCTCTAGCTTTCTTTATTGTAAGAATACAGCCTATAATATCTGTAATGTACAAAATATGTGTTAATCAACTGTTTATATTATTGGTAAGGCTTCCAGTCAACAGTAGGCTATTAGTAGTTAAGTTTTGGGGGAATTAAAAGTTATTCCCAGATTTTCAACTGCTTGGGGGATTGGCACCCCAACCCCTGCATTGTTCAAGGGTCAACTGTACAACCATGACTGCTACAGAGGCATGTGAGTTTATTTAGCCTGAGACAGTGAAGATTTTCTGAAGGTTGGCACTGAGTCTCAGGGTCTTAAAGGGTATGCAGTAGAATTCCTTGTTTAAATCTTAATTGTTTCCACCAGCAGGATTAAAATATTTCCCAGACATCTGACGAGCCAGCCAGGCAAATAGCTATCACATGTCCATTCGCATCAGTCAGTTGTCACGGGCGCTCCGGGGAGTATCAGGAGCAGGAGAACGGGAAGGACAGTATGGACCTGGCGAGCTCCTGTCCAGGAGAGGGTCTCTGGTCTGAGCCTATGGGAGATGACAGATACCAGAGGAGCTGCTTTCAGGATAGATCTGAGTCATAGGGCTGTGAGTAGTATTCCCTGGAGTGCCTAGCACTTGTGCCTTGAGGACTTCAGGGGCCACAGTGCTGGCACCTTGAGGGTTGCAGCCTCGGGATCAGCAGGAGAAAGGACATTATGGTTTTCATGGAGGACTTGGGCAGGAGTGGCTGCCTCAGCTGCAAGTATAACCACAAGGGATAAGGGTGGCTGGAGCAGGAGAGGAAGAACATGGCAGGAGATATATTTGTGATGTGTTGTGAGGATGTGTCAAACATCCCCTGGGGTGACATTTCTGGCTGTGACTTCGAGGGGCCTAGAGGTCCTGCATCACTCAGGTGGGACCAGGTACAATGTAGAAAGCTGCTATTGCTGTGATTCATGGGTCAATGGAGCTAGACAAACTCAGGTTATAGAGTTCGAATGGAGATATTTGAAGAGAAGAGTTGGGCTCATGATGCGGTAGAAAGACGAGAGCAAAAGGTTGACAGTAAAAACATGCACGTGGTATTCCAGAGACATGATCTTGGTGGGGTGGAGGATGACGGGAAACCAAGCTGTAAAGATGGACTGTAGCCAGAAGCAGAAGGCCCTTGATATGGTCTGAGTGTTTGTGTCCCCTCAAAATTCATGTGTTGAAATCCTAACTTCCAAGGTGGTAGTATTAGGAGGTGGGGCCTTTAGGGAGGTGATTAGGTCATGAGGGTGGAGCCCCTGTGATTGTCATTAGTGCTCTCATAAAAGAGGCCAAAAGAAGTTCTTCTGCCCCTTTTGCCAGGTGAGGTTACAATGAGAAGATGGGCCCTCACCAGACACCTTGATCTTGGACTTTCCAGCCTCTGGAACTGTGAAAAATACATTTCTGTTTTTTAAAACCCACCCAGCTTATGGTATTTTGTTAGAGCAACCTGAACTAAGACAGCCTTAAATGGCCAGGCTGAGGAGATGGCCATCGAAGGCTGGTCAGAAGGAGAGAGATAATAAGGAAAGCAGGATCCAGGGAGATTTACCTGGCCTGGGTGTTTAACAGTGGTTTTACACTTGCTTTAGCAGTAGAAACGTCTTGTGAAATGAAATCTAATGATTTCACTATATAGCTGTGAAGTAAATACAACCAGAGTGGTAGAAAGGGAGGGAAAGTGGGAGGAAAAACTCGGTGTCCCCAGTGCCCATGATGCCCCTGCAGTTACTTCTTGGTGGTGGCATGGTTAGTGAATTTTAACTTTCTTTTCTCTAACTTGTATTTTCTAAATTTTCTACAATAAACATTTTTACTTTTGTAATTTAAAAATTCAAGGCTGTTTCAGAAACTAAAACAATCCATTGCTTTGCTTTTAGAATCAGTTTATAGTTCATGTCCACAGAAAAACAACTTCTCTTCTTACTCCGGACCTCACAGATTTTCTTCCAGCACATCTTGCATGCTCTTTAGTAATTGTGGATTGATTCACAGAGACACCCACTGCCAGCGTCACCTCCCTAACCAGTCTGTAAACTTATTCATCGGTAGGTACTCAGTTAATGCCTATTAGCTGAGGAAAGATCCCTCTGCTGAACTGGGAGGAAGAAAGGTCATGTGGCCATTAAAACCCTGCTTGCAATGTGACCTACAGCTTTGGGAACTTGTGCTTAATATCTTGAATGTTTTTAAATCAATTGCCAAATTTCCACTGCTGTCTGAAATGACGTGGACACTGTTATCTTTTGGGTCCTCGCTCAAAAACACTGCACCTCAAGAGACTCTGCCACTGACTCAGGAGAACTTAATCTTTTACTAACTAGGTTAGGACACAGAAAAAAGTGTAGGAGGCTGGATGCTAATACAGGTCAGACTTGAGGAAATGCCAGTGTGTTGGGTAACTTGGCCCATGCGTTACTCGCAGGCTTCAAACCTGCCAGATGTGCGTCTCACAGGTATTTCAAGTCACACCTCCACCTGCCCATGCAAGGCTGTTTTGCTCTCTCACCCTCTCTCCTTCTGCCCTGGTGTCACACACACACACACACACACACACACACACACACACAGTCTCAGTGTTGTGCTTCCCTTTGTTGACTTTTTCAATCAGGCTTTGGTTTTTCTAGATCTCTAATGTTTCAGTTAAATCCTAGTTCCTTTTGGATCATTGAACTCAAGGTGGTTTTCCTTTATCTCTAGTTCTCGGTTCTTTTGGTAAGTGCCTAAGGAGAAACAAACAAACGCGAACAAAGAGACAAACAGCAAAAAACAGTCCCCAAGGCCTTTACATTAAACCCATTTCACTATGTAACAACAACAACAACAAAAATTCCTCAACAGCTGGAGACCAGGATGACATATAGTTGACTTATTCTTTTTAATCTTAATAATAGTCTGAAGGTAGTTGTGGTGACGAGTCAGGGATTAATACTGCTAACTCTTTATATGAATATCTGATCTATTAGCACCATTGAGGTTAATGGAATATTCATCAGTCTCTGTTGTTGTCATCTCATTGCCTATGTTGTGCAATCAGAGATCAGTTTTGCAATGGCTGATGAAAACAAAGGCCAAAAACCAAGGAGTTCCAGCAGACAGGAAGGAAATAAGGCTTCCTGCTGGCTGACGCTGCTCACCTAAAAGAAAAGGGAATTAGATAAAGTGAAAGGTGTTTCTCAGAGATAGGCCCAAGGCAGTTTCTGTTTCCTTATAGCCTCAGGCTGGGTCTGGCTGTTAGGACACTATGACCCAAAGTGACTAAAGGGAATTAACTGCATCCTCCCACAAGCTCCTACCAAGCCGAGGCCAGACACACTCATCTATCCCCATGTGGAAGGTCACTGAGTCATGAGATCTGTGGTTTGCCTCAGATGGCTCCACTCCTAGAAGCCAGCTAAGGCTAACCAACCTGGATTTCCACATGGGGGTTCTGAGAAACAGTCCAGGTGCGCTGTGAGGCTTCAGTAGAAACTGGCCTTATAGGGATGTCCCAGAGCATTCTGAGTTCAGGAGGTCATCCCTGGTGCAGCCCTTGGTTCTCTCAGCGTTCTGGGAACCAGTGCACTGAGGCCAGCCAGATCTTTCTCCTGCCCCGTGGTGGGCTGCACATTGCTTTTACTTCATCCCTCCTGCTAAAACCTAGCCCAGGCTTACTACCTTTCATCTGGATCAGAACTGAAAGCAGTTTCCATCTCCTGGGCCATTTCAGGTAATTGGTAGTGGCTACTGGAGCCCTATGTTGAGACTGATTTTGAGTTCAGCAGAAGAGTGTGGTTGTCCATGGGTGGGATTGCCAGGGGCACAGGAGGGGAACTGGAGCTTGCATTCTGTGTACGTGTGAATTCTGATCTGAACAATTATATCAGCCTTCTAAGTGGTACACTTGCTTCTACTTCCTTTCAGGAAAAAAAAGATTGATCTTCCCGAACCATTTTTTGATAACAGCCTTATCAAGAAAACTTTAACCCCACTCCACTTTAGCAACTCAGATGTGCTCTATAATACCTCTGTGATCAATCTTTCTATATCTATCTAACATATATACATGCACACGTAATTATATATACACATATGTTAATAATTATACATATGTACGTATATGTGTTTGCATGCATGTCTTCTGTTCCCTCTTGCCAGCAACCTTCTCTGTCCCATTCGTTTGGCCGGGCCTCGTCTTGCGAACCCTTCTCTGTGGATCGACCCAACCATTTTCCTTCTCTTTTCCTATGTGGGGACTGCTGAAGGGGGCTAGAGGAGTTGACACTCTTGTGGTTTGGGCTTTAAACAACCTGTGTCCTCTGATGTCAGCCAGGTTCTTAGCACAGCTACCCTCTCACAGGGCCCTGGTCAGCATCCTTTCCTCCTCCCCTGTTTCTCTCAGCTGCCATCCTAAACCCTCACCACTCTGCCGCTGTCCCCTCCCCAACTATGATCACTTTTCCCTCAGCAGATGACCAAGGACTTTTCCTTAGTCAGTTCTGGCTGCTACAACAAAATACCATAGACTGGGTGGCTTAAATGGCAGATTTATTTTTCCCAGTTCTGGAGGCTGGGAAATCCAAGATCAAGGTGCCAAGACATTCAGTTGTTACTGAGGGTCTGCTCCTGCTCGCAGATGGCAACCTTCATTCTGTATCCTCACACGGCAGAGGGAAAGAGGGCTCTGATCTCCTCCTCTTCTTAAAAGGTCACAATCCTATCTTGAAGCCTCCATCCTCATGACCTCATGGAAACCTAATTACCTTCCAATGGCTTTACTTCCAAATATCACCACATTGTGGATTAGGGCTCCGATATATGAATTTGGGAGTGGGACACAAACTCCTTCAACTCCCACCCTCACAGCTGCAGGCTCTCTGCAGCCACCTCACCTTCCAGCCCTCTCCTCTATTTTCAAAGGAAAAGCTGGACTTTCTTCTGCCCGGAGTCTCCACTGGCACTCTGCATCCAATCTTTCCTAGGCCTTCGGTCTCTCTATTATTCCCTTTTTCTTCTTCTTCACACTTCTGGACCCTCCCCTGCAACATGGGAACATGGTCAGGAATCTCCCTTCTTAAAATAAAAAACTCTCTCCCAGCCTGCCTGCCACTGTCCTCCTTCACTGCTGAGTTCCTGCAAACAGTCCATTCCCTCATGACCCTCTCTGCCCACCTATCTTACCTGTCCACTCTGCAGGAGACCCTGTCACTTTCTTAGCTTTCTCAACACCAGGCCTTCTTGATTCTTCTCTTGTGCCTTTGATTAGTCCTCCTCAACCTCTACCCTTTAAGTGATAGGGTAGCATAGAGATTTGAAACTGTGTCTGTTCTAAAGCCAAGGGCTGATCCTGTAAGCAACATGGCATGCTCCAGTCCTGTCAGAGCTGTTACCAGGTGAGGAGTGAATGTAGGCTCTGGAAGGTGGGCCTTTGTCACACCTGGGCATGCAGAGGCTAGAGAAAGCAGCATTCTTACCCACAGAAGGAAAAGGATGAAGAATGTTCACATTCCACAAATTCCTCATCTGCTCTGCTGCTTCTGTGGCATCCTCTTTAGCACTGGCTAAAAAATGTGAAAAATGTAAATTTCCTGTTGAATAAAGATGCCTGTATTTAAACTGCAAGTATTGTCACGAAAAGGGCACCTAAATACCTGCTTACAGTGAGGGCAGCAGCCAGAACTAACCTGCCTGCCTAAGTAAGGAATCTGGGACATCCAAGGGACCACCAGGGTTTTGCTCCAAAGAGGGTCTTAGGAGAAGAAAGATCTTTCTGTAAATCCTTGACTCTGAAGTCAGAACCCATGCAGAAAGGAGAAGAAAACATAAAAAACTGCTCTCAAACTCCTTTAGGAGATGGGGCAATCACTCTGAGTGGGAGGTGTTGGTCTCAGTGGCCCACAAAGGTCTGAGAATTGACCCCGGACCCTTCCCAATTAGTTTGGTTGGGATTGGTCTCGGGTTTATTAAAAGGAGCTATAGATCTGAAATGAGCAGGGCTGTGCTTTCTGAGGCCTGCAGGGGAAACCTGCGTCCACATTGGGCCAGAAAGCTCAGACCCCAGGCTGGAATAGCCCAGCATCCTCTCTGAGCTCTGGTCAATATCGCCATCCTGGGAAACCAGGTAGTGCCTGAAATCAAATCCCTCTTTGTAACCTGGACCCTCAATTTCTTTCCCTGTGGCCGATGAGGACTAGGAAAAAAGCCGCCCTTGGAAACCAAAGCCCAGAGGTAAACAACTGAGAAGCTCAGACTAGTTGGAGAAGTTTCACTTCCTCTACAGAATGTGGGTTTTGAAACAATAATGCTCTACTTCATAAGCCGCATTCCAGTTTCGAGAGCCAGTGACTGTAACCATTCATTTCCACAGACAATTAGTCTCTCAAAGTCCTCCTCAAGCCAGGGAGGCTCTTGTGTCTTCCCCACACCAGCTCTGGATGGTGATTTTGGATGACTCTGTTGCCATAATGAGGCGTGTTCCAAGATGTGAAAATATAATCAGACCCACCATTTGAGAAACCAGAGCACTAATTTCCTAAAGTGCTTAGTCACTTTTAGCCACGGATTGCCTCCTCTGTGATTGGGCCCCGTGTGAATCTGAGGGAGTCATCCAGTGTGGCAGGGCAAATACAGCAGAGAACAGCAGGGTTTTTTATCAATCTCAGATTTATTGGTTAAATGAATTTGGCATCTGGTTTGTGCTCCTTGTTCCTCATAATTTCATTTCATGTCTTTCTTCTTCTGCTTTTTTTTTTTTTTTTTTTTTTTTTTTAAGAAAGAGCCTTGGGAAATAAGATTTCAGCTGTTTTCATAGATTGACAGTAGTGGCTCACCTTGCAGCTTTCTCAGCGAGATTACTGAAGGGTTTCCTTTTTCTATACTTGGTGCTACAGATTCTTCCAGTATTTAGCCTGTGGGCAGAATCTTCACTTTCTCTCACTTCCCAGCCCCGGGGGAGGTATGGAGTGCAAAAAGAAATGGAAATACAGGTGTTTGGGAGAGCTGCCCACCCACAATGAATCTAACCCAATTCCAGATGACTTGGCTCCATTTGTAATGGGACTTTCTCATTGTTTTTCTTTTTACCTTTGAGATTGGTTTTCATTACTTATTATATCCCTAAGTGGATGAAAACTAAAAACTATGGGTATAACGTTCTAATTGGGGCCAGTAGTATTCCAACAATTAGGAGTTTAACTGATGTTTTCAAGGATTCAACTCGCTGGTGAGAAAAAATCTTTTGCTCAAATTTTTCATATGTTGATGCTGGAGGGCAAGGAAAATCATTTGAGTTCCAAATAAAATATGTTCAAATATGGTCAAATAGTGAACTCAGGTTTATTAGAAGGTAATAGAATGTCCTAGTTCTATTTTTTTTACTTCTTACAGATTTGGGGGACCCGTGTAGGTGTCACCACAAACCTGACACTTGTAATTTGCAAATATCACCCCCATGACACACTTACTTTGCTCATTAATATTTATTGAGTGGTTTGAGACAGAAAAAACACTTTTTCAACAATAGAACCTCCAAAAAGAATGATTTTAAAGAGTCAGTCATGTCCATTATTAAGAGTAGAGCCAGAATATATTGATGCATTATCTACATTCTCCATTTGTGAATATAAAGACATCAAACAGGTATTAATTTGCCTGCTACAAATGTTACCAAAAATTCATCACTTGTCCCCAAGGCTGCATCAGAAGAATCAGGACAAGTGGTTTGAGGAGAAGGAAAGGTAAGTTTGTTAATTTGCTGGCAAATAAGGAGGTTGTCAGACTCCTGTCTCAAAGTACCAATGTCCTGTTTCTGAGCAGAAGTACAGAGTTTTTAAAGGTTCTGATTAATCCCATAATCCTATGTTTGGCTAGGACAATCTTGTGACCTCCACCCGGACAATTTCCTTGAGCCATCTCCTATGGCAGAAAGAACAATGGACACTCTCTTGCTCCTCCTGACCACTGGCCTGATGCATAGATATAGGTTTTAGTTCTCAAAAAGGGCAAGGAGGTTTTGAAGAGACAGAAAACACTTTTACCCCTTTTCAGCCCATTCTCTCTGTTACACATGGAGAAACAAACTAAAATCTCCATTTTATTGGAAATATCTAATTAATTTATCAGCTATTTGCCTCATCACTTGAACAAGTAAATTGCCATTTATAGGAATTATGTGGTTTTTGTCACATTTTATTTTGTCTCTTATTTTAAAAAATTATCTTAAGGCTATTGACTTACTTATTACCACTCCCTTTTCACTTTCAAAATGCTTTTTTTATTTTTTATTTTATTTTATTTCAGAGTATTATGGGACTACAAAAGTTTTGGTTACATAAATTGCTTTTGTACAGTTTGAATCAAAGTTATAAGTGTGCCCATCACCCAGTTAGTGTGCATTGTACCCGTTAGGTATGAATTTGCTCATCCCCTCCTACCCCTCCCACCTGCTTGATTTCCAATGAATTTTAAGACATTTTCTTTTTTAGAATTTACTAAAAACCTATTTTTTTCTAAATCCAATATGTTGATTTTCATAGTTTCTTAAAATGGGAGAGTTTTTTTTTTTTGGTTTGGAAAAGAAGATTTAATTATACCTTTTATAGCAAGCAATTACATAATGATAGCAAACCTAGCTAGTAATATATCAATGATTCAGGAAAATTGAAAACTGAACTTTCTAAGTAACTGAAAAAAATAAAAATTATCATAGTCAATAGACTTGCATCTTTTTTTATATCTTTTTTCATTTTTTATTGTTGCTCTTGGAACTCAGAATGTACAACTGATAATTAAAGTGTGCTTTAAATTACACAAGTCATTTACCTTAAAAACCAGACAATTCAATTGCTCAGTATCTATCTACTTCCAAGGATTCAGTGTTGACTGAACTTTTTGTCCCAACCTCAGCCCTATAATGTCTCATGGAATCTAGATTTCATGTCCCAAATTCTGGAAGGGGATAGTGAAAGGGGGAAAATGACTTGATGTGTGCCCACTGCCCCTAAATGGCCAAAGGTGAACTCACATTGGTATGATCAACCAGTGAATGTTTAAAATCTGCCTGGTTCAATTCTTTTCAATCTCTGGAACATTCACAAATGCAAAATTAAACAAACAAACAAACAAAAAATAGTTTAACTCAGCTCCTTGGAGGGGAGGTAATAAAACTACTAATCATCTGATCAGAACTTCTGTTTCCTTAAGAACTCACGGAATACTTATGACCTATTCTTTCCTACGATATGTGCTTGCATTCTAGACACCAGAGTTTAAGCCCAGTCTTATCTGTACATTTCAAGAGCAGGCAAGCAGGGTAGGAGAGACTCTGAGTGAAATCTGAAACCAGAATTGCCTGATCCTCGTCACCTGCTTATATAATGTTCATGGAATGTAAATAGACTTAATGTTGCAGCTTAGGACTTCAGTTAAAGCACTCAAGGCAGAGTGGACCTTGAAGAGAGCTGATTGTGATTGTAGATGGATACAGTAACTAGTGCCTTTGCTGTTATTAACTACTTCTTCAACCCCCATTCTTGCTTCTAGGGCTTGTTAGATCAAAGTACAGTCATCCCTCAGTATCCTCAGGCAATTTGATACCAAAATCCGAAGATGCTCCAGTCTCTTATATAAAATGGTGTACTATTTGCATGTAACCTACACACATCCTCCCACATACTTTAAATCACCTCTAGATGACTTATAATATCTAATACAATGCCTACACTGCTCTTCATTCATGTGGATTCAATGCAGTACTCAGCACTCAGCAAATTCAAGTTTTGCTTTTGAAACTTTGTGGACTTTTCTTTTTTCCCAAATATTTTTTATCCCCAGTTGGTTGAATCCATGGATAAGGAACCCATGGATATGGAGCCCCCCAGCTCCTACTTGATCAACCCCTTAACCTCTTGACTATATTGACTGCTACACAAGTAATATGCCACTTTATGCAGAAGAGATCTGAAAGTGTGAGTTGTACGGCTGTATTTCCAAAAATATAGTAGAAGACACAGGCTGCATCTCTATGCAACTGGCCATCTGGGCTGTTCGGAGCATGGTGAGAACATGGCAACTGCCTGGCGGGCCTCCCAGGAATTCCGGGGCTACGGCTACCATCAACAGGTAGGCTGGACTGCTGCCCAACTTTCCCATTACCTCCCCACCACCACGAGGTGAAGGCACTATGATCACACACAACGCAGAATAAGCATGTGATTCAGCCACCAGAAAAGCAAATGCCCACCTCTCTTTCCCCTGCAAGAAATAAAAATTTGGAATAAAAAGTTGTATTTCAAACAAAGCATTGGGATAGTCATCATTGGAGAAAACTAACTTCCAAGACTTTCTTAAACTTATTTTATGATTTAGTAATTATTTCATTTTAAATTACTTGGGGCTGTAGGACCCCCAAAAGTCTTAATCTGGCTTCACATAAAGAAAACACAGGGATAAGACTAAAGGAGGAATCAACCAATTAATTCATCAATAAGTTTTTAGTGAGTCCCATGATAGGTGTCATAATGACACAAAAAAACATGCAAACTCTACCCCCAAGTACTGTACTATTAATAGTTAGGTCTGTAGGTTCTTTGGATGGTGGCAGTGGGGGTGTTGGAGATTTTGTAAACCTATGCATCATGTGAGAAATAATCTTGAGAAATGGATAATAACAAAAGCAGGCATGAAAGAAATCAGTGTTGATAACACAGAAAACCTAGACTCAGATAAAGAGGGACTCACTGTAGGTGGAGATAGCAAGATATTCCAGGTATTTGCCAAACTCAAGGTCAACTGTGGATACACAACAGTAAAATCAGACAAACAAACAAATAAAACCACAATCCTGCCCTTATAGAGTTTACACTCCATGGGTGTAATGGTTAATTTTATGTGTCAACCTGGCTAGGCTATGGTACCTGGTTGTTTGTTCAAAAACCAGTCTAGATGTTGCTGTGAAAGTATTTTTTAGTTGTGATTAAGATTTAAATCAGTAGACTTTGAGTAAAGCAGATTACCCTTCATAATTGGCTTGGATAGTGGCATCATCCAATCAGTTGAAGGCAATAAAAGACTGAGATTCCCTGAGAAGGAAGGAATTCTGCCTCCAGACTGTCTTCCAACTCAAGGCTGCAACATCAACTTTTTCCTGGGTCTCTAGCCTGCCATGCAGATTTTGGGCTTGCTAGCCCCCACAATTGCGTGAGCCAATTCCTTAAAATAAATCTCTCTCTCTATGTGTGCGTGTGTGTGTGTGTGTGTATCTTAGTTCTGTTTCTCTGGAGAACCCTAACTAATCCAGTGGGGGAGGTAGGCATTGAACAAATAGAGTGGGATAATACAGTATTTCTGAAATGTTTACTGATGTTTCAGTTTCCTGTTTCTTCTCCCTTTGCCCATCCCTCAGGCCAAGCTGCTTGGTACTCACTGCCCATTGCTTTAAGGCAGATGTAACAGAGAGAAATGGATCTTTCTGGCTCTGGTTTCCAAAAGCCTGAAAGCCCTTAGGGAATTGTAGAGGACTCCAGTCAGAGCCAAAATATTTGGGAGATGTGGGGATTAAGGAGAGCAGGGTTTCCCCTGGACTAGAAAAGACGGAAGGAGAGGTGGAGGGGACACAGAGAGACCAGAGATGTCTGTCCTGAAGACCAGTGCGGGTTGAGGCTGGGATCATGAGGAAACAAGTCCCTAGCTGGGGAATGGCTATGTGGTGAGTCTGAACAAGCTGTTCTTATATAGCCAGGAGAGGGTTCTGGCTCCCAAGTGAGACATAGGAGCCATAAGGAGACTGCCCACCTCTCGTGAAGGGGCAAAGAGACAAGGAATTCGTCTTAGTGGCGATCTACATGCCTCAACGATCTACAAAGGATGTCTCAGTGGACAACCTTATGGACAGGTGACTCAAGACTGATGGGCCTTCACCAACCCAATGACCTGGTACAAACTGTCCAGGAGGCTAGACAACACCAGAGAAGGAAGGGAACTCCAACTTGGCTGGGATAATTTTCTGCCACTCCGTAGAATGCATGCTCAATTGTTTAGAGAAAAAATATATGTCATAGTCACTTGAATTGTGACAAGCAGCATGCAAGAGTGAGATGGCTTTGGGGAACTGAAAGATGGCCCTGAGGGTGGGGGGCCCACTGGGTGAGGGGAAAGGAGCCCAAGGTGAGGCTGGAGTCTTGGGCAGGGGCCAGCTCACACAGGGCTGTGCAGCGCAGTCAGAGAGTTTGTATTTTAAGTGACATGGGAAGCTGTTTAAAGATTTTTTTAAGCCATTCTCATTTTTTAAAGATCACATTAGTTGTGTCACGGGGGGTGGCCTGCATGGAGGTTGGGAGCGCAGGTGAGAGGCTACTGTAGTCTTCCAGGTGAGAACAGATGGTGGCTCAGACCAGGCTGGGGCCGGTGGAGTGAGTGGATGTTTTGTGACATATTTCAGTGGTAGAATTAACAGGTCTTGCCATATAGTTGGATGTGGGGAGTGAAGGAAAGTGAAGCATCAATAAGAACTCTCAGGCTTCTGTTTGAGCAACTGGTGGAAAAATGAAGCCATTTATAGAAGGAAGGATGTCAGGGAGAAAACAAGTGCATGTGAGAAAATCCAGACTTTCTGAGATCCCTGAGAGACACCCAATGGCAATGTTCGGGAGGTGGGAAGGGACGAGCAGTCTGGAGCACAGAGAGGAGGTCTGGGTTGGATGTGGGAATATGGGTGTCATCTGCATTAGCCTTCATCACTTTTCATTTTGTTTTGTTTGCTTTTGCTTCTTCTCTTGACCCTGCACCTGTGCAACTCCCATTCTTCCTTCAGGTCTCAGCTTAAATTAAATTCAGTTGCTTCTTCAGGGAGGCCTCCCCACCCTACCCCAGTTGGAATAAGCGTGAGTTAGGCTCCCCACCCATCTCTGTGCAAATTTTCCTTCAAAGCACTTATCATGGTTTGAAATTATAGATTTTGTTTGCTTGTTCTTTAGTGATGAATCTCAGTCCACACTGATGAGATGTGCAGAAAAAAAAAATGACTTCATGTTTCTGTAATGAAATCATTTGAGACCTACATTTTAGGAAGAGAAGACAGGGAGAAGAGAAAAGAAAGCCCAGAGCTGACTGCGGGTAAATTGCAATATATATGGATCAGATAGAAGAGGAGAAGCTGCCAAAACAACTAAGAAGGACCTAGAAGAAAACAGGGTGGCCTGGATGCCATGGGAGACAAGAAATGAGAGCATTTCAGGACCCAGGATGTGTCACCGTGTCGGATCCTGTTGAGGAGTCAAGTGCATAGAGACCGGAGTGTCTGCTGGAGTTACAACATGGGGACACAGGGTTCTTGGGCAGAGCAGTTTGGGCGGAACAGCGCAGGTAGAAGGCAAGTTGCAGTGAGGAAAGGAGCAAATGGAAGGTAGGAATGGGAAATAATACATGAAGACAGCTGTTCCAAGAAGTTTCACTGTTGGGAGAAAGAAAACTAGGGCAGTAGCTAGAAGGGTAATATGAGGTTAAAGGAGAATATCTTAGAGCTGTGGATGCTGACAGATGCCTACGTGTAAATGGAACAATGGATTGAGGGGGTGAGAGGGGGAGAAATGACGACAGAAGGAATCAGAGGTGAATAAAGAAAGAAGAGGAGGAAAAGATATGAACAGAGGCTTCTCAAAAGAAGAAAGACAAATGGCCAATAAACATATGAAAAAATGCTCAATGTCACTAATCATCAGGGAAATGCAGATTAAAACCACAATGAGATCACCTTAGCCCAGTCACAATGGTTCTTATTAAAAAGTCCAAAAACAGTAGATGCTGATGTGTATGCAGAGAGAAAGGAACACTTTTACTCTGTTGGTGGGAGTGCAAATTAGTACAACCCTTATGCAAAACAGTATGGAGATTCCTCAAAGAACTAAAAGTAGACCTACCATTTGATCCAGCAACCCCACTACTGGGTATCTACCCAAAGGAAAAGAAGATTTTTCATCAAAAAGACACCTGCATGTGAATGTTTACTGCAGCACAATTCGCAATTGCAAAGATGTGGAATCAACCCAAGTACCATCAATTCATGAGTGGATTAACAAAATGTGGCATATGTATACCATGGAGTACCACTCAACCATAAAAAAAAGATGAATTAATACCTTTTGCAACAATCTGGATGGAACTGGAGACCATTCTCCTAAGTGAAGTATCTCAAGAATGGAAAAACACCACATGTACTCACTATTAAATTGGAACTGATGAGCACACGTGTGCACAGAGGGAAGTATTAATATAATAAAACTCAGTGGAAATCAATGGGGGGTGGGGGGGAGGAGGGAGGGGCAAAACCTACCTAATGGGTACAATGAACACTATTTAGGTGATGAGCACAACTATAGCTGGGACTCAAGCATTACAAAAGTGACCCATGTAACCTAAGATATTTGTACTCCCTTAATATTTTGAAATTTTAAAAAAAAGAGAAAGAAAGAAAGGAAAGAAAGAAAGAAAGAAAAGAAAAGAAAGAGAGAAAGGAGAGAGCAGGTATGGAGGGTATTGCCACACACAATGGAGCGAGGAAGCGCCAGCCCAGAGCAGGCCCCAGCCATGCCCACATCAAGAGGGGCCAGGAGGCTCCTTTGCAGCCCGGGGTTGGGGGCAGAGAGGAAATGCCAGCGGCGGCCTGAGGAGGGGGAGCCGTGGCTCTGGCTAAGTGGTCAGTCTGTCAGTCTGGAGCCCGCCCTGGCCCCTGGCCAGCCGCATGCTGGGAGCAGAGAGACGAGTCTTTGGCGGCATTGTTGAGGGGGAAGGCCGGCGTGGGTGAGCTAGGCAGGGCAAGGGCAGCTGGGACCAGCTCCAGCACCCAGCAAACTCAGTGGCAGATGAAGGGAAAGGGCAGAAAGGGGCCACCCCTGAGTCGCCTCTGTTTCTCTCTTCTCCATCATCTGCAGCCAAAGGGATGGGGTGCAATTTAACTCCGTTCTCTTACCACCTCTCAGTCCTCCCACGTGGGGTGACCGCCCTTGCAGCTGCCTGGACCCGTGGCCTGCCCCACGGTGGCCCTTGTGCAGGAGCTGGCGCCGAGGGCCCTCTTCTGCCCTCGGGCTTCGCGCCGACTCTGCGGGTGGTAGGGAGCCCCTGGCACAGGGGCAGCCCTGGGCTCCTGGCGCGGCAGAAGCCCTGGAAGGGGCGGCTCATTCATGTCCCTGCTGACGCGCACACACAAACGCTTGGTCAGGGTCCTTAGCTGAATGGGGAACTGATCAATTTGAACCTTTCATTGTCTACTTTTTTTTTTCTCCCCTTCCTTCCCTCCACCTCTGTCCTCCCCCTCCTCCCTTAGACCAGAGCTTTTCAAACTGTGATGTGCAAGAGCATCCCAGGGGACTGTGTTAACATGCAAATTCTGAGTCAGCGGGTCTGGGGGGGGAGCCTGAGAATCCGCATTTCTAACAAGCTCCATTTCTAATCAACGATGCTGATGCCGCCGTGGCTCTGGCCCCACTCTCAGGAGCAAGGCTTTAGAGAAGCGGAAGGGGATGAAGACCTCTCTTCCCTGAAAAACATATAAGCCATACCACACACCTTCACACAGTGTGGGAGCCACACATCCACAGGAGGCCACCCCAGGATAGCAAACCCTGCCCTACAAGTTTATTGTCAAATTGTTGTCCTGCCATAGCCCCACCCCAGCGGTTCGCAGCCTTTAAAGGGTATCAGAATCACCTGGGGTGCTTGTAAAAAATACAGATACCCTACCCCCTGTTTCACGCCCAGAGGATCTGATTCAATAGTCCTGGGAAGGGTCCAGGAATACACTCTTTACCAAGTTCCCCAGGTGATTCTGACCCAGGTATATGCATCGAACACACCTGAGAAACACTATGTAGAAATACTAACTTAGGTTTAGAGTTTCCCAGGAATATATGTACTGAAGTCTGAAAATCTGAAGATTTGAAAGAATGAAGCTATGATGGAGGAAAGTCAGTGCAGAGGCTGACATTTCTGTGCCAAGCACTCCCTCAAGTCACCCTCGTGTGTGATTATGTTGACTACATGTTGGATTGATCCTACCTTTGGGCACGCAAGTTGCTGCTCTCCAGGGAGATGACAGTTATTTTTCCAGCACTGAACAGGCTGTGAAGGTCCTCCTGGGGACTTAAGACACCTCCCTACTAGCTGCTCTGTTCTCTCCCTGTGGGTGGGGGCTTGGGTCTTTCAGACATCTCCAAGTGTGACATCCATAAGACAGATAAAATTTTCTCCTGCTAATGTAGCAGGCAGGAATCTAATTCCACTCTCTAGGATATGTGAGAAATGTCACATCAATGCACTCTATTTATACTGATTTTAAGTCCCCAACCCATTGAGTTGGAGGGAAATTTGAGCTTTGTCATTATTAGGGATCTTAATACTTCCAGGGTGGTATGAAGGTCCCATGTATCTTGTGCAGAACAAAGACCTACAGGTCTTTAGCTCAAATTGGTCTCTTTTCAAATGGCTGTTATCCAAACTTACATGGCCCCCTCAATCCAGTAACTTTACACAGAACTCCCACTCTGTACTTGGATCTTTGTGGAGGCTGAGAACACCATGCCTAGGATCCAGCCTCCTAGAGCATTCCTAGCCTCCAAAGTGCACCATTCGGCCATTCCCCTCTGGAAATCCTCCTACTTTCTCAGGGTTCTACAAGAGAACAGACCAGTGTCAACCTGACCTTTAGGACCTGTGGGCCCCATCACCTTCCCAGTCTTGGAGAATCTTCCTCATTCTATCTTGCTGTTTCTGCTTTCTTTCCTCCTCACTTAGCATAAACCTGTCAAGAAGCTCACGCTTTTGGAAAACAAGCAAGAAAGAGAGGTTGTCTGTAACATAAACCATGTTTGAAGGTTAAAGAGCAGGACTCTCACGTAAATATAAAATGAACACATGTCAAAGACTGTATTCAACTCCAATGAATGAGGGAACCAGTAAGAAATAAAGTTGGTTCCAAGAACATTTGAGAATCTAGTATATACATGCAACTTAGTAGATTGTTGGGTTAGATAAAAATTGATAACATCCAAGTGGGCCATAAACCACAGCTTTTGGGGTTATCTGTTCCACTGGACAGAAATTATTTGTATCTCTGTCCAACAAAAATCTGTAAGCTAACCTCACCTCTACAGAGTTGTAAAATAGCCTTTAGTAAACAGAAAGACACCCCAAGCACTGTGCTTAAATAACACCTAGTACTTACTCTCTTTTGCTTATTTCCAATTTTTGAGTAATTTTTCTGGCAGAAGGAACCTCAAAGGGCCCAGCTTCCTTCTTGGAATAGAGGAGGAAAAAATATAGCAAGAACAAACTCAAAGTCGTATCTCAGTTATCCCATTGTGGAAACATACAACCCCTCGCTTTTTGTGACCCCATTAATATGCTAACAAGGAATCTAACCTCTGCCTAATGGAAGGACCCTTCCTTCCTACTAGGGGAGGGGGTTGATAAGGACACAAAACTTTTTCCTCCTTCATATAAAACACCCAAGTGAAGCCTCAGCCCTCTAGCCTGAAGCACATTCACAGATGCTTCTGAACACCACTTGAAAATCCACAAAAACTGGACAGAGGTGAAGCTCAGCCTTGATCTCAGTGTGAGATGTTAGCCCCTCATTTCGTTGTCGAACTTACTACAGCTTGCCATGTGCCCAACGCCTGGCTAAGTCAAGCTGGAGGAGAAAAAGTTGGATGTACTGGGGGTGAGTCATGACTGCGGCTGCACATTGTTACATAGAGGGGGAGCCGGAGAAATGCATCTGCAGGGAGAACAACTGGGAGAACAACTCCTTAAGTCGACAGCAGTGGTCTCTCCCACCTCCCCAGGTCTCTCTCTGTGTATCTGAGCCACCGAGAGAAGACCTATTTCCTGTGAGCACTGTTTGCTCCCTTAGTTCTTGGGTTGCACTCTTCCCCCCTTCCCTGCTCTCTCTGCCCCCTCTTCTCTTTGTTTCATATGAAACCCATCTGGAAGTCAGGCCTCAGGCAGGAGTCAATGTAGCCTCTGGCAGAGATCCTGCCGGAGTGGGAGATCAGAGAGATCGTGAGAAAAATGTCAAGCCCCAGCTCCGACCGGATGTGTCCCGAGGTGGGAGGAAAGTGGGCCTCACAGAGGAGAAACTGTTATTCACCCTCAGTCGTTTTGATTGGAAGCCAAAACTACACACAAGGTTAGGGAAGTAAGTTAACTCCCAAGCCTCTAAAATACTCAGCTGGCCAGATTCCCTAGTGGGTTCCCAATCTGAATTTATCACTTTGTCCCTCCGACGATGGTTCTGAAACATTAGCATGCACTAGAATCACTTGGAGGGCCCCACCCCTGAGAGTTTCTGATTCAGGGGCCCATGAATTTGCCTTTCTAACAAGTTCCCAGATGTTGTCTATACTGCTGGTCCACAGACCACACTTGGAGTAGCAAGTCTCCTCAAGTAGCTTTAGCAGTGGTTCTCAACCTTGGCTGCACAGTAGAAACATCTGGAGCAGCTCTGAAAAAAGTCCCTATGCACGGAACATACTTGACCAATTAAATCAGAATTTCTGGGAGTGAGGTCCAGGCATCAAGTTTTTACAGCTCCCCAGGTGAAAGCAGTATGCAGCCAAGATGAAAGACCACTATTTTAGAACAGTGGTTTCCAACCCTACCACACATTTTAAACACATGGGTGCTTCTGCAAAATACCAGTTTTTTAGTCATATGCCTAATACCCTCCTAACTGATATCCCCAATCTGTTATCCACACAAACATCATTATCATTAACATCACACAACACACACACACACACACACACACACACACACACACAACCTTCGATAGCTTCTCCTTGCCTTTAGGATAAAAAAAGAAGTCAAAATTTCTGGATTGGGGGTGGTCCATGGCCTTTGTATTTTTAAAAATACCCCCAGTGATTAAAATGTCCAGCCAGAAATAAGAGCCACTGCTCTAGAAGATCTCTTAATCACATTCTACCTGCTTTTTAATCTTAGCCCATTAAATGTGGTCTGCCTACACAGGCATGTAGAAACCTGGGTCTACGGGCAACTGCCCTGGGTTCTGTATTGGCACCGACCCCTTCCACTTCCCTGCCCAGCCTTGCATTCCCCATGTTTGTTGCTGTCATTGTTTGACACCCTGCATTTTTCTTTGGCTCCCAGAGTTGCCTCAAGGCTCCTCCATGTTGCACTGAATACTGTCCCCCTGTCTGGGTTCTGGCTCTGCCCCCCAGCCTACACCCTGACTTGACTTTTGGCCGTGCACACTCTGTTTCAGCCTCAGTCTCTCCCCAGCCCAATCCCCGCTGCCTACTTAGCCTCCTAGCCTCCAGGTCAAGCATGTAGACCTTCTGCAAATATTTACTGATGGCCTCCAAGGTGCCAGGCACTATGCTGGGCACGGAATGCCATGAGAACCAAAATTGACACTGTTACTCCTCGTGGGGACCTTTATATTCTGGTGTGGGGGACAGACAGTGATCAAACAAATGTAAAACTGCCATGGTGTAATGTGCTGGGAAGGAGAGAGGCACAGTGCCATGGCATCTATCAGAGGAAAGCCTTGCCCGAGTAATGATATCTAAACTAAGATCTAAGAGCAGTAGGAGTTCTGAGGAGAAGAGGCGAGGAAAAGGGAGAGGAAGAAATTGCACGTGCAAAGGCTGGGCCGTGGGGGGGATGTGGCATACTGGGGACTAAAGGCCTGGATGGCTAGAATGGGGCGCGGTGGGATGGTGTTAGACATTCTGTCACTTATATGGCACCCACTCCCTAACCAAGTTTCAGCAGACAGCAGCCATCCACCCTGGCATGGCAGTCACTGGGAAACCAGCTCTAGGGGGCTGGGGGACCCACAGTTTGCACATCTGAGCAGGTTGTATGCCTTGGTTATGTGTGCAGCAAAACAGAAATTTCCTCCTCCTTTGTCCTACCTCTTTTCCTGGGCCTTCTCTCCCCTTGCCTAGGGAATGGGGCAAATCTACTGACTATTAGAGGAAGTGATGGGTACCCCAGTTTATTTAGCTGGCCAGGAACATGCAGAGGTTGCACATCCTATTGGCATCCAAAAGAATGTTTAAAAGTCCTTCATTTTATGTTCAAGTCATGCATCTTCTAAGCCATACACTGTCCACAGGGTTGAAGTTTGGGGAGGGACTCCCTTCTTTATTCCATTCAATTGTCCCCCAAGTCCCCAGCAGTAGAAGCGTTTCTTTCCATCTTAGCTCTCTGAGGCCAGCTCCGTCCTGTCCAGCCACTAGGAAGAACAATAACAATAACAACAGCAGACCCTTACTTTGGTCCCTCTTTCACAGTAAAGAGCTCTGGGAGGAGGTGGTTGATTGGCTGACTGCACTGAAGGAGAAAGGACTCCCCCAAGGGACTGTGATTCAGCAGGGAACCCCAGAGCTTCTGACCTATGGGGTGTGCTCCCAAGGGACATAGGTGGGTCCTTGAGTGCCAAGAATGGATGGGAACTTGCCTCTGCATTTGACCCACTGAGAACAGCCTAAGCCAAGAGAGGGAAGATTCTAATAGAAATAACTGCAATTAAAGATAGAAAAAAGTGATGCATCAAAAAAGCTATAAATAGTGTTTAATATTCAACTTAGTATTTAATTAAATATTGTCCTCTAATATTTGTATTCATTAAAAGTATCAAAGTTTTTTCTTTCCAACTTGATTATAAGCTCTTTGAAGGCAGAGACTATCTTTTCTAAACTCCATTCAACTAAAACATATTAAATACCTCTTTCTGTACCAATAGCACATAACCCATTGCTAGATATGGAGTCCATTCCCGATAAATACTTGCATTAAACTGAGTTCCTTCTAGCAAGTGACTATTCACAATAAATCTAGTGGTCCCAAGGAAGGAAAACAGGGAGGCTCAGAAGTAGTCCTGCCCTGGAGAAGCTGAACTGATGTCCAAGGCCTTAGGTTAAGCATCCTGGTGTATTGGGCAAATCTTGGCAAGGGAATCAGGAGACTTCAGACTTCCGATTTGTATCAGGCTCTACAACAAAGAATCTGTAAACTCTGGGCAAGCCACTCAAACCCTCCAAGTCTCAGTTGCCTCATTTGTCAAAAGAGGAGGTTTTAACTGGTTAATCTTTACAGACTCTTTCTATTCTAAATATTGTGTGGGCCTACAAAGTCTGGAGTGCTCAAGCCTTTTTCATATCTTAAAACTTTTACCATGTCTCTCCCAAATGGAAGTATCAACCTGAAGAAGGTACATTTAACTTTCTCTAGCCAATGTTGCCCTACCACCCAACCCCGCTAGGAGACTCTGTAACCCTCTAGTAGTCTATCCTGAAGTAGTGAGTCTAGGAGGTCATATTCATACCAGGTAACCTTGCTCTCCTGGCCACAGCTGAGTGGACCAAGGGCAAACATCTGACTTAGGCTGGGCCAATCAGATTCTCTTGAAAATTTGAACTGCAAAACACTTAGCCTTGTGATTCTAGTGGGGCTGACCCTAACCTAATCTCAGAGGTGGACATGTGACACATTTCTGGTCAATTTATGGACTCCATTTTCCTGACCTCAGTGATTGCTTCAAATGTAGGTTCATGACCAAAATTGGGCCATCCAGAGTCCCCAGATTTTAGCCAGAACTTCTGGGGAAAATGCTTTCTCTTCCTCTGGGATTGTAAATTGTAAGGAGGAACAATATAAGTCTAAAGCTGCTGGTTACCATGTTGCCATCATATCCCCTGAGATCAAAGGCAATATAGATAAAAGCAGGATGAGTGTGACAGAGAGATGGAAAGAAAAAGAGAGAGATGTCTGATATTATCGCAGTACCAAAATATTCAGTTATGTGTAAAGCTATATGCCTTCAGATTTTTCAATTATGTGATGGAATTATTTTATTTTTGCTAGTATTAGTTTGGTTTCGAGTGTATATCAACTGTATCCCAGAGAATCTTGACTAATCCAGTCATGTGGAGTTGAAGCTAGAGTTGGGGCCATGGCAAGCCAGGGCTTCATGCAAACCTAACTTTTGGTAGAGTCAGAAACAAGAGCCTTGCAGAGAAAGTCAGTCTGCAGAGAGAATGGGAAAGACAAGCAGAGCAAAGAAGAGATGAGAGATGTCATAGTTTCAGAGAGAGAGAGAAACAATACCTCTACTTTGGGGTTGTTGTTGTTATTTATTTATTTTTAAATTGATACATAATAGATGTACATATTTTCAGGGTTCATAATACCTCTACTTTCTAAACTGGCTCCTATGAGACTCCCCCCTTTTTCCTTATAATTCCCACTTTTATTTGAATTCCTTTAATTGCATTTTAGTATCTGTAACAAGAGTCCTCAACCAAGACAAGGAGGAAATCAAAGCTTAAGAGATGCCCACGTGGCCATACAGCCCAGAGAAAAACCTAAAGAAGGCTATGAAGACTGATCGTGGTAGAAATCACACAGCCCCTGCTGTAGGTTCTACCCCTCCCTATTTATTGGTGGACTGTTTCAATTACTTGATTTCCAAGGAGGTAGTTTCAGTTCAAGAATTTCAAAAAAAGAGTAAACGAGGCCTGGGGAGGAGGTGCTACATGTCTGGGACTCTGTGTGCCCCTCTCGATGACAGCTGACCTGCAGAGAGATTCGCAAGACTGAGGTCACTACCGAAGTTGATGAGCACGGTTGGAAGGTTACTTAGGACTAATGGCTCTCAATCCTCACACCTCTTATAAATTACGTGCCTGCAGATGATTCTTATGCTATGCAACCATTCTTCCTTTCATGTAGTCACCCATCTATCTACTGATTCTGCAAATATTTATTTAGCACCTACTAAGTAACAGGCATTAGAGATACCAAGACACATGAGACACACTCCCTGTCTTCGAAGGGCAATGAGTACTTTTCATTTCTTGAATCTCTCTCTCTCCCACTATATAGACCTTATAAGGGCAGAGGCCATGTCTTTTTGTTCACTTTTGTATCCTAGCACTCGACAGTGCTCCTGGCACACAATAGATGCTTAATATATATTTGGTGAACAAATGATAAATGAAGGACTTTCTGTCTATTCAAGACCGACCATTATTTTTCTTCTGTTTTTACTTAACCTGTGTTCTATTCTACCCTCCCCCAAAAGGATATCTTGATAGGGCCATCAGAGAATCATATATTTTAAAACTATGTGACTTACATCCTCCACAGTGTGTGCAAATTGCAAGCTCAATGACAGGTGCCTGAGCTAACAGAACCTGGTAACCAAGAGTTTTCCCTGTGATGTAGATCCCTGGTGTCCAGGGACTCTCCCTCGCCTGATAGCTCTCAGAGTAAAACTGCTCAGGAGAGAGAGTACAGAAAATGCAGCTGATTTATTGACCTTGTGGGAACGGAGTGTGGAAAGCAGAAGCAGATGTGAGAAATGACTATCTCGACAGTGGCAGGAAGAGGTACACAGAAAGGACAAAGGACTCCATGTGTAGCTCCATGTGTAGCTGCGCAGGTTTGCCTTACACGAGAGCACCCAGCCAAGGGGGCAAGTGGGAGGTGAAATCTAGCCAGGCTGTGCTTCCAAGCTGTGAACCTGAGAGACCGTGTCAAAAGCACCCTAAGGACCAGAGGTGACCCAGTGAGAAATCCCTGCGTTCTTAAGAAGACTGACGAAGCAATGAGGGAGGGTGTGGAGAGAGCCTGTACCTAGCACTCAATCAGAGGGCAGTGAGGGGAAGTTTTGCCCACTCTGATGGCCTCACTCTGAACCGCTGAAGGCCCACACCCCACACCCCTACACCCCTAAACCTCCCTCTGGCATATTTGGTTCTCGGAGTGACAGAGTTGTCTCCTAGTAATAGCAGGAGGGATTTGTAAGAGGACATCTAAGACCAAAGCTGTCAGCAAGAGGAAAAGAACCACACTGCTTCCCTGAAGATGGAGGGTGATGGGATGGCAGATGACCAGGTCACCAGCCTGCAGCCCAGGTCTCTGTACTGGCTGGCAGCATAAGGCTTCCTTTCCCTGAATGTGGATAGCCTCTATTGATGCTGGAGAGAACTCATGCACACAGCCTGATAGAAAAACAATTTAGTATCAAATTGCTTTAAAAAAATTATCCACACCCAACCCTATTCTGCTTTTCATGGTACGTGGAGACTCCAGGGCTATTTCTAGCTCAAGACGCAGGGGTACTGATGAGCAATGGGGTTTCTGCCGCTGACTGCTGATAGGACAGAGCTGTTGCCACCCCACAGAGGTGCTAGGGACAGACAGCTTAGCTGCACATGGCCAGCACATGGTGGGTGGGCGGGAGGACGTCTGGCTTGTTCAGGGGGAGGAGCGGGGGATGGAATGGCTCTGAAACAGCATTTTGGAAGCAGTAAGCTGAAAACACTGTGGCTCTGTGCGCCTCCAACAGCTTCCTTGCAGAGCTTTAGGGGTAAAGGGGAACAAAGAAAGAAAAAGGGAACAGTTTAGGGTATTAGTGCAGCTCCCATGGCTGCTTCTCTTTCTTCCAATCTGCAATACCATTACAGGGGCAAGAGGCAGTTCTCTTTTTTTTTTTTTTTTTTTTGACTGAGAATGTGACTGAGAGAATGAATAATCTTAGGGAAAGTGGTTAGATCTTAAGGAAAGCCATCAAAACATGGGGAGGTGGGGGAGGGGAAGGATTGACTTCAATGGTAAAATTTCATAGGCTCTGAAATCAGATGAATTTGAATTCAATTCCTGCCTCTTTCATTGTCAGTGTGACCTTGGGTGGCTGCTTAATTTCTCTGCATCTCATTTCCTTCATCTGTAAGGTGAGGATAATCCTAGGGGTAGCATGACTGAAATGCTTCTTCTTTTCCTTTTTTTTTTTTTTTCCTTGGTGAGGGGCTTCCCCGGGTGGTCATGCCTCTGTCCATGGTTCTAAATACTCACTTCATTTGAGCTGGTCAGTCATTTCAAAACCCAGGATGCTGCTGATTCTTGTTCAACCTCTCCTATGAGAATATTAGTTGTTTTTCTTTGCTTTTATATTTTATCTTAATGGAAAGCTTGCAATTTTTACACACTAAAAGAATGAATGGCAATGTGACTTATGTTGCTTTACTTAACATTTAAAAAAATCCACACATTGAATATTAGTTGTTTTTCTTTGTTTTTATATTTTATCTTAATGGAAAGCTTGCAATTTTTACACACTCAAAGAATGAATAGCAATGTGACTTATGTTGCATTACTTAACATTTAAAAAATCCACACGTTGTCTTGTTTCCAAGCGTTTAAAACATTTTTGCCTTCTAGGATGTGGGATATCAGATACTGCTTCCCCACAAAGCTATGTCTCAAGCAATATTAATACATATTTCAATGTTTTTGTTAGAATTAAGCATGTAAATACTTAATTCCACGCCTGGCATAAAAGTGCAAAGACAGAAAGTGGCTATATGTGGCATACATATTTGCAAACACTCTATTTTGATACAAAAGTTGCCGCAAATTATTTTCTAAATCAAATTGCATCTTACCCTGAGCCTTTACTTTCTATGTATTATTCATTACTGGGGTAGAGATATTCCCCTCAAGCCATGAGAAGGTCTTAAGGACCTTACACAGAACAGAACTTTCCAGGAGGCTCTCTGGTCTTCAGCCCACACTGGTCACCCACTGATGTGCTCATCGTTTGAGCTTTCAGAGAGAAGCTGCTCTGCTGCTTCCATTCGTTGCTTAGGTTCACAGCATTTGCAGTGGCTGGAAGGCCCAGGTCCTGGCACGCAGCCCCCACATCTCCCCTGCCCCCGGTCTTTTGGTTTACCATCTAGCTATTCTCTCACATTGAGACATCTGCAAAGAGGCAGATACCCTACTACTTGAGGGCCTGTGAGATTCCTGGAGCCCAAACCACCATTCTCTTCCCAGGCTCAAGGACTGTCTCCTTTTCCTGGGGCGGGGATGAGTGGGGTAGAAGAGAAGACTGCATCAGCCTCTATTTCTCCAAACACCAAGTAATCTCCTTTCAATTGGGCCATTTCCTTTATTAATTCACCTTTTTACTCATTCACTTCATTATTATTATTATTTTGAATAGGATATGTTATAACAGGAATTTACAACCTCTTCTGTTATATTTTTATTTTCAGAGTCTTGAACACTGTCAGAGTTCTATTCAATCTGATACCAAACAAAGATCTAAACCCATAGAACAGAAAAACTCGGGTCCATTGAAAAACAGAGCTCTGCCTTCTAATTTTTTATTTTAATTTGCTAGTTTCTTGCTCCCTTCAAAACATCACAGGGCTTGACTTCACTGCTCTTCTCTGTGAAATACCCTCTGCCTACCCTTCTCTGTCAGAGAAGTTTCCTAACTCATCCACGAGCTATTTCGCCTGACTGCACTGTGAAGTGGGGAGAGAAAGTGGATCTATAGGAGTTTGATCCTCTCGAGCAAGGAGATATGTTTGCCTGATTTTTTTCTGCAGAAAGCAGCCAGAAACGCAACCCCATGGCCTACATGCAAACCATCTGACTTTCTCACTAATGTGATTAAATCTGTGTTCTTACTCAGCAGGAGCTTGCTGAAAACTGACATTGTAGTTGCTGGCTGGGATCACAGCTCTGCAAATTGTTTCTAACAGGTATGCAGTTATTCTAAAAGGAGTCAAGCAAGGTCAGCCTGATGGGCATTTGTCTAATAGCCTCTGAGGTTAATGGACATTATTGTTTACTTCAAAGAGGAAAAAGAGAGGAGGGATGAAGACCTGTGATCTGTAGCCCAGAAAAGTTCTGCTATTGGCTCTCACCATAGTTGTTTCTAAATTTTTCCATTCATGGAGGAAATGACTAATAAAATTTATGCAAACTTAGCAGTCAGCCATTAATAAGTTTATTTCTGCTGTTATTAAATGTCTCTTGAAAGTCATCAGAGTGTTAATGCATTCAAGAGGTAGATGTAGCCCTTATTGACAAGGTAAATAAATAAGCAGACTCAAAAGGAGAAGAAGAATGGGAACAGCCCAGGCAGACATGGTCAACTACAGAGAGGAAAGTCATAACATCTTCTCTCTCATAAACTTTCTCTGGTTAATTTGTGTTAGATGTTCTACGAAAGTTAGGAAGGACTTTGGTTAAAGATAATAAACATGTAAGTGGAAGCCTTTCACTTACTCCAAACATTTAAGAACTTCTGGAGAAAATATGACCAAAATGTTTTATATGTATAACTAAGCATGAAGTGAAGAAAGGGAAATTGCAAAGTTCCAGAAGCAAAAAGAGAACTCAAAGTCAAAAGTGAGTAAGAGTTGTAGTGTGCATAAGGTAAGGCCTAAATTCACATTATCTGTAGAATGTGGACACCCAAGCTGTGATACTAATGTTAAAAACTTGTCTCAATCTTGATGTAAAAGGAAATTGTGTAAGTTCATTAAAAGATAGGTTTAAAAAGACCCCAAATGAAAAAAATCATATTCAAGGATAAGAAGACCCAATATTATGAATATTAATTTGCTCCAAATTTATCTGTAGTTTCAATCAAAATCTCAATGGGAATATTTTGTGAATATTCTGCAGAAAAATCTCAGCTGTTTATGAACTGCATATGGAAAGGCAAAGAACCAGAAAGAGGAGAGAAAATCCTGAAGAAGGAGGAGGAAAGGGACTTGCCGTAGCAGATATCAAGAACTTACCATAAAACCCTAGCGATTAAGACATGGGTGCGGGGAGGATGGATGGTGGATAAAGAGAGAGACTAATGGAATGGAAGAGAGCTCATAAATAAACTTACTGAATGAGAAAAATTTGATTTACAACAGAGCAAGCATTATAGATCAGTAAAGAAAGGAACAGGGTGCTCAAAAATGGAGCTGGGACAATTGGTTAATCATGAAAAAAAAAAATGAGAGAGAGAAATTGCCATACCAGACACAGAAATCAATTCTAGGTAGATTAAAGATTTAAATGTTGAAAATGGCAAAACTTTAAAATTTTATAAAAAATATAGAATATTTTAATGACCATTGAGTATGAAAAACTTTCCATAAATAAATAATAGCAAAATGTTAAAAAACACAAAATATTCATACATTTGAGTACACAAAATTTAAAACTTGTTCATCGTAGCACATCATTCAGAGAATGAAAAAATAGAGAAGATGTTTGAGACAAACAAACTAACATAGGATTAGTATTTTGACTATGTAAAGAATCTCTCTGAATTAATAAGAAAGAGATAACACAATAGGAAAAAAGGGCAAAAAGTCATGGATATCATCTCACAGGAGGAAACAAAAGTGGCTCCTAAGCACGTACAAAGAGGATTAGTACTGGAGTCATTAAGGTCATTGACAAACACTCCAGTTCTCCTTTCTCTGGGGCACATGGTAGGGATTGCACTTCCCTGAATAGAATGTGACTTGCTTTGACCAATGACGTGAGTTCCTCTTCTTTTTTAACAATTGGACCCAATGCCATACCCACCCAATCGTACAGCAACTGTTCCAGATAGTAGAGGCTCACCCTGTCAGCCTCCAACCCTGGGTGAAAAGACACAGAACAGAGCTGTCAACCAACTCATGGTGAAATAATGATAATAATGATGAGTGAGAAACACACTGTCTTTGAAAATCACTATTATTTGAAAGTTGTTGTTTCCACAGTATAATGTAGACCAAGAGTTCTCGAAATTTGCTGCATAGTAGAATCTCTAGAGGACTTAAAAAAACAACAACCCAATGCCACGTTTGAACTCCAACACAATTTATCTCTGAGGGTAGGAGGGATCAGTAAGTTTTTAAGCTCCCCAGATGGTCCTGATGTGCAGCCAAGGTTAAGAATCAAGGACCTGACCACCTGAAAGAGGTTATAAAAAGGGAACATTCAGATAACAAAAAAAGAGCTCTTGAAAATTCAAAGCATAGTAGCAGGAAAAAAACAACAACGACTCAATAGAAGGGCTGGAAGATAAAGTTGAAGAAAATTTCCAAAGTGTAGAATAAGACAAAGAGTTTGAAAATGGAAAAGAAAAAATAAGAAATTTAGGGGACTAATCCAGGATGTCCTAAATCTAAAAAAGAAAAATAAAAAAATAAAAAGAATTTCAGAAAGACAGAACAGAAAAATTGGACGAGGAAGGAATAGTCAAAGAAATCGCATACAATTATTTTTCCAAACTGAAAGACATAAGTTAACAGAAAGAAAGGGCCCACTGAATGCCCAGAAAGACAGATATCACTAGACTCAATGGAGACAAAGAGATCTTACAAGCTCCTCTGGAGAGAGGGAAAAGGTCATGTACAAAGGATAAGAAAACAGCATTTCTTAAGTCTTCTGGAAGCTAAGGACAGTGGAACAATGCCTTCCTAATTGTGGAACAAAACTATATCCAGCTTAGAAATCCCCTCCCAGGAAAATTATCAATCAAACATGAGGGTAAAATAAAAATATTTTTATATCTACATGGTCTCAAAAATTCATCTCCCTAGAACCCTTTCTCAAGAAGCTACTGGACACCACAGTGACTATAGTTAATAACTATATATTATGTACTTGAAAATTGCTGAGTAAATTTTAAGTGTTCTCACCACAAGAAAATGGTAAGTATGTGAGGTCATGCATATGTTAAATGGCTTGACTTAGCTGTTCCACAATGTATACATGTCTCAAAACATGTTGTATACCATAAATATATACAATTTTTACTTGTCAATTAAGAAATAAATTTTTAAAAAAGAGAAGCTACTGGAGGATATGCTCCATCAAAGTAAGGAAATAAATGAAGAGAAAGGACAACAACGGATTCAAAGCCCAAGATACGGAGAGGCATTGCCCGTGTGAGGGTGAAGGCAGAGCCCAGGGTAAGGCAGGTTAGAAGGCCCCAGGCAAGTCTTCCGGGAAGGTGAAGGTCAGTGGGATACAGGAGTTGTCTGAATGTACTGGGAGGAGGTTTAAACAGCTGGGCTGGAATTAGATTAACCAGAGATTCATGGAAAACTAAGCAATTGAAAAAAACAATTACTTTTTGGTTTTATTTTGTTTTTAATTGACAATAATAATTATATATATTTATGGGGTACAATGTGATGTTTTAATACATGTATACATTTTGGAATGATCAAATCAGGCTAATTAGCATATCCATCACCTCAAATATTTATCATTCCTTTATGGTGTGCACATTTAAAATTCTTTCTTCTAGTTAATTTTGAAATACAGTCATGTGTCGCTTAACGACAGGGATATATTCTGAGAAATGCATTGTTAGGCAATTTTGTCATTGTGCAACATCATAGAGTGTACTTATGCAAACCTAGACGGTATAGCCTACACCTAGGCCATATGGTACAACCTATTGCTCCTAGGATACAAACCTACACAGCATGTTACTGTACTTAATTACTGTAGGCAATTGTGACAGTGGTAAGTATTTGTGATTAGATATGTTAGACATATCTAAACATAGAAAAGATACAGTGAAAATATGGCATAATCTTATGGGACCACTGTTTTATATGTGGTCTGTCACTGATGGAAACATCTCTATGTGATGCATGACTGTATACAATACATTATAGGTTATTATTAACTATAGTCACTGTGCTGTGCAATAGATCACCAGAACTTATTCCTTCTAAGTAAAACTTTGTAACTGTTGACAGGTTTGGGCCATAATCCTGAAAGACACAATCCCAAACACCATAATCCCAAATGTTGAAATCCCCACAGATCAAAATCCCTGAAGCCTAAAATCCTAAAAATATAATTATGGAAAAAATATTTTTTAAAAATTCTTTAAAAGACATTTATTTACATTTTTAAAAGAGGATTTATTTGAGAAACACATAAAAGCACAACAGAACACTTCATGGGCCACTTTACGCAATAAAACAGGCAATAATAACATACATGTATTTGCAAGCATAAATGCTCAGGTATAATAACGATAGTCACATGGGTATAACAGGAGCAGACAAATCATATTCATAAAGAAATAGGTCAAAAAACAAAATGTATAAACACACACCACTACTGTTGGTAATTGTGTGCACCCAGCTTTGTAACCGTGATCATCTGAAATACCGTGACAGACAACCTAAGCCTTTTGATGAGATTGACCAAAAACCAGGATGGGTCACCACCACAAATGCAGTTGCCCAAAGAGCCAAGATCTCAAGAAATTTTGTCTTTCACAAATGCATACATACAAGAAGAAAATCTCTTCATTTATTGAGGAAGTTTCAACATTTTTATGTCCACATACAATGCTTACACACAAAGTCAACATTGTGATAATGTACTTTCAGGGACTCAAGTTTACAAAAAACACATAAAATGAATTAGAACTCTCTATAAGTCTTTACACAATTTATACCTCCAGAATCGGAAATGATATGAAGATGAAATACACAGCATAGCAGATTGGCACTACGTGTGAAGAGACAGAAGTTGTATATGATTGAATAATTTGGCAGGGGAGATTTCTTGTATTTTTTGCTTGCATTTTTACTTCTACGATCTTTAAAACACTTACTGCACTAGCATTTGGAAAGTGGTTGTAGTCTACAAATTCTGTAAGTATGTGCTGTAAATTTAAAAGGCTGGTTATTTCTTAGCTGTTGCAACTAAGCAATTTTCTGCTTTCACAGCTCCAATAATAATTAGCTTTTACATTTTTATCTTCCACCATTAAGTAGCCTCGTATACTTAATTTATCACAGACTTTTTGTAAGGGAACAATTTTACAGATCTCTTCCATTGTGTTGTAAGGAATACAGTAAGAGGAAATAATATTCGGCTTCCTCAATACCAAATCTGCATTTTAGGCAAGGTTCTCCAGAGAGACAGAACCAAAAGGATATGTATACAGATATATGAGAGAGGATTTATAAGGGAATTGGCTCACTTGATTATGGTGGCTGAGAAGTCCCACAGGAGTCCGCAAGCTGGAGACTCAGGCACACCAGTAGCATGGCTCAGTCAAAGTCCAAAGGCCTAGCAACCAGGAAAGCCAATGATGTATAAGTATTTTATGCATATTAATATATTAGCATTTCATCTTCACAATCATATTGTGAGGTAAGTATTATTACTCTCATAATTAAAACTGAGGTGTACAGAATTAAGGAATTTAGTTAAGGGCACCCTGCTGGGAAGTGGAGATTGAGATTTGAATCTAGGCAGTCTGTCTTCAGAGCTCACATCCTTAACCATTGTGCTCTAATGCATTTTGCTACACACACATACACACACACACCCCTGTCTTCAATGAAATAGCAAAGAGTTTATCTTTGAAAACAAGTTAATCCCTTCTATACCACAAATGAGAGTAAGTTGAAAGCAGAATGAACCCATAAAACAGAGGAGTAAGTAATTATGTATTTCATTTATTCCCTACCTCATTTTCAAAAAGATATGAAGTAGCTTCCAAAAACATCATATGCAGTAAATAAATAAAATATGATCAAAATTTTTAAAAAATAGACTCAAAGTGGATAAATACACCAACTGAAAAATCAAGAAAGTTGCTGTATCTGAAAATAAAACCCAAATATCAGCTTCCTGGCAGCCAAGACAAAGAAAGAAATGCAAGTAATTGCAAAACTCTCACTATAAAATGGGAGAGAGTTGATTGAACGTTTATGTGACGTACAAGTTAAGTGCATGATACAGTAAAGGAAGAATACGCAAAATCTCATGTAATTAGTTATATATTGAGTCACTGTGGTTTTGGAGAAAGTTACCACTTTTCTTTCAACAATTAGGAAAGTAAATTTGGAAAAGCCTCATTTGGCATGTATCTCTACCTTTAAAATATTTGGCTCCTTTCTTTGGCTCACAAGATTAAAATCACAAAGCAGATTGCTTTTATAAGCCATTAGAACTATCCTCAAGGTGAATCAAGCTAAGGCGGGGTACATAAGGAAAGCCACCAGCAGAGGTCCAGATAGGATTTGAAGTCAGGCCTGAAAAAGTGGAATATGAATGTGTTTCTCATGTTAATGGCGCTTGTTGGCCAACCCCCTTCCTCTGCTCTGCAGAGGAACTGATAGTGCAGATTTTGCAAAACTGTAGTGTTCTTAAGTCAAGCTGGGATGGAGGCCAGCCGCAAACTGGCAAGCCAAGCACGCCAGACGTCTGAGTTGAGAATAGAATCCTTAAGATGCTCATGGGATCTTGGGTGCTCCTGGGATCTTGGGTGCAGCCACAGCCACGGTGATACTTAAGAGAAAGGAAGACAGCCAAGCAGTAAGTGGTTAAAGTGCTTGCACCCTTCCTCCCTCTTTCACCTGATAGTCTAGGTCTGCTGAAACCCTGTTTCCTGGGAAATTGGTACTGGCCCTAAGCAAGAGAAGACTCAGAAATTAACAGAAACTCAAGCAATCATTTGAAGTTACCAAGATGGTACCTGATGAGCATCTGACAGGACTGAACCACTTTCAGCACAAGTCATCACACCCTCCCCAGCAGCCGCCCTATCTCTCTGCCTCAGCCGAACTTTTTGAAGGAGTCATTGACAGTTGCTGTCCCTGCTTCTTTTATCTCTCATTTAATATTCCAGTGAAATTGCTCTTGGTAGAGTAGCTAATGACCTTCTTCTTGCTAAGTGGGCACCTCTCAGTTCTTGTCTAACTCGGTCTCTTTGCAGAAGGGGATTTGTCCTTTCTTTGGAAACACTCAATTCTCTTGGCTGCTGTAACTCCACGGTCTCGTGACTTCCTTCTCAGGCCCTTCCCCTGGTGCTCTGAGTGTTTGGTTGCCTTCCTCTTGCATGTGAACCTGGTCCCCTGTGAGCTCTATGAGACAAGCGATGGTCTGTTTACTCACTGTTGCTTCTCCCAGTACCTAGCAAAATGCCTGCCATGTAGGAAGTTAATAAATATTTTTGAAGGCATGAATAAATGTGAGTTTTGTTCATATTTATTTCATATTTATATCCTGATGACCACAAAAAAAGGATTGGAGGTGGTTTACAATGTTAGTGTATATCTAAAAATATAACAAAACTTTTAAAAAGAGAAAGAAATAATAGAAACCAAATAAAAGAAGTGAGATAAGCATGCCAGCTTCCTGGGACAAAGTAGTTAGTACAATTGAACACTAAATTTAGTGCTGAGCTTCCTGGTAGGCAAAGAAAAATAAGAAATATGTCAAGCCGAGGTCCGGCAAGGTGGCTCACGCCTGTAATCCTAGAACTTTGGGAGGCCAGGATGGGAGGATCGCTTGAACCCAAGAGTTCGAGACCAGCTGAGCAAAAGCAAGACCCCCATCTCTACAAAAAAATAGAAAAATTAGTCAGATGTGGTGGCATGTGCCTCTAGTCTCAGCTACTTAGGAGGCTGAGGCAGGAGGATTGCTCAAGCCTAGGAGCTGGGGGTTGCAGTGAGCTATGATGACACCACAGCATTCTAGCCCAGGCAACAGCACGAGACCTTGTCTCAAAAAAAAAAAAAAAAAAAAAACCGAAAAAACAAAAAACAAAAGAAGAAGAAGAAAGGAAAAAAAAGAAATACTTCCAGCTGTATAGTTCTCATTGGCAAATAGAAGGAAGCATAAAAGTTTGACTATGGATAGAAATATTTTCTGGTACTAAATGTTAGTAGGTGTTTTATCATATGGTTACCTTTAAACAGAAGGGACATTAGACATTAGGTAATATATTGGGCGGTGTCTTTGACTATCATTTTCCAAAATATATAGATGTCTCTCGAAATTGTTCCTTTGGACATGGAAATGAATGTAATAGAAGGGGTAAGTATTCCAAGACACACCATAGCTGTCTTATTAGGGAAATGGATTGGGACTGGGTGGAATAAACTTCTGGGTACCAGGCACCCAGAAGATGCCTTCATAGCATGAACTCAAACACTACGGCTCTCTTACTCTTGCTGGAAAGCCTAAGCAAATTTTAGTGGAGGCCAAGGAGGACTACCTACACCTGTACTGATTTTCACAGGGAAGCACACACAGACACCCTAATTCTATTTTCTTTCAGAGATTTACCACTATGGATTCATAAAAGCTCCAATTTGAAAGTGGGGGAGATCCGTATTCTAACAATTAGAGCTCTTGGGAACATGTAATGTTGAAGTCCCAAAGGGTGGCCGGATAGGACTTCTGCCCACACTTCCCTCTCCCACCAGATCTGGGTTACAGCTAAAGAACCAAGAAAATAGAAACCATATTCCAAAATGAGGCCCAAAGAGGTAGGAAAAAACAGATTATTCTTAACCTCCTCTCTAACATCCCTGTTAAAAATAGACTTGAAAATGGGAGTTGAGAGGCACAATTTTCAGTGAGGATTTTTTTTTTTTTTTTTTTTTGAGACAGAGTCTTGCTGTGTTGCCCGGGCTAGAGTGCCGTGGCATCAGCCTGG